>NC_137822.1:58781089-59288589 GCF_963921795.1 Nannobrachium achirus
ACAGCATACATTATACAGTATATCAGAAATCAACAGCCTATGCTTAAAGGAAGCTTTTCTACATTTGCAGTATATATGCATCTACAGTACTAGCACACTAACTGCATAATAAAATGTATGTCCCTTTTTGTTGATTAACATATGGAGAATATATTGGGCCATAACATTACTTCTTCACCAGCTCACTGGCGAGGAACGTGGTTGCGTTTCTCCTTCCTCTTCCCGGCCTGCTTCTCCTTTGGGGCAGAGGTCACAGGGGTTGTAGGTGCCTGGGCTGGAGCCTGCACTGGGGCAGGTGCTGGGTACAGAGGTTGCAGGTTTTGCATGGGATAAAAGGCCATGTGAGGCCCAAGCTGTGCCACCGGAGCTTGCATCTGCTGCAGAGGTTGTTGTTGGGGTGGTGGAGGTGGTGGCATGGCTTGGCGATCCGCAGTGGCAGTGGGTCCAGGTGACTGCTGTCTGTCTGAGCCCACAGATCCTCTGCGCTTCTCCTGGCGGTTGTCTCCCTTGCGGCGGGCATCGCGGTGGTCACGGTCATTGTAGTATGGCTTGAATGACCTGGGTGCCACACCCTTGGGGTCACGAGCAGGTGCTCCGGGGCCCCTAACACCCCCTCTGGCACCCTGGTTCTTCTCGAGTGCAGCCACAACATCATCGGATGGCCACACTTTGGGGTCTCGAGTAACCTCTCGAATCCCCTGGGAATTCTTCTCCCATTTTCCCCGGATCATCCTGGGGCCCAGGATGGTTTCCAGGATGCCGAAGCGGTTTCGCCCTGCTGCCTGGGTCTCGATAGTTGCCCACACTTCGCCAGACTGGTAGCGTAGGTTGTTTTGCATGACCCTGTAGGTGGTCACGCACACAGGAACGATGGAGCGCCAGTTGTTTCCCACCAAGCGGCTGTAGATCACCGACCGCTTGATGGAAACAGTTTTCAGCAGCACGTAGGTCTCCCAGTTGGGTGTCAGGAACGGATCTTTGTTGGACATATGCCCTCTGCGAATGCCCACGATGTCCTCCCAGACCTGGGGGATTTTCAGGCTGTCATCGGCGATTTTAGCACCTTTAGTATTATACAGCTGCATTCTGGGCATCCCAGCCTCCTCGTCCTCGTCGTCTTGGGTATCGGCAGGGGGAGGAATCACCACCCTCCAGACTGCCCCTCCTTCGAGCCCAGAGGGCTCAGAGTGTTCATCCATTGGAGCCGGAGTGGTTGCTCCACTCCGGTCCTCCTCCGGTTGGCCCTCGGAAAGTAAGTCATTTTCCTCAGGATCCATGGCAAGAAGATTGTCATCGTCCATGTCATCCAGGCTGATGATCTGCTCTTGTCTCTCGCTGGCCATGGCTAGGTCGTAGATGGGTTTAAATTCTTCACGCAGAATATTAAGTGCCTGAGCAACGTCCATATAACAGCCAACGGGAGTTATGACAAAAGCTAGCCTGAGGGGCTCCTTTTATGCAGCGCCTCAGGCCACGGCTCCTCCTCATGGGAGGGGACGCCCCTCCCTCTGAGCTCCTCCTCTCTTTGCACACATCCATTTCAGCATGTCCTTGAGAGCTCTGCCCACGCCCCCTAGGAGGCCCAGGCGGTACAGTACTGAGAACACGATAAGCCATCCCAGTAACATCAAACAAGGGATAGCCCATTTGAGCACACCTGCTACAACTCTCCAGGAGGTCTGAAATACAGATGTGACTTCTTCGAACGCCTCTATAGTCCCTTCTTTTACGGACTCTCCTATGTCGATAGCCGCATAACCTACTATTGAGGTTAACAGAAATGTGGCCGACTTGAAATCACCCCAGCCGGTCCTAGGCCTTTTCCTGTAATCCGCCTCAGGCCATCGGTTAGGGTGACACGTACCATTAGTCATGTTGACTGCATGAGTTTTGGGGTACACGGCCTGCATGGAGAATGTTCGGGCCGTCCATCCGATTCCCGGATTCAATGATGGCCTCCCTGAGACTAGGTAATCAGATGGGGGAGCCCATGGCGTGCCGAAGTCCATGAACACTGAATCACATGGCCCTAAAAGGGCTCCCACCCAACCAGCCTGTCCACAGGTGCCATAACAATGGCAATTGCCTTTGCCGTTGTTGTTACAAAATGGACCGTTGGCAAATCCCCAACGATTCAGTAGGTACGCATCGGGCGGCCAGAAGTAAGGAAACCCCTTGTCCAAGAGCCTAGCTGACACAGAATCAAGGGGTCCACACCGTTCAGTCCGCCCTGCCCAGTCTAGGGTGTCCTGCTTCGGTCCTAGTGGAGACGTAGGGGAGGCCTGGTAGCAACGTACCAACATCGCCGGTGCCCCTACTCCCTCTGTTGGGTTGACAAACTCCCTTTCTTGTCTTCCTATCACAGGCCTCCACCTCCAGGAATCATATTTTTTCTCCAACACAGGAGAGTCATACCAGTGCATGTTGTTCCATGCATGCTCCTGGGGAGGAGGATTGCGTGTGACATAATATCGTGCCACCATTTTCTTAGCGTCACAACCTATTTCGGCAGCTTGGTCCCTTTTAAGGGGACCCCAATTGATCCATGCGACCTCATGACCATCGCCCTCGGTCACGTGGGTTATGGTTCTGGTGGAAGCTATATCCACCATGGCAGAAGTCGCCTCATCCACATGGGTTGCTGGATGAGTGTCTTGGGTTGTACACTGGCTCTGATCTTCCAAGGTACAATACTGCTTTCCCCTGATACCATATGTAGTCTGAGGATACGCTCCCACCTGGGCTCCTGTGGCCTTGTACGTAGGTTCCAACCCCCAGCGCAGGATAAAACCAGTGTCGGTTTTCTTCGCTAATATGAGGGGTGGAGGAAGAGAGATTTTTCCTTGGTTCCGATCGTCTTCTGGTAGTCTAGAGAACGGCTTTTGGGGGTCTTCCCTCTTCCAATCCAATATCCATTCCCGAACAGGCCTTTCAGTCTTGTCCGGATTGATATTAGGGTTCGGCCTGGTCTCTTCTGGAGGATCTTTGTTATTTCCCCCCAGAGTGACCATGAAGGAGCCCGGGTAAAGAGTAGGGTTGGCCCCTGATGTCCCTTCACCCCGCCCGATTAATTGGCGCCATGAATACAGTTGGAATCCCAAAACTTGGGCCGCAAACTGTTGATGAAGGAACATCTTCAGCCTTTCCTCCTCTGTGTTCCCAGGTCTAGCCCAGCACTTATCGAGGAGTTTCACTTCTTCGTTCGTCAGGCCCAAACCCGCATAGTTTTTTATGTTGTTTAAAGGCCCTTCATGATCCCATTTACCCCACGAGGTCTGTGAGGCTGTCAAGTCAGGGAACACCCTAAACCTCCTCAGCATAGTTCTGAAGTCTACTCTGCATGAGGATTGACCAGGGATTATAGTCCCATTCGTGCGGACAGTTAGGGAGTCCCGTGGGATCCCCATCCGTTTTCCTTCACGACAGATGGGTATTAGTTCCCCCATCTTGTTCGCTAGGCGTTTGATGACTTTCTCCACCGTAAGTCCCCTCCATGGGAGGTCGGTGGGGTCGAGCTTGGCTGCTACACACGTGAGCAATGAATCAACCACCTTGGTTCCCCATGGACCCTCTATTGCCCCAACCTGGTCAGCTGATAACACCGGAGTGTCCATGTAGTATAGAGTTTTCCCACCAGCGAGCGGCCGATTTTTCATCCACAGCAAGCCAGGTGGGTAGGAGTACATCTTCTTGCCTGGCTTGGTTATCCCCACAATCCACTTAAACCATTTGGTAGTGATTCTGTGGGGACAGCCACCCGCTTGGTCGGTGACCGGTGGTGGCTTGTAGCCAGGCGTAGCCCTCCTTGCTCTCGGGGAAGAGGAATTATTCCTCAGTGGTGACACGTAGCTCAGCAGCGCTTGGAGTTCCCTCTCAGGGGACGGTGGCCAAACAGTGAGCAAAGTCACTTTTTCAGCGGCTATATCCCCTTCCAAGGCTAACTCTCTGCGATGTATCCGTAGTTCCACCGCCTCGGCTCCATCCACTGAGGCATCGGAGCAATTGGATATGTCTTCCCACAGTCCCCACTCCTTCTCACTGCTGTAGCGAGATCGGGCAGTGACCGTGGTACATTGGTATACTTTTTGAATCCCTTTGGCCAGTTTGACGCTTGTAGATATCTCACCGACAGGGTCGGATGGGTAGACTCTCAGTACTACCGCCCCCTCTGCCCCCTGGGATACCTCGTCTACTTGGTCACTGAGATCCTGCCATGTGATATGACCGTTACAACCATGTCTAGGTTCAAGCACCCAACACTCAGGTTCCATGCTGGCTACTGAACATTCTGGGGGCTCACCCCAGCCGCCTGCGGGCGGGCTACTGCCCAGTGCCGTGGCCTTATAATTATTATAGGCCAACCACCGGTCAGTGAGATTTTCAGGAACACAGGGGATAGGGCTGGTTATACGTGCGTATACTACCGGCACCCCCTCATGCTCTCTGATAGTTGGGTCTCTGAATTCCCATTCCATGCGAGTCTTGGGGTACTTGAGGGCCCTTACGAATCCCAGCACCATCACCACTGCCATTATCAGAAGGGTCCCCTTCATAATGTGCCTGGTGATTAGGTTGGTGATGGAAACCTTGGGCTTGTGAGCCATACTAGGTGCAATCCCCTCGGGCTCTGTTACTGGTTCCCCAGACTGCACGGTTTCCTCTTCTGTCGAGGATATCAGGCCCTCTCTCGACTCCTCAAGATGCGTTGAGCGGGCCAAGGTGATTGTCCTACCCATTCCAGGAGCCTCCAACAGGGCTATACGGACCAGGCGGGCATCCATCTCGGCTTCCCCCCCTCTCACTCTCTCTTACCGGCAGGATTACCTGAAAGAGAGAGCAACAAGGTTAGGGGCCCGCCGTGGAACAGCATCAATTACTCGGAATCCTTTGACCTTCTCTCCTTTTTAAGGGAAAGGCCAGCCAAGAACTTCCATAGGGTATCCCCCTTAGGCCCCAACCCTGCACTGCCCTGGAAGTGCACCCTGCGTGGTTTGATCCGTGAGACCCTTAATGGGTCTCCCACCACTGGATTCTCGGTACCAGGGGTTATGTCCACAGAGATCCCTCTAATGGGATGTGGCATAGCCCCCACCTCCAGAGTGATTGAGAAAACCACGAATTGGTACTCTCCCCCTCCGGCAGGCCGGATAGTAGACCCCACAGCGATAGGCTCACCTCCTGACCCCTTGCGGGTCACAACGGGGCCATTCCTCACCAGGAGTTTGGTTGATAAGGTCTCTCTGAAACCTTTATCATTTAACTCCCCGCTGACTGTGGTAAACCAGTCAGGTGTATCGCCATCTTTAGGCATATCTGTTTGGAACGACACTGCCACCAGGCCAGGTATCGCCAGAAGGGCCCTGGCCGCCAGCATCATACGAAACAGACTAGCACAGTCAAGCAGCAGGTCCATCCCCTTGATATTGCTAGCTTCGCTAGGCAACTGATATTTGGGGAAAAGCTTGGCTCGCTCCTCCGTGTCCTTCACCCAGAAAGTATCTGGACCACGGTTTGAATACAACCTGGATCCCCTGGAGGGCATAGCCCTGGGGAAAGAGAGGCTGAGAGTTCGCTCGAGGGAGGTTTCCATCAGACTGTCCAGATTCTCCATGCTGCCCTTGAAGGTGATACCTCCACGGCCGTGGGCTCCTTTGCGAACCGGTGCGTCACCGGCTTGCAGGAAACCACCGCCCTTGGTCAGATGGATACCTGAGTTCAACTTCACTCCCTCATGGTATTTGCATTTGGCCAGGGCGAAACCTAGCCATGTGCATGAGCAACTGGCCGCTGTTTCAGCGGTCATGACAGGATAGGCAGCCAGAGCAATGCGCGGTCCGTACAGGACGTAGCACCCCGGGCATACCAACGCTCTACATCCCCTGGGTCCTTCTTTAGGCCCAAAGGTAAAGGCCTCGCCACCAGGGCGAAGGAGGGGTTTGCTATCATGCGGCACTTGGGGCGGGCGGTTGCGAGATGGACCCTGCCACAGCAGGTTGGTCACTGGGATCAGGCATAGCATGCACTTCCCCAGACTGTGTCCATACCTTTGCCAGAGAATGGGGTGGCCCGCAGGCCCCGCCACATACTCTGGTTTAGGTAACCATCCATCCTCTGCCATATCCAGGCTTGGATTATGCACCACTGACCTCACCGTTGGCATGAAGCCCTCTCTGGCCAACTTCACCGCTCCATCGGACACGCCTAACCAGGCGCTGGCACTCTTTCCAACTCCACTGTCCCCAGAGGCTGGGGACCGTCCTGGCGCTACACAGATCAACACTTTTTGTCTGGCGCACTCCAAAGCGAAGGGCATCTCCTTACGAGAACCAACAGTTACCTGCCCCATGCCTGGCGCAACCTCACCATCCCTGACTAAGGGTGTACAACCCGAAGCTTCGGCCATTTCTCAGTGCTCACCTGGTCTTGCGAACTTGGTCTATATGAACTATGCCCGAGTTCTCCAACCTAAGCCTATGTGGGCCAAGGATCTCAGCAACGGTGTCTTTTGATTCACACTTCTTGCTGGGGTTTCCTGGCAGGGGTTTTCTCAGCACCCAAACAGCTTCACCTGTGGAGAAAGGACAAGAGACACCCGTGTTATCTTTGGACACACATCTCTTCTCCTCTCTCCCAAGGTTGACCGATTGGTGAATTTTGAGAAGAGGAGAAGGCTCATCCCAAGAGCTCTCCATGCCCTCTTTAATTATCTGTTCTTTTACTGAGCGAACAGCCCTCTCCGCAACTCCGTTAGTCTTAGCATGGTACGGAACTGAGTATTCCACCTGAATACCCTCATCCTCCAGCAAAGACTTAACGCTAGTGTGCGTAAAATAAGTCGCATTGTCCATTCGCAGGGACTGTACCCCGTTCTCTTCCCGTAGGAATTGGGATATACAGTGGCAAATGATCGCCGCAGTAGGTGTCTTAATAGGATACACCCTTATGGCACCAGGCCCGTTATCAGCGATAACCAGCCCGTGTTTGTGTCCTTTCCGCGTTGTCTGGGACATAGGCCCAAACACATCGGCGGAAAAATTCGTGCCCGCTATGGGCACCGCAATTTGCCCTGGAGGTACAAATTCCGGTTTTGTGCCCCTTACTAGGGCACAGCGTTCACATGCCTTACGCACTGTGATAGCTCTTTGCCTAGCTTTTGGGATCAGCAAATCCTGCGTCCGCAGGTACTTGAGTAGCCTTTGGCTGCCCACGTGACCGAGACCCACATGAATCGTCCGGATTATGTGGTCGGCCTCGTCTTCGGGCACTTCCACCACCTTGCCTTTGCCCCACGCCATCGGCAGGGCTAGGCGCAGGCGTTTCAGCCCAACTGCATTGGCCAGCTGTCTGCGCTGGGCCAGGGCATCCACCTCCCGGTTCCCGGTGAAGTGGATGCCTTCTCCATCCGTATGGCTCTTAATCCATTTCCATGAGAGCCTCATGTTTTTGGATTGCTCTACTATAAGGGCCCAGAGTTCACCATGAGCCATGGGGCGGCCTGAGCTTGTCTCATAGCCTTTGGCTTCCCAGAACTCTAGATTCTCAGCCCCACCTTGGTAGCAGTAGTCACTATCGGTCACGATCAACAGCTTCTGGATATGTTTACCCCTAGCTGTGATAATTCCCTCTAGTATGGCAGTCACCTCGGCCATCTGGGCCGAACCGTCAATCCATCCTGAGGATGATTTCACGGTCTTGTCCTTGTGTTTAAGGACAAATGCCCATTTGGCCCGGTCACCGTCGGCCTTCTGCTGGCTCCCATCAGTGTACAGGACCCAGGGGGGTTCCTCCACGGGGGCCTGGGGCTTAGGCTTTGCTTCGATGGGGCATTTGGTGCCGGTGGTTATAAACTTAACCCGAGGGTCAGTAAGCATTCCGGCCCAGTGTCCCCACCTCTGCGACATGGCTCGTGACCCTGAGATAGTCCCCTTGGATGCGCACTGCAGTGCGGGGTACTCCGTGGTGACTATCACGTCTCGGTCTTGAGCGAGGTCTTTCAGTCCGTTCAAGAACTTGAATACTCCGCAGAGAATTCGCTCTTGGTCGGGATATCTCTGCTCTGGGCTGGAGAATTGCATGGACAAAAAGAGACATGGGGCTTTGCCCAAACGGTTCATGCACCTGAGAGTTATTCCCTCACCTTCCAGGCAAGGGAAAACCTCCAAGTGCTTCCCGGGGTCTCTTTTCTCCAAATCGGTGCAATGTTCCAGCACATGGGTTTGGAATATAGACCAGTGGGGTTTGGCGTCCGCTATCGGTATGTTCCGGTTGCGGGGGTTCTTACCCTGTAGTGCCTTTCCCTTGAGTCTATGTAGGGGTGCTGCCTTGGCAGCGTACCCCGGGACGTGGTTCATTATGTGACCACACTTTCCCAGGGCATGATCCAGGTGAGCCAACAAGGTAGGCTGGGGAAGGGCAGCGATTTGTTCTAGGTACTCTTTGCTGACCGATTTCCCAGTGTCTGTTATGTTGAAACCCAGATACCTCAAAGAGTATTTTGCGATTTCGCATTTCTTGAGGCCAATCTTGAGCCCTGAGGAAGCCAGACGGGTGACCACCTGGTCTAGCAGGTCAAGGTGCTCGTCTTCAGTCTCATTTGTCCAGTAAATGTCGTCCACATATACCGTGACATCCAGGCCTTTCAGGATGTCCTCAACGACACTCTGAAAGTGCGAGGGGCTAGACTTAAAGCCCTGTGGTAAAACGGTCCAGCCATAGGAGACTCCGTTCCAGGTGAACGCAGTTTTTTGGGTGGACAGTTCGTCTATTGGCACACACCAGAAGCCATTCTTCAGATCCAGACAGGACTTGAACCGTTTATTTGGCAAGTTCCTGGTTGTCTGCGCAATGTTGAACATTGACCTGGTATCCGAGGTCGACCTCGCGTTCAGGGCAATGAGATTATGTACTAGTCTCCATCCTTCCCCACCTGGTTTTGGAACCCCTAGGATAGGTGTGTTGGTGAGGGCGGAGTCCAGTCGCTTCAGTTGCCCGCCTTGCTCCAGCTCATCGATGGTAGCTGTGAGCTCGGCTTTGCACCGAGGGTCTACTCGGTGCTGGGGCTGTCTGTCTGGCACTCGACCCCTAATAGTATATGTATACTTGGGGTCGACCCTGCCAGCGTCATTCTTATGCGTCGCATGACGGCCTCTCTTAAGAATTCCTCTGATTCGGTCTTTCTGTTGGCCGTCCGACGCTTCCACAATCTTTTCAATCTCCTTTGCCACATCTATGGGACGCATGTATTTAAGGCTATATTTAATACATACGTTCTTAGGTGGCTCTGGGGTATCAAGACCGGGGAAAAGGAATTCCTTCTCATAATCATCTGAAGTTATTTCCTCCAGGTTGATCATGATCAGGTCTTTGGGGGCTATCAAGGGTTCTGCATATACGGGGCCAACGACCCCGTGTATTCCATGCTTGTCCCCCGTCCCCATAGTGGTGATTGAGCCATCACCTAGTTCCACCTCCATGGATCCCGTAATGGGAATACCTGTGTGCAGTGTTATTTCAGCCCCGGTATCTAAACGATACTGGTCTGTCCCTAACTGACACAAAAGTTTCCCATCTGACTCCCTTGTCTTGCTTGCTATAGCGTTCAACAGGGGTCGTTTGGTGGGGTCTATTGTCAGGTGTATGATAGCTGAGGGAGGCTCGGTCACTGTTCCTTCTCCTGTTCTTGAGCCTCGCGCGCGGCTCTTGCCGCCGCTCTCAGAGCTATCCGTGCCTCCTTCTCCTCCTGTGGGAGGGCGGCCCATTCTTCTGCAGGCAGGAAGGTCGGGACCTTCGGTCCCCCCTTCCCTGCCTGTTTCTGCGCCGGAGCCTTTTTCGGGGGAGCCTTTTTGGTGGCTCCCCGCTCCCCGTTTTTTGAATCCTTGGCCTCGGTTGTCTCAGCCTTAGGCTGGGTTTCTTTCCTCGGGGCCTTCTTGCCTTGCGGCTTGGGTTGCTCTGACCCTTTTTGATTCCCATGTTTTTTCTTCAATGAGAGCAGCGCCTTGGTCTGATCGTACTTCATACATTCAGTCCGTAGCTGCGCCTGTGTCCAGTGGGCACAGCCCACGGCCAGGTTTAGTCCTCCTGGGATTTTAGAGAACAACTTCTCCAGCAGGAGGGTAGCTTGGTTGATAGGCACGGAGCAGGAGATTTTATCGGCTGCAACAGCCAAGTTCAATTCCCCCTCCGCTACCAGGGTGGCTAATTCTTCCACCATCCTCTCTCCAGGGTTCACCCCGGGAATTCTCACGTCCATTGAGCTCAGGGACTCGAGGGAGGCCCCTCCGGGGACGTCCAAGCCCCTGACATGGCCCAGTATGCGGGCTGCCTCTGGATCGTGATAGAGTATAGACCCCTCAAATAGAGGGATTGTTCTCCGCAAGTAGTTTGCTTGCGTCTCGCCCGGGTCTCTCGCCGTGGTCAAATTCTTCATCAACTGCGCCTTGCTAAGGAGGTCGCTAACGTATGATTCTTCCCCTGAAAGGTGGCCTTGGCCCGAGAGCCGGTTCCCTTCCGGGCGAAACGAAGCACCCATTCTGGTGCTGCTTGTTATTGGGGTGGGTGCCAATCTGGAAGGAAATGAATATTCCCGCCTGGCTTGGTATGGGGATAAATCTTCCCTCATGGTTATACCGGGATCCGAGGGGGTGTTGTTGTAATGTACAAACCTCCTTGCAGGCTCTGCCATTGCCTGATCCCTCAGTATGACCTGTTCCCGCATCGCTTCATAACCCGCGTGCAGGTAAGCATCCTTGAAGGACCCGGTCAGGCCATGTTGCCAGAGGACTCTCTCCGCCGAGGGTGATCGCGCCAGTGCTCTGGCGGTTTCCCACTCGACAGGGTATCCGTCGCACATTTGTCCTGACTCGTTGCCCCTAAGCTCTCCTTCGTCCCCAGCCGGGACACCTTCGATACCCGTGGTCCAGCTAAGTCCACTGCGGGTTTGGAAGAGCTTGCCTTTCAGTGGAGATTCCACTTTTAGAGGCCTCAGTAGCCGGGCTTTGGCGTTCTTGTTCCTAGCTCTGGGAGGCGGGCCCCGAGGGTACATTTGCCTTTCCCTGGACCTGGAACGAGAGCCTGACCTAGACTCTGACTCAGAGACCGAAGAGGCCCTTGAGGATGCCCTAGACTGGGATTCCTCGTCCTCCGGCTCGTAGTCCGGGTCGGAGTCTTCCTCGCTCTCTTCCTCCTCCTCGATACGGGGGGAGTTCCGAACTAGAATCCCTGGGGGTTCAAGCGGGCGAGGGGCCTGCGGTGGCGGGTTGAACCGCACCCTAGGGGTCCCTCTAGTAGCTTGTCTACCCCTTGGGGGTTGGTTTTGGTTCTGCTCTCTCCGCGTGACGGAGAAGGAGCGGTTTGGGGTGCCTGGAGCAGAGCTCCCAGATCGGGACTCCGCACCGGCACTGCTTCTTTGGCTGTTTCGGCCCGTTGACCTGACGGATCCAGCCTCTGAAGCCTCGGCAGCCTCTCTGGCCCGTACCAGAGCCGAGACTGCCTCGAAGTCCCCATCGTTCACCAACAACCGAATGAACATGTTGTGTGTGTTTCTGAGGGAATAAATGGCGGCCAGTATGGCCTCTTGCATCCATGTCTTCCTCAAGCCTTGGACCTTGAATCTACCCCATTTCATCATGATCGCCAGTCTGTAGGGGTTACCTGGCGCTCCGGTCCCCTCGAAAGAGGACCGTGCGAGCAGTGCTTTCCTTATGTCCCGCTCCATTTTAGCCTTCTCCTGGTCTTTGAGGGCTCTAAGTTGTAGCGTGGATTCCCTAAGAGCCAGGTGGACTATTTTGGAGGCACCCGGGAGGATTCCCAGGCAGGGAGTCACCACAGGTATACCGGCATCCAGGTTGTATGGTATTCTGGCCTCCATCACGTCCTTTCGGAGGTTTCTGTATGGAGTACCACCTTTTCCTGTGAGATACGTCTCCCACTTTTCCGTCGTTGACAAAGACGTGGTTGTAAAGGTGAGTATTGCCCACAGGCCATGAGTGGGGTGTTCCACTAGGTCCCCATTTTGAACGTCGATCTCCATGGGGGTGTTCCTAGGGGGTTCCAGCACCACTCCCAGATCCTCGTTGGAGGGTCCGGGGAATGCCCCGTGATCTGACACCTCGAGTCGTCGGGATGTAGGTGAGACAGGATTTCGCTCCATAGGTATGGGCTGTTCAACCTGTCCCGGTGTTGAGGCGGCCAAAGGCCTCCCGAGGTCAGGTGATGACCTCGGGGCCTGTTCTGGCGCCACAATCCTTGAGGGGTCCAGAGGGATAGTTCCCCGGTAGAGGGGCGGTGGATCCCTGTGGGCGTCCCCTCTTCTCTGTGACCGTGTCTGCACCCGGCCTGTATCCTGGTATAGGGGACCGGGTGCCGGCAGCTGTCTAGGTGCCCCAACGGGGGCCTGGGGGGTTTGGAGCGGTGTGGTTCCGAGGTCAGGACCTCTCACCTCTCGAGGCTGCCCCCTAGGTTCCTCCGCGGGAAGTGGGCTTTGTGAAGGCCCTGCCGGGGGATAGGTGGTTAACCACACATTCCGGTCCTCCGGGGGAGGGCCTCTCATCCCATTGTTTTGTTCGCCTGTCATGGGCCAAGTTCGATTGGCCGTTATGCGGTGACTCTCCACCCTTTGTATGAGATCTTGCACCACGTTAGTCCTTCGGGCGTTTGCGAATGTGTCGCCCCACCCGTGCCTCTGGTGTGGCGGCCAGGCCTCCATCTGGGCTCGACGGAGAGTGTTAGCCAGCCATGCCTCTGGGACCAGCAAAGTTATTTCTAGCCGGTCGTCGGGCAGGCCTTGGAACATCTCCATAAAGCACCAAATGCTGAGGGCCTGGTCGTAATCCCACGTACCAGTTCCAAACAAGGTCATAACTAGGTTATAAACTTGCATGTCATAGGCTTGAGCAAAGAGCTTGCCATAGTATGCCAGAAGGGTAGACCTTTGGTCTTCCTCCCTGGTGCCTCTAGCAACATTCTGCATAGCCATGTTGATAATACCTTGATATCCTTTATGGGCAAGTTGGTATGGTGCACATACCAGTACTTCTCCATTCTCGAGTTTTCGGTTTGGTCTGGACTCCACTATGTTTCGGCACCATGTGGCGTAGCTTTGACCTGCACCGTGTGCTATGGCTGCCGCCATGCCCGCATTGTTGTCTAGGTACCTATTTGCGGGATTCACCACAAAGGGCCTGTTTCCTGCAGGCACGAGTTGTTCGAACCTTTCGGAGGAAATCTTTAGTTTCACCATTCTCTCGGGGGTTATGGTGTGTGTCCTGGCGGGGATTTGCCAGGAGAAAGTGTCCAGCACCTGAGGCGGCGGGGGAAGTCTCCCCTGCAGCTCAGGTTCAGCCTGTTCCCCGTCGTTTGTCTGGGGATCCCATTCTAGGCCACCGGTCCCTGTGGGGCCATGTAGCCAAGGAAGGGGGGCTGTAGCGTCGGCTCGCGTTGCTCCCTGATTCCAATTCAGCAACGTTTGGAGATCAGGATATGCGCTCCCCGTACTGGATTCGTAACGGGCCGCTTGTCCTCCGCATGTGTTATGCAGTACTACTGGGGCCATTACGCCCATACTGTCGTAGGTACTGCTGTCAATGTCCTCGTCCCACGAGTCCACCGATGGGGGTGCCATGGTGCCAGTCGAGGGAGTAGGGGAGGCAGGCCTCGCCCCGCCAACCGCTCCCGCAGGAGCGTTGTCTGTGGCGGTGGGATAGGCAGAGTCCATGCCTGAAACTTTTTAGGTTGGTCGCAAAGGTTGTTATAATATTATTAGATGTTTCTCAACTGCTATTTTATCTAGTTCCTAATGGAGATGTTTTTTACCGATTACTGGCCGTCTGCTGCGCACACAGACCTCCACTTCACTATGTTCAAAATCTCCGACGCTCCGGGGAGTTTTGTGAATAAAAACACTTAAGCCTTGATAATATTAACTATCCTTTACTTCTGTAGTAATAACTATATTCCAAGGGTCTCTCGGCTATTCTTTATGTGGCGGTGGACACGAATTTAATTAATCAATTACTAATCAATAATCAATAATCAATCAATGTCCACCCAGGGACGCCATGTAATGAGCTCGGAGCTACTGAATGCCCTTTCACCTTAAAGCACTCCTCTAAGCCGCCCGGAACCCTCCGTAAGCTTGCTAGGCCCACAAAGTTACCAGATCTCTTTTTAATAAACACTGTCACTAACACTACACTATACCTTTAAGTTAACACAAACAGGTGTTATAACCTTTCTCATTTGTATAAACCTACTATTACTGTATATGCACCTATTACTGTACGAATACAACTTTCTCTGAATAAAGACTGAACTGTCTATGAAACCCTCTTTAACTGGTGAATATTATTACTATCTACAGCTACTTTATTTTATAGACCAAGAATATTGCACCTCTCTTGAGAAATGTAGACCATAAGTCTGGATGGAGAATGCCAAAACCACAAAGACAATATAAAGTGTGAAACTGTTACCTTGTAGCTTTCTCCCAGGGACTGTTTTTTGGAGAAAAGCAGCTTGACTTATTTAATACAAAAGAGCCCACTGCGGACAAACTGTCCGTCCGGTTAGGGTTGGGAATTTGTATTTTATTGTCTGCCAAGCATACCCAACTGACACCTGCCCGCGCAGGGTCAGTCACTGAGAAGGTGAAAGACTTTTAAATTAAGAAAATATACTTGTTGATTCTTACCAAAAGTCTAACTCAGCTCCAACAGCCAGAAGTTGCCTTGAGTGCCCTGAGGTGCTAACACCTCTTTCCCATGGAAGCGGAACTTCCCCGAAGGGAAGTTAAAAAGTCAAAACCTTAAAAGTTGTAAACTCTGGAAAATGAATTCAGACAGACACCAAGCAAAAGTGAATAAAAAGCTTTTAGTGAAGTAAAAACAGTTACAAATTATAAGCTCACCAATACAGAAATTGGTAATGAAAATCAAAAAGAAGTACAGTATGTGTACTTAACTAAACAGAGTCAAACTCTCTCTAAGTAGACAGAAAAGAACTGCCCAGAGCTACGGATACACAGCCTTTTATAGGGTGCTCCGCTACAACATCTCAATAGAGTTACACACACACAACTTCAGTTTAGCACACACACATTTGGCACGCGCTTGTGCACGTACATGCATGAACATGCACGATGTTTCGCAATGGAGACAGTTGAAGGCCAGACCAACTCCCCAGTCCACGTGAATTTGGGGAGTTCTCCGGTTCACATGTTAGAAGTCGACATGTTGCCCTTTACTCCCTCAGGAAGCGTTATCTCATGTTGGCAATAAGAAGATAACGGTTCGTTAGCGCGGTACAGGAATGTCGGGGAGTCAATGATACCGCCTGGCACCATCTACAACCCCCCCTTTTCCACCCCAAGTCCAAGGCCGTGCCTCGCAGGTGCAGGCAACGAAGCGGCTAGTGTAACCAGTATGTCATGTTCTAACTATGAGTACATTCATTTTTTAACCTTTACTCATGTCAGTGAAGAAACCACGTATATATGTAGTTCTTACATGCACATACAGTATATCAGAAATACAGCATACATTATACAGTATATCAGAAATCAACAGCCTATGCTTAAAGGAAGCTTTTCTACATTTGCAGTATATATGCATCTACAGTACTAGCACACTAACTGCATAATAAAATGTATGTCCCTTTTTGTTGATTAACATATGGAGAATATATTGGGCCATAACATTACTTCTTCACCAGCTCACTGGCGAGGAACGTGGTTGCGTTTCTCCTTCCTCTTCCCGGCCTGCTTCTCCTTTGGGGCAGAGGTCACAGGGGTTGTAGGTGCCTGGGCTGGAGCCTGCACTGGGGCAGGTGCTGGGTACAGAGGTTGCAGGTTTTGCATGGGATAAAAGGCCATGTGAGGCCCAAGCTGTGCCACCGGAGCTTGCATCTGCTGCAGAGGTTGTTGTTGGGGTGGTGGAGGTGGTGGCATGGCTTGGCGATCCGCAGTGGCAGTGGGTCCAGGTGACTGCTGTCTGTCTGAGCCCACAGATCCTCTGCGCTTCTCCTGGCGGTTGTCTCCCTTGCGGCGGGCATCGCGGTGGTCACGGTCATTGTAGTATGGCTTGAATGACCTGGGTGCCACACCCTTGGGGTCACGAGCAGGTGCTCCGGGGCCCCTAACACACATCTAACAAAGTTTTAAATTCAATATCCCTAGGGGACTTTTTGACAGCTGCTGAAGTTTGGGGACCCCATGCACTTACTATACACGGAGTGTTTTTTGTGCAAAACAAATGCTTGCAATGGATTCAGAATCATGAAATACCCCTAGTTAGACACCTCCACATGCTACTTAAAGCAGATTTATATTTTGGGTATTTTCACCTGTAATAATTGAATGGGACCCCAAATTTCAGCAGCTGTCAAAGATTCCCCTAGGGATATTGAATTTCAAACTTTGTTAGATGTGTTACTAGACGCCTTTACAAACACATCGGTGAAGAAATGTCTTGGTAAGGAATTTATTCACAGATTTTATTAATCTCCCTATTTATTAAAGCTGGCCCTGGATACTGATGTCGGTCATCAGAGTGCTCTTGAACAGTGGTGTAAATTAACTAAGTACATTTACTTAAGTACACTTTTGAAGTATTTGTACTTTACTTGAGTATTTCCAATTCCCAATTTTACTTCTACTCCACTACATCTCGGATCCAAATATTGTACTTTTACTCCACTACAATTATTTGAAACAATTCTAGTTACTAGTGACTTTGCAGACATAAATTATAATATTATACAACATACATGCACCACTATAGCCCTATTTAATACAGGCTGTTTGAAAATAGCCGATCTACAAGCTCACAACGCGTCGCGATGCGACGCATTGTGAGCTTGTAGATCAGCTATTTTCAAACATTTAGTTTTACTTTTGGTACTTTAAATACATTTTGATGCCAATACTTTCATACTTTTACTCAAGTACATTTTGAATTCTGGACTTTTACTTGTAAGGGTGCCCTCAAACCAACATACCTGAGAGTGGAATCCACGTTCCGCCAATGCATTTCAATGAGAGTGAAGCGGTTTCATGCCAGCAGAGGATTTCTGCAAAAAACGCTCCCTTAGGCCTTAGGGTGCCCTCACGCCAAAATACCTAGAGTGGAATCCGCCAATTCATTTCCATGAGAATGGAGTGTTTTTTGCAGAAATCCTCTACTGGCAAAAAACACTCCATTCTCATTGAAATGCAGTGGCGGATTCTACTCTAGGTATTTTGGTGTGAGGGCACCCTTATCATTACAGAGTACTTTTACATTGCAGTATTGATACTTTTACTTAAGTACAATATTTGTGTACTTTTTCCACCACTGCTCTTGGAACATGCTGCAGACCAGCCCCTCCCCAGCGTCCCATGGCAGCTCTCCATGGTGCTGCTGCTACAAGGGCCAGTTAATAGTCCATTTAAGCTTTAGTCACCTCACACACACACACACACACACACACACACACACACACACACACACACACACACACACACACACACACACACACACGCATGCATGCATGCACTACGATAAAGCACTACACACGCACACACACGTACATGCACGCACGCACGCACACACGCACGCACGCACGCAGTATCACACACATGGACCCCCGTGACCATCTGTGCCAGTGTGCATGTGCCAGGCACGGCTTGTTTGTTCCATATCCTCCCTCTTTCTATTGGTCACTGCCCCTCAGGAATAGGTCTAACCGTCATACCGTCGTCATACTGTTGGGTGGAAACCTTGTATGTCCAAAAAAAAAAAAAACACTAGGAAAAAACGGATCTGTGTTCCAATGGGTCCAATGGATTTTTTTGAATACTTCAATATTGAATATTGAATATTTGTAAAACCACAGACACACTTAACGGAGTAGTTCACCCCCAAATTGACTTTTTTTCTATTGATTACTAACACCATGGAGACTTGAATTCAATAATATCTTTTTTAGTTTTTTGTTGCATTCCTAAGACAAACATTTGAATATAGCAAACTTACCCTGACGGTTTCCCCATCCATTGCCATGCATTTGGGTCCCCATCCAGGGCCATGTATTGGGGACCCCATTCGGAATCAACGGGGGTAACTTTACTATAATCACATTTTTGTCTTAAAGGGGCAGTCCACCACTTTTCAACCTATGTTCATATAATTGGTCCTCACTCAAAAATAGCTTTTTTCTTTTTTTTTTCTCAGAGGAGGGCTGTGGGCAGGTCAGAAACCCATCGTCTTGTGACATCATCGATTGCCAATCCAGCTTATAGAAACTGCAGGCTTTCTATTCCTGAAAAGTTGCAATTTTAAAGTGGAAGCCATTGTTCTCGCGATAATAACAATTTAAATATTTTTTTCAAAAATATAGATTACATTTTTTTTTTTTGGGGGGGGGAAATGATGATGTCACAAGATGATGGATTCTGTACTTCCCACAGCTCTCCTAGGAGACTTGGACTGAGTAGAAGAAAATTGTGATATGTTATGAACATTAGTGAGGACCTATTATATGAAGACAGGTTGAAAAGTGGTGAACTACTCCTTTAAGAATGCGACAAATATAATTTATTTATTTATGTATTATTGAACTCAAGTCCACATGGCATGAGTAATCAATAGAAGAAAAGCCATTTTGGAGGTGAACTACTCCTTTAAGTCCTATTTAGGACAAGTAGGATATTAAAGGGTCTCCTATACTGAACGATGACCCAAGCATCAAATTATTGCCTTCAGAATCTCCATGAGTTTGGGTGAACTACTGTGGAGGTTCTTTTACATACGGAAGACAGGATCGGTGTTGTTGCTATCTTCCTTCCCCCCCTTCATTCATTCGCCAACACGTTAATTCATTCACACTCCCACAAGTGCAGTCTGTCACCTCATGTTCATTCTCTTTCTCATTCTCATACGCCCTCTTACCCACAGTGCATCTCAAGCGGTTTATTTAAGCAGTTCTATGTTCAGCCTAGGTGTTTAGCTGTTGCTACTGGGGGTTGTGCAGTGCACCTGTGAGGGTTCAAAATCCCTCCACCTCCCCGGCCTCCTCCCTGTGGAATGTAGTTATATATCTCTGCTGTCAGGCCAAAACCTCCTAACTCCAAAATGTTCATTTTCGGGAAAATGAGCTCAAGTGGAGTTAGGAGGTTTTGACCGAAGGGCTTTTTACAACTTTTCATTGGTTCAATATTATTTTAACCAACACACAGACGTAAAGGGTGTTCAATAGCACATATTTATGAAAAAAAAGAGAGGGCCGGTGTAGGAGTTAGCTGGTTTGGCAGAAAGTGTGGAGTTAGGAGCTTTTGTCCCAAGCACATTTTACTACTTTCCATTGGTTCAATATTATTTTAACCAACACTCAGATGTAAAGGGTGTTCAATAGCCCTGATGTATGCCAAAATAATCAAAAACCTAAAAAATGGAGTTAAGAGGTTTTGGCCAGACAGTGACATGTGATATGTTAATATGTATAGTTGTTTATGGATTGTACTGTGTTCAACGGATTGATTATGACATGTCATGTCTTAATAATGCAACTGAAGGTTCAATGTTACCTGCATGTAATATCTGTATATCAATGCTTTTCTCTGGGGTGTTTGTGATGTCAGATTAAGTCTCATGTTCGAGCAGATAATCTGTTATATCACAGCAGAGCTACACCGCCAAACTAAAATGCAATATCATTGCATATTAAATGGCAAATATCATTGCAATAAATGATATGGTTGATCTAAACGGTGTGGTTAATCCTGAGCTGAAGTATATTGCTCCCGGTGAGCTGGTTGGTGCCTTGCATGGTTTCCTCCGCCACCGGTGTATGAATGTGTGCATGAATGGGTGAATGTAATACACAATCTCTGTAAAGCGCTTTGGATAAAAGCGCTATATAAATGCACCATTTACCATTTACCATTTATATAAAAGAAGAAAAAAAAACAGAGGTTGAAATATGGAGATACAAGGTTTCTGCCGGACTGCACGGATAGACATGTTCACATGAACCACAGGGAACTCACATTAGTCACACTATTAGCTACACTCCAATGAACAGCATCTCGCTCCTAGAAGGAGAGCTGTACTGTGAACTCTATGGTTGCTGTTGCTTAAATAAGCAACACGGTATCATATTCAGAATCATGGTCGATATCATGTCATTATCATGGTCGGTATCGTGTCAGTGTCATGTTAGTATCATCATGTCAGTATCATGGTCAGAATCTTGGTCGATATCATGTCAGTATCATGGTCAGTATCATGTCAGTATCATGGTCAGTATCATGTCAGTATCATGGTCAGTATCATGTCAGTATCATGGTCAGTATCATGTCAGTATCATGGTCAGTATCATGTCAGTATCATGGTCAGTATCATGGTCAGTATCATGTCAGTATCATGTCAGTATCATGTCAGTATCATGGTCAGTATCATGGTCAGTATCATGGTCAGTATCATGTCAGTATCATGGTCAGTATCATGGTCAGTATCATGTCAGTATCATGTCAGTATCATGGTCAGTATCATGGTCAGTATCATGGTCAGTATCATGTCAGTATCATGTCAGTATCATGGTCAGTATCATGGTCAGTATCATGGTCAGTATCATGGTCAGTATCATGGTCAGTATCATGTCAGTATCATGGTCAGTATCATGGTCAGTATCATGTCAGTATCATGGTCAGTATCATGTCAGTATCATGTCAGTATCATGTCAGTATCATGGTCAGTATCATGTCAGTATCATATCAGTATCATGGTGCTTTTCAAAAGGGCATTTTGGTATTGCAGCTGAAAAGGCTAGGAATGATAGATAGACAGACAGACAGAACATGAGTGTCTGAGTGGTTGTTAAGGCTTAATTAATTTTTATAGCCTACATAATATATATATATGCTTTTTCTTTTTACTGTACATAGCATATATGTACAGCATATCGTTGTTGTCGGGTGGAAACCTCGTATCTCCAAGTTTCAAATTTCGTAAAGCAAAGCCCTGCTTCATCACACAAGACTGTCACACAGGACTAGTGAAAATAGCAGATCTACAAGCACACAACGCCTCGCGGCGCGAGCCGTTGTGTGCTTGTAGATCGGCAATTTTCACTAGCTTAGATCATTTTCAAAATGATAAATACAAAACGAACGGTTTTGGACATACAAGGTTTCCACCCCGACAACGGCGATATATAATGCGCTGTTCATTTCACTCTGCTGTTCATTTTTTGCACTGCTCCTTCCAGAAGGGTGGCTGGTGCCCGGCTTGTGTGGCAGCTTTACAGCCTTGTGGGATGTCTGTGCCAGAGATAGCTCAGAGACGAGTGACTCATTCCCTCCCCCAACCCAACCCGACCGGCTGCGGAGAGCAGAAGCCCCGGGGAATCAATCCAGGCTGTTAGAACCGCTGATCCAAAGGGAGCTGAAAGGCTCACCGCCTCAAAGGTGTGATGATGCCGTCATCAGACTGTGTAATAGAGCCCGATTCACGCTCCTTGGCGGGACGGCGTGGCGCGCCTGCCGAAAATAGCTGACCTGCAAGCTCACGCCGCGGCGCGTTGTGATCTTGTACGTCTGCTATTTTCTGGCATTGTGCGACGGAGCGAAACAAAACAAGCATTTTGCCGGCTAGCGATGCCTTTTTTCCTATTCTGTTTTCTTTTTCTTTTGTTTTTTTAAACCTGGGGTTATTTCGGAGATGTTTGCATTCCGACTATCCTTTGATCACTAATCTCTTTCTTGTGTAAATTACAGAGAGAAGTCCTTAAGGAGGACAACAAACAACAAACAACAGTGCTAATGGTGCGATAGCAAGCTGAGAGGGGGGGAAATGTTATACTGCAAGGGTCTTCAACAGGGGGTCCGGGACCGCTATGGGGGCCTTTTTTATATTAACCAGTTGAACCCTATAGTCCATATTCTGAGAACTTTAGCCAAAAATAGCAGATCTACAAGCTGCACAACGCCTCGCAGCGCGAGGCGTTGTGCGCATGTAGATCGTCTATTTTCGGCAAAGGGGTTTGGTGTGGAGGGGGAAAAAAGAGCAGACTAAGTACAGAGTGAAAGGTAAAGTGTATTAAGTATTGACGGTTCAAGTGGTTAAATATCTGAAAACAGTAACACACATTGACATGAATCCAAAATACACTGATGATTGTGCTGTCAAACAATGAAACTATATGGAATCTATGAAAAGGTTGTGGGGGTCCCTGCTTCATCTTTCTCTCAACTAAGGGGTCCTTGGCCTGAAAATGTTGAAGTACCCTATATATCCACTTTGCCCATGTGCTCTTACTTTGTCAAGCTGCTTTTGTCTGCTGCATTTTCCCCAGGATCTCTTTATTAGCGGTGCCAGCCAGGCCAACATAGGCTGGGAGGCAGAGGTGTTTTTGCATGTGTGTGTCCGTCCATGTGTGTGTCTGTCTGTGCAGTCTGTGCACAGCTAATCTCAGATACCGCTGAGGCTGATCGCTGTTAAAGGAGTAGTTCACCCCCAAAATGACTTTTTTCCTAATGTTTACTCACACCATGGAGACTTGAGTTCAATAATATTTTTTTCGTTTTTGTCAATACAAGACAATAAGACAATAATGTGATTACAATGAATTTACCCCCGTTGATTACGGATGGGGACCCGATTGCATTTGGGTCCCCATCCTGAATCAATGGGGGTACATTTACTATAATCCCCCCCCCCCCCCCCAAGAATTGTTCTCCATTGGACCCCATTCATTAACATTTTCATATTATGAAAATACTTTATGGTTCCTATCGCTAGTTAAAAATTGCCTTTCAATCACAATGTGAAAATAAGGTCCCATTTATGTTAAAATTGATGATAAAGTTGCAGGGTGTGGCCAACTAAACTGATACCAGCCGGCTGTGTTCTTCTTTGTGTGCTGTATTTCGGGAGGCTCCGACCACATTCTCCCATGTATCTCTGTGGTTGCCGTTGCACGTGACCGTTGGCAGCCAATAGCCTCCTCCGGTCGCATTTCAATCTATGATGGCGACACCCATGCCAAGGACCCAAAATACTTCAGTTGCGCTGCATAGAAACCAATGGCTTCGCACTGTCCATATATTTGACGGATTCCTTGAATCATGACACAACTCGGGTGGCAGTGGCTCAGGGGTAGTGTGGCCGGTAGAGTGGCCGGATGGAGACACTGCAAGGTTCCCAGTTCGATCCCGTCCTCCCCCTGAGTGAGTGTCGAAGTGTCCTTGAGCAAGACGCTGAACCCCTAATTGCTCCCGATGTGTATGCATGGTTTCCTCTGCCATCGGTGTGTGAATGGGTGAATGTACAAACAATTATATGGGGAGTTAAAAAGGTAAATGGTGTATTTATATACACCATTTTAACTCCCCATATAATTGTGGACCCCCTTGTCAATGGGGTTATTCCCTATAAAGGATTTCAACACATTGGGCTACACCCATTTTGGCCTAATTACAAAGGGTATTGAATAACACAGCGAGGCGTGCATTTACATGTTGCGTGTTGCGTTGTTCCCCAACTTGCATCGTGCACCAGTCTAGTTCCATGCTAATGATTCAAATTAAAAAGAATCGTGTGGATCTTGGTATCCAAAGGGGAACGGCGTGGCTCCAGTTATAGATGGCTAGCCTCCTGCGGAGCATTGCCATAATAACAAAGGAACAAACCAAATTAAAAAGAAACATGTGGATCTTGGCATCCAAATGGGAATAGTTATAAAAATCAGAGATTCAGTGTATCATGAGGGACACATTGAATCTTGACCATCAGGTCAAACTTTATGTCAGATCCTGTGTCTATACTGTAGGTGAGACATGACTTTCAGACCAGAGTCCTGCAACGGGTCGGGGCCCCGCGGGTACCCGTGTTTGATGGGCGGAAACGACCGGAATATATACTATTATAAATTCATGGGGAACGGGGACGGGCGGTGCCGTTTATTGTGAAATTTAGACAACTGTTTCCGCCCAAAGAACATCATAGGAGTGCACACATGAGCAGCAGAACAGAACCACGGCATGCATACAGCACTGTTTCCGCCTAAACAATGTGGAGCGCACACAGTGGGAAGTGGCACTGGACAGCAGGACACACATAACACACAGACAGGCAACCACAGCACTCACCAGCACGTGACCTGGCGTTTATGTAAATACTGTAACGTTTAGGGGACTGAGTGAGGCAGCTCGCTCCCTACTGGGACGCGAACCCCAGCCCCCCACTCAGCAGATGAGGAAGCAACCCACAACGCCAAGAAGGATAGCCCACTTGGCGGAGCGAGTTACTGCCTGGTCTCTTGCAGGGTCGTTACACTACCCCCTCCTCACAGAAGCGTGCCCCCCCTGCTTCACTGCCCACGGCCGAGTCCCTCACGTCCCTCACGCGAGGGCACACTCCACGGGTCCGCCCGTCTGACACCAATGTAACGTTTAGCGGACTGAGTGAGGCAGCTCGCTCCCTACTGGGACGCGAACCCCAGCCCCCCACTCAGCAGACGAGGAAGCAACCCGCAACGCCAAGAAGCCTAGCCCACTTAGCGGAGCGAGTTACGGCATGGTCTCTTGCAGGGTCGTTACCATACTGTATATTGCGTTGCAAACACTGAGGACGGCGTGCGGGGACGATCGAGTGCGATGCATTTTGGAAGCACGCACGCACATCTGTAGGCTATTTACTTTACTGCATGTAATCACGGGTAGCGGGGCGGGCGACGGGTCTTTTTTTTAAACGGATCTGGTTTTGATTTTTATATAATCACGGGTAGACGGGCGGTCCACGGATCTGATTAAAGGAGTAGCTCACCCCCAACATGACTTTTTTTCTATTGATTACTCATGCCATGGAGACTTGAGTTCAATAATATTTTTGGGTTTTTGTCACATTCCTAAGACAAAAATGTGATAACAATACATTTTCCCCCATTGATTCCGGATGGTGACCCGTTTCGAAACGGGTCACCATCCGGAATCAATGGGGGAAAATTTACTCGAATCAAATTTTTGTCTTAGGAATGTGACAAAAACCAAAAAATATTATTGAACTCTAGTCTCCATGTCAAATTTGGACCCGTGCAGGACTCTGCTTCAGAGACAAATAGAAGAGCAGGGAGACATAATGCAACCACAACAAATCGAAAAGTTATATTGTATTAAAATACCGTTACCATGTATTTCTCAAAGCGAACGAGATGAAGATCAGATTCAGTGAGGGGTGAAACTCATTTGTCTCTCATCACAATGTCTAGTCAAGATTCAACATGTGGCGTATCAATCAAACAGTACGGTTGCGACCATAGGTCACAGTTTAGTATGTGAACGGTCACAGCTTGTCCGTAACTCTGTCTATAACGCCTGACACTGTGGTTCCACTGACACATCACTGTGACATCATGCTCTGACTGTGATGTCAGGGGAACCACTTAAAATAATGGGATTTCCGCTCTGACATCACGCTATGGCTTCACTGTGATTTCACACTAACAGAGTCCCTTTTATGCCCATATATGGAGTTTCCTGATGTCATAAATATTAAGCCCTTATCTAACAGGACTTCACATGGGAATGCCCATATATGGAGGCCACATCGGCCACATACCACACTAATGGCTGGTTCTACAGACAGGGATGTATGGGCATAAAAGGGAATGATGTCAGATGTCATAGACATCATAGGACTTTCGCATAAAGAATAACTGATTAAGCATGTTTGGGCTCTTACAGCATATCTCCATATACAGTACATGGATCTCCATATATGGGTACCAGGGGTCTCCATATATGGGTAACTGGTCCGATATACACTTGCCAGATGGCCAAGAAGTGCGACCTCGCCTCCATTTTCTCCTTCTCTGAGACTGAAAATGTCAGTTTTAAGTCAAAGCATTAGTCTGTCATGTTCATGGGATCGTGTCAATGTAAATTTAGCACAACCCACCACTAATTACTAATACATTTCACTGTTCTCAATAGTTGCAGAGGTATTGTGGCAAGAAATGTCTATAGACAAGTCTGTTTAGAAATTGAATGGGTGTATTTCTTGCACTCATTGGTGAGTTAAAGTTAACTACACAACCTTAAAGCCCAAAGTAGCCATATCCGCCGGTGCAAAAACATAGATTGCCCTTGGCGGATTTGGGTCTGGCCCTGCTCAATTTCATTTCCTCACCCCGAAGAGTTGGGTCCAGTATTGGTCTGGTCTAACCAATTGTATCCAAGGCCATTTTCTTTACCCACCCATTGGAAAACCATATTCCATATAGAAGTACCAGACTAATATCCACGCAGTGATATAGTCTGGCTACGCGAGGCTACTACCAAGGTGCTGTGCTTTGTTTTTAAGCATTCCTGACACGAATTGCTAACAATCCTATAAGCTCATGTTCAGACCAAGCACACTGCTTTGATAGCTCCCTCACAGTTCTGCATATCACAGGCGGCTCAGCACAGCGGGCAGGCACAGGAAGAACAGGGTGCGGGAGAGAGAGATAGGCGAGAGAGAGAGAGAGAGAGAGAGAGAGAGAGAGAGAGAGCTTGAACAGAAAAGGGCAAAATTGTTATTTCTTGCATGTGATGTGATGTGAAATACGTCCTTCCACTGTGAAGGCAGTGCGCTGGTGCCGGCTGAAAGATATCTTGGGGCCAAGTTGTCTTTGTTTGTTTTAGTCACTGCGCCAATGCTTTGTAGGTGCATAAATATGATTTATTTCATGTTTACTACTTGCTGTGTGACACAATGCCACAGTGCGACACAGACTAAACTAAATTGCATGTCAACCAAATGAATCGTGACCCCTGAAATGCAACACACAGAGATCCCATTGGACTGAAGTAGAGGCGTACTGTATGAGAAATGTGTTTTAGCATGTTTTATCCATTTTTTGAGAGAGTAATGAAATATTGACGACATTGGTGTGGTTAAAATATGCAGGAGACTGTGGGCTGAAATAATGTCTCCCAACTTCTTCCTCCCCTGCGGCAGCACATCCACTCAGGATGAATTTTTCATAAGCACTGACTAAAGAGCAACACACAGATAACGCAAATAAATATATAATCTTTGCAGCAAACTGTTTATAAGTCTTTCTTCCCCCTTGACTTTGGGCCAGGCTGATAGCTTTAAATTGCCCAGGTTGCTTGGGCTTTGATATTAAAGTCTCCTCACGTTAGATTTTTTGTTTATCGGAGTGGGTTTGTCGGCAGAAATGTAGCATGGGTTATGAATATTAAAGGTTGAAACTCAGACATAACTCTGAGAATGTACTTGTGTCAGGTCAATGCAAGGCTTGATTTCCTCGGGGAGAAGATGGGGTGTGGCCGTGCAGGGGTGTCGCACCAAATTCTGGGCCCTGGGTAGAAGCATTCACTGCGTTATTTTGACTATTGAAAAATAGTAGAGCTCACTCGAGCTAAACTGTAATCCTGGGCGCTACTCTCCCTCTGCCAACCTGTGTGCAGGCACGTGCACACATAGACATCAGAGGGGGCTTGAGCCCCTGCCCTTTTACCCGTCTGTAAAAAGTGCCCTCTCCGGACCATGAATGCAGTTTTTACTATGGTGAAAGAAATGCAACTGCCCTCTTACCATGCCATATCTGAAGGCAGCATTCAAGAGAATTGTTCAAACTCTCATGAACCTGAATGCATGCATCTTATGAAAGAATTGCTCTCTCTGTGTAGAAATCAATGCTGTATGGACTTGATAATGCTTAGTTCAGTGTGGTAACACACGCTGAAAATAGCCGACCTCCAAGCCCTATTTTTGACCATTTCCACCAAAAGGCCCCTTTAGAAGTTTCAGCCCCTGCCTCTCTAACATTCTCTGCACGTCCCTGCCTGCGTGTGATAGAACAACAGGCCGTAGACACAAGCCTTAAATATGGAGCCATTGACCTACCAGCACTGGCGATCAATTGGCAAACACTGCTGTACACACTCAAGACGTGCCACATATAGATTGTCGCTTATCTCCCGATTAGGGAGTCTTACTGGTTTTAGATTTTAGCCATTCAAAAATAGTGGACATACAAGCTCATAGCGCATCACTTCACGCTATTTAGTTTTTAAAGAGAGGAGAAAGAAAAAAAGAACAACTTGATGTGCCCTTCTATGAGTAGAAATCCTGACACCACAACCTTTTTTTCTCAGGTCCAGCAACAAGATTGTACGAGAATTGAGGTTTGACTTCTCATAGAAAACTAGGACAGGGGTCTTCAACAGGGGGTCCTCAGAGTTACTACAGGGGGTCCTCCAAATCTTTGAGTGATAGAAAGTTTTTTTTTCTCCTTTTTTATATTAACCACTTGAACCCTATAGTGTCCATATTCTGAGAACTTTAACCAAAAATAGCCGATCTACAAGCTCACAACGGCTCGTAGCAAGAGGTTTGGTGTAGAGGGGAAAAAAGAGCAGAGTGAAAGGTCAAGTTTATTAAGTATTGACGGTTCAAGTGGTTACATTTCTGAAAACACAAATTGATACTAATCCAACATACACTGATGTTTGTGCTGTCAAACGATTAAACTATATAGAATCTTTTGAAAAGGTTGCTTCACCTCTTTCTCAACTAAGGGGTCCTAGGCCTGAAAACGTTGAAGACCCCTGAACTAGGATGTATCTCTTTCATGAATAGTGTAGTACCTTCTCCGAGGTTCTATTAGGCTCTACTAACGTGTGCTTAGTATTCATGCTTAATTCCTTAACGTCGGTGTACTATTTCCAGGTTGATGAAAACATTGTGTATGCATAATAAGGCCCCTGTAGACACTATGGTGAACATAATGTGGTTGCACGGTCCATATGTGCAGTTAGTTAACCTTTAACACACAATTATTTTGTTGTTTCTTTCTCATCCCAAGTGGTATACATCCACTGTCGGGTGGAAACCTTGTATGTCCGAAGCAGTTACTCTTCAGGAAATGGGTAAAATAACATTGCGTTCCAATGGATCCAATGAAGTTATTATTTAGTCAAAAGCCCTTGTTAATACTTTTCATTGGTTAAACTACAGTAGAAGCTTTCCGGGCGGCCGAGCATTTAGTCGGGGACCGTGCCTACTCGGGAACGATGTAAATAGGGAATGAATGCCCCACCCTTTAATGCAAACCCCATTATACCTGTTGTCATAGGACCCGTTTTGGCCATCTGATTGCCTTTGTCCATTTATGCCCATATATGGAGATATCTGTATCTGTATCTGTCTGTCTGCGTCCATTTTATGCCCATACATGGAGATCTCTGTATCTTCCTGTCTGTGTCCCTTTTATGCTTGTATATGGAGTATCTCTGTATCTGTCTGTCTGTGTCCTTTTATGCCCATATATGGATATCTCTGTATCTGTCTGTGTCCCTTTATGCCCATATGGATATCTCTGTTTCAGACCAAAGGCCTGAAATGTCAGGACCTACGCACATACTCACAGAGATTTATCGCATTTATTGTAAGATGTTTATACAACCCAAAGATGCACTTAACCACTTTCAGTTAAATAGCCTTTTGATAGCACAGAAAAGAGCACATCTAGAAGCTCACAACGCATCGCGTTGCGACACATTGCAAGCTTGTAGCTCGTCTAGTGTTTTGATTCTTTCGCGCGAAATGCTTGCATGACGAAGTAGCGTGTTCAATTAAAAGAGAATGGAGATACAAGGTTTCTGACCGACAGCAAGCATGCATTGTGCTAATACCGTCTTCTGAAAGGGCATTAGCTGCTCAGCGGGACACATCTAAGAGAGATATAATGTGAAACTACATGCATAAACACTGTCTACTTTAGATTTCCCTGGCATGCTATATCTATATATATTGTATATCATATATATATGTTATCAAGAAATGAAAGCTCTAAAAGCTGCCGAAATGTCACTTTTTTCCTAAATTTGACAGGCTGCGTTGCACCTCTAACTATGAATGAATTTCCCCCAAACTTTGCTAAAATCATTTGTATAGACAGTGGAACAAAGTTCTAGATGGAGTGAGATGATTTTTTTTGCATTGAAATTTGATGCACCCTAATATATATATATATATATATATATATATATATATATATATATATATATATATATATATGAGGTGGAAACCTCATATGTCCATAGCTGTTATTTTTCATTAACTCTTTTACTGCTTTATTTATGTCAATGGCTCTTGCTGATTTATTTGTGTCACTGCCATCAAAGTAGCTTAAAAGTAACTTACCTTCGCGATGTTATAGAACATTATCCATCTATTATTTCCAAACAAATGGGCATAGAACTGGATTAACTAGATCCAGTCCATATAAAACGGCCAGAAAGTGATTTCGCCTCCATTGTTGTTTATGGTTGGTCGAGATTTGAGACCAGCGTTAAGGGAGCTGTTTCTACTGTACAGACCCGCGCCACCCCTCATCTGCTTACAGTGCTCAAACAAGGTAAAAGAGCAGTAAAAGAGTTAAAATGTGAAAATAGCAGAGAGTGTTGAGCTTGTGGATGTGCTGTTTTTGCTACTTTTGTGTGACACTGTAGTATGACAACATATACTGCAAAAATATGGAGGTAAGAGGTAACAATATCATGATTTCTCATTAAACAAATATGACCTGTGAGTGAAGAAATCACAGGTCAAAGAGAGTGCTCAAGAAATTCCAAATGAGGTTGAAACTATAGCCCTATGAGATAGAGAGAAGGAGAAAGCACAATGCCTGAGTGGGCATTATCATTTTATATTTTCTGCATCCTAGGGCTCAAACTCACAACCTTACACCAAGAGGGCACACCAAGTCATAACTTGTTGAACTACTTGCCAAGTGAGAAACACTATAGCTTCACTTTGTCTTATGCAATCACCACCATATCGCATGTAGGCAGCTAGATTTCAAACTAATGTAAAACAAATCAGTCAGACTATACGTACTCTAGACTACTTACTTTTAAAGAGGCGGTGCCATAGTGTTGTACTTTATCTGGTTTTCATGTGTCTAGGAGGTTGACCGTACTTCATTAGACCCCCTGGTGTGGTTGTTATGAGCAATTATGTATTCCCTTTGTATTTGGGGTTTCTTCCTGGAGGCTGACACCTTGTGGGTCAAAAGTGCAGACAGATAAAATGACATCATATAATCCTCCCCTCCCATTTTACCATTCACCCAACACTGTGGGTGTGGCTAACTTCAGCTGGGTCACCACCCACCATGACAACCAGGCATACTTAATGAACTGGTGAGTGTGGCCACATAGAAACCTAATTTTAACTCTTTCTGTACACTTTTTGGGGAAAACATCTTCCTCCTAATCATAATACCTGATAGGGAGGGAAAAATCATGGCACTTCATCTTTAAACAAAGATTGATCGCTTCAAAACTGACGTTTAAAGATACTGTATTTACTTTTCCCCCCCTACCTCGATGGATTGGAAATTGTAAATAAACAGCATTAAGTTACACTTTTGAGCATGAAAACTGGCATAGTCCTACAATATGTTAAATGTAGCCATAGACTATAATTTAAACATTGTAGGGTAGTAGCCTAGGTGTTGGCTGATTTGAACACCGGGCCTGAGTCAATGAGCTAATTCCCGTCAAGTCCCGCCCCCAGTCACTCTGATACTAGGTGGGACAAAAAAGTCAGGGAAGACTTTTTTGTCCATTCACTCCCATTGAGATGTCTATGCAAGGCTGTAATCTACGATTTTTTTTATCGTTTCAACAATTATTCACTTTGTATTCACTCTATAGACCGGTTTCTTGTTTACAAACATTGAGACTAAATGCACAGCTGAATGTATCATGTAATCAATTCCCACCAATCCCCAAACCTGTTGTTTTGGGGAGCGCTGGTTTCATTGGCTAATTTTGGTACAGACCTGCGTGCGCATCTACTTCTTATCAGTGTAACGTGGACCAGAAACCCGTCCATTGTGTTCCAAAATGTTCCTATTTATCATGACAAAGCAAAAAATAAAATACAAATAAAAATACATATCAATTTAAAACTACACTCTTTCCATTGATGTGAATGAAGGATGTGGACTTTGTCCCACTGCATAACTCCGCCCCCGGTAGCAAAAGTGAAGGATTTTTCTGGTTGCCCAGTCAGGGACCAATCAGAAGGCTGACAAAGGGTGAATTGATGCACACGGAATAAATCAGCCATCCACACGCACACAACAAGAGCTTCTGTCAACACAGAATCTGATGTTATCCTCCAACATAATTATTTCCAAGTTGGCTGTCTACTCTATGTTATGATTAAAACAACTAAGGCATGGCAAGCAGCGTAATGGAAGCTACTTGGTTGGAAAAATAAAACAACTATCCAGATACCTGCTGTCGTCTGGCCTGTCCCCTACCACTGAGCATTGATACAGTCTGCAGTTTAATTGCGTCGGAGTCTTTGTTGAATTGGTACAGTGTCAGTACCGCCTCTTCATCATGAGACTCTAGCAGGGTTGAGAAGGTTCCCCGACAGAGCAACTCGATGACGTACAGGGCTTGTGAGCAGCGTGGGTGGGGTTTTCCTAGAACTCATGTGCGATTCCAAGTAACCCAGCGCCGACGCCGTACAGTACAGCACATTCCTAAACATAAACATTACGTCGCCCACCGCGGTAACATGCGATCATATCAATCTCGCTATGAAACATCAGTAGCAGACATGTTTTTATGTGTTGTCTACAAGCACACGAGGCGTTGCATTGTGCTTGTAGATCATGTGCTTGTAGATGTGCTTGTAGATGTGCTTGTAGATCTGCTGTTTTCACTACTTTTGTGCAACAGCCTTGTATGATGAAGCAAGGCTTTACTTTGCGAAAGAACGTACAAATTTGAAACTTGGAGATACGAAGGTTTGTCGTCAATAATGTGTATTTGCAGCTTGCCACAAAAACACAAATTGTAGTAATATTCAAGAACATAATAACAATGAATCATTGGAACAATGGCTATTTATCGAAGTCAGGAACAAAGTCCAATTTGTAAGGTCCACCAAATAACAGGAAAAAGAAAGGCTATTAAGAAAAGGAACAAACGAGCAACAGAATTCTTGCTCTCTCAGGTCCTAAAACTTGTTGATGTAGTTCTCACAGTCTCCCTGTCTCCTTGGTTTACTTGAATTGATGCAGACACATAGACTTTTATTAGCACGGTTTGCCATTGTGATTTCCAATTACGCGATATATAAGCTCTGTGGTGGGGAATTGTTTTCTCGATACAAGGTTGGCACTGTTGTCGTAAAACAACGAGGCGCGTCAAGAGGAGCAGGGGTGTCACACCAAATTCAGGGCCCTGGGTACAAGGATTCACTGCCCCCCCCCCCCATGAATGTTCTTCATAGGGGGGACGGGGTTTAACCCATTTAGACTGGGAACGCATTATTATGCATTATTTTGTGCTATATTGAAAAATAGCAGATCTACAAGTTCACCAGAGTGCCGCGCTGTGAGCTTTTAGATCTGCTGTTTTTGAAAAATCGTGAACATTTGTGCAAGTCTTTGAATATTTCAAATCCTTCTAAGGTTTTTTTTTTTTTTTTTTTTGAAAAACCTATGTTTCTATGTCAGTGGTGCTCAAACCTTTTCATGTGAAGGACCCCCAAAATTATATGTATTTGGCCACGGACCTACAGTAGCCTGACACTCAGCCTGAATTGACATTTCGTTTCACTCCATTCCAGTCTGAAGTTGCTCCCACCCAGGGCGATTGCTGGGATGGGCGTTGCCAAAGAGGCAGTCTTCTGCGATTGGTTCACCGTCTGACCAACCCAACAGTAGCAAAGCAGATGACGTAGTGTTATTATGTGTGGCTGGCTAGTGGCTAGCCTGTTGCTTGCTAGTGCTACTTGCTAACCAAAGAAACAGGCAGAATAGGAGCACTACAAACTAGTAATCAAACACAACATAACATGCCTGCTACTGGTGTTTCATAGCAAGATCGATACGATCGCATTTTACTGCATTTTACCGCGACGCGATGCGCAGTACGGTACGGCGGCGGCGCTGGTTTACTTGGAAACGCACATGAGTTGTGGGAAACCCCCACCCACGCTGATCACAAGACGTTGATTCACGACGCTGATTCGCCGTACGGATTTTCGAACGAGGAAAGCCTCTCAATGAGAGCAATTCTAGACCCCTGAATCGCCAAAACAAAAATTTAAAGGGGTGTGGCTAGCGATTCAGGGTCTGGAACTAGGCTACCACGGACCCCCATCTCAAAACATTTAGTTCCAGGGACCCTCCAGAAGTAAAATGTGAGTTACAAATGTTCGCTTAAAAATACATATATTCAAAGGTTTGCACACATTTTCACGACTTTTCAAAAATAGCAGATCTACAAGCTCGCAGCGCGGCACCGAGTGCCGCGCTGTGAGCTTGTATATCTGCTATTTTTCAATAGTGAAAGTATAAAATAATGAAGGCCCCTCCACCTTGGGCCCTAGTAACTCAGTTCCCCCCCTTGTGACGCCCCTGAAGAGGAGAACTTCGTGCTGGATGAGTTACCAGCTGTCCCGTGCTCTCCCGTTTCACTCAGCGGCATAAATTACTGGCTGTTCCCCCAGTAAACCTGCCAGCCATATCCCTCATACATATCATTGGGGTGGGGAATATAAAACATTAACTCATTTTCCCCAAATATTCGCAATGATGCATAGGAAGTTATCTGTTACACCACAGCATGCCTGGAGAAGTGAGAGAGGTGCATGGAATATAACAGAAAGGTGCAACAACAGAATAACAGGTATAAAATGATAATGGTTACTTAAAGGAGTAGTTCACCCCCAAAATGACTTTTTTTGTCACATTGCTAAGACAAAAATAGATTTTAGTCAATTTACCCCCATTGGTTCCGGATGGGGACCCAAATTGTTATCAGGCCCTCCTCCTCCAGGACCCCTCTCCATACACTCCCATTGTAACAACAACAAACTCCTTTTTAACCATGATAGATTCATTTGTTTTTAATAGTTTTTATTGTATTTTTCTTTTCATTTTCTCAAAGAATTGTTAAAAATTAAGTAAAAGAAATATTTAAAAAAAAACACGGCCTGCTCACGTATTAGGAGGACAGTACGAGTCACCAGAAAAATAAATAAATAATGGGTGTCTTTAATGAATCTATCATGGTTAAAATGGAGTTTGAAGTTACAATGGGTGTGTATGGGACCCTCCTCCTGGAGGAGGACTGATGGCATTTACATCAAATATTTAAATATTGAAATATCCCTTTAATCCATACTCGTAATACACAGTAATAATGCACAGTAATACACAGGGAAGTCATAATACATAATGCTATACACCCTGTTTGATGTTGTTCTTATGTCTATTGTTATCAATATCACACCCCTACTAGGACCCATGATTTGAGTCATGTATTTGGCACTTATCAATATCACACCCCTACTAGGACCCATGATTTGAGTCATGTATTTGGCACTTTTTCATACTGGTATACTTACTGCTTACGTACTTACTCATAATGTAAGGTACAAGCAGTGAAATGTGCTACAAAATCAATACCATATAAGTTACAACTACTACTACTACTACTTACTACTAAGTGATTAAGTAAAAGGACAAAGTACATACATGTAAAAGTGCAGGTAGAACGGCAGGTGTGATGATAAACTAGACAGGTATATATTTAGCAGCCGTTTCAAAATGTGCAAAGCAGAAGGCATACATACATTTTCAGCAGCAGTGTCAAATGTGAAAAGAAGCAGACATGTACTGTAGCACACAAACGTCAAAACCACTAGTGTGTTTCATCATTCTGAGCTGATGCTCAGGACTGTCTGCCATGTTTGAAGAGATTGTTGTCGCTGTTAGTTATAGCAAGTTCGCTTGGTGTGTCTAGGGCTTAGGGAGTCAAATAAGCCTACAAGAATGACTACAACAACAGAGCGAACTCTGGCATCGAATGTATTTTACGGGTTCTGGATTTGTTTCCTTATACACTACAAGTTTGATTGATTGATTGATTGATTGATGTTATTAGACAAAAATGTAGAACAGTACAGTGTAGTCAATACAATAAAAAATGTAGTACAGTAAAAAGTACAGTTAAACACCCTGCCTAAAGGAACATCCCAAATAAGTCCTTACGGTCCGGTTAAGATTCTCAAGAACCTAATGTTGGTCCCTGCTCAAGAGAAAGGCATGCAATAATATGCAAAACACTATCAACACTAGTACAGTAGTAATGAAACATATCGTCGTTGTCGGGTGGAAACCTCGTATCTCCAAGTTTCAAATTTGTACGTTCTTTCGCAAAGTAAAGCCCTGCTTCTTCATGCAAGACCGTCGCACAAAAGTAGTGAAAACAGCAGATCTACTTGTAGATCGGCTGTTTTCACTAGTTTAAATCCTTTTTAAAATGATACATGCAAAATGAACGGTTTTGGACATACAAGGTTTTCACCCGACAACGACGACATTATGTACAGTTAACCTCCTCTTTCAAGGCAAAAACAAAACAAAAACTATGTTTTGTTATTATTCCCCCTTTTATTTCTGCAGCCATGCAGATATATCACTCTTTCCCTCCCTTTCTTTTTGCAAACCCAGATTATACTCACCTTCTTTTACTCACCTTGGGCTGTCACACCTATCAACAGAGGTGTCATATTCTCCCTCCCCCCCCCCTTTTTTTTTCAAGTGAGAATTGGATGTCACTCTTATGACAGGGGCAGCCTTTTTGGGCACAAGATCCCCTAGCCGCTTTTTTGCTGAATTACCGAAAATGGACAATGAAATAGAACACAAAACTCTGGATGCTGCAAATCTGATCACAGAGCCATGTTTCTGAAAATGCAGGCGATGCCAGAACTGAAGCACAAAGCAAACACGAGGATTGTATTGGGTCAAATTCCGTGTTTCCACATCAAATTGGCAATTTCCTTTTTGTGATATGAGCTGTTACTTGTGCCATCAAATGTACTGGTCTGTGGACAAAGAGATACATGAAATGGGACACTGCTCAGTAAACGTTTACAGCCCGGCAGCCCACTACCTATCTGCTGTCCAATGCTCTAACCTTCATCAGACAAAGATATCGTCACTGTCGGGCAGAGACCTCGTATCTTCCACGTTTTTTCGCAAAGCAAAGCCCTGCTTCATCGTACGAGGCCGTCGCACAAATGTAGTGAAAACAGCAGATCTACAAGCACACAACGCCTCGCGGTGCGAGGCGTTGTGTGCTTGTAGATCGGCTGTTTTCACTAGTTTAGTTTGTTTTTTTAAATGATAAATACAAAACAAACACTTTGGATTTAGAAGGTTTCCACCAGACAACGACGATATGTTTCTTGTTCTTGTACTCTGTGTGTGCGCGTGTGCGCAAGCATGCGTGCATGCATGGTTGCTTCTGCCTGTGTGAGCATGTGCACATGCATGTGCACATGTTTGTGTGACTGTGCCCTTGCTCACAGTCACACTGCAGTCGGTAGGTAAAGACTAAAGCAGATAGCATGAAGTGCAGTGGACCTTGAGAAAATACCAATACTGATGCTTTTTGTCCCTTTTGTCATCAGCGCTCAACGTACTTTCTAAAATGGCTTGTTCCATTCCTTGATTCTGATTGGCTGGTTTCCCTTTAATTGCTGCGGTATAATATGAGACTATAACCCACACCTTGAATCAGTTTATATCAAACCCAGGTGTGTGATTTCTTTCCACATTGTTCCACAGTGGACCAATCATCTGCACCTGTGTTGTTGGCACAAAAAAAAACTGGGAACTACTTTCTTGTAGCTGGGAACTACTTTCTTGCAGACCTTGTAGTGAGTTATTAGTGAAATAGAACAGTTGTAATTGGTACATGTCAATGACTTTTCCTGTTGCCATATTGTAACCATTTTAGAAAGGCAATAAGCCACACGAGGCATGTGGTTACCTGTATTTTATAACGGCTGAGAGGGTTGGAGACACTCGGCTTCGCGCCTTCGCCTCGTGTCTCACCACGCCTCTCATCCGTTATAAAATACCAGGTAACCCCATGCCTCTTGTGGCTTATTGAAGCCATAAGAGGAGAGTGGTTACCTGGTATTTTACACCGGCTGAGAGGCGTAGGGAGACACGAGGCACAGCCGAGTGTCTCCAACCCTCTCAGCCGGTGTATAATACAGGTAACCACAAGCCTCGCGTCTTTTCTAAAACGGTTACTATATGGCAAGATGAAAAAATCATAGACATGTACCAATTAAAACTGTTCTATTTCACTAATAATACACTATAAGGTCTGCTCTGCAAGAAAGTAGTCCCCAGCTACAAGAAAGTAGTTCCCGGCCAGGCTGCAGAAACAACACAGATGCAGATAATTGGTGCACTGTGGAACACTGTGGAAAGAAATAATGCACCTGGGTTTGATATAAACTGATTCAAGGTGTGGGTTATAGTCTCATACTGTATACCACAGCAACCAGCCAATCAGAAAAAAGGAATGGAACTAGCCGTTTTAGAATGCTTCATTAACCTGTCTGGTTAGGTTTTCACATACCCGGAGCTCATCGTACTAATAAACGACCGAATGTCTATCTGTCCGATGTCTGTCTGATATATCTGACATCACTGATACTAAACAGTGCCTAAATGTGGAGATAAGTGACATCACTGATACCGCCACCTATACTGCACATGCATCTCCGTTATGGTAACAGTCGCATGCTGAAACAGTGCCCAAATTTGGAGATGACTGACATTACTGATTAGGGGTGTAACGATACATTTTAGCGATTCGATACATATCACGTTACATGGTTGACGATACGATACATGGACGATATTGGTTCATTCATGCACACTAAAAACTGCTGGGTAGATTCATCTACCCAAAATCTGAGTAAAAAATGGTTTACCCATTATGGGTTATTATAATGGTGTTTGTATGTATAATGGGTTGTTTTGTACAGCTCATACATTACCCAGCTGCTGAGTAAAATTGTTTTACTCAGTATGGGTAGTTTTAAACTTAAGTTGGTCACCTGGTATGCAAAGCATGCTGGGAAAAGCATTTCTCTAGGTTTTCAGGGATATTTTCTAAGCTTTTGGTAGCTAAAAATGCTAAATGTATCATATCCATGTGTCTGCCTTGGCAAGCTGACTGTCATATGTCAGAATTTCATTTGTCAGTATTTGAGCTAAAACCCTAACCGTAACTGCTAGGCTGCTAGCTTATGCTTGAGCTCCCTCCCCCTGCTGTTCTGTAAGAGAAGATCTCATGATACATTTGAGGTTATCATGTTGATCTACTCTAAACTTCTCTGATTATAGCTTATCAACATTGTTGCATAATTTACAATTATGTACTTTTATGGAACAAGTTATCTGAGAAAAAAATCCTGAAACAAATCTTATCTTATGTTAATGTCAAATAATATTAGCATGGTCATTTACAATGAGTAAAATATACTAAATAATAGTGGTTGACCCAGAACTCAGTAAAATATTCTACCCAGGATGTGGTAGAATATCTTACTACGGTGCTGGGTAGAAAGCACCTACCCATTTTGCTGTGTAAGATTTACTACTGTTGGGTAGGGCCAATAGTTACCCAGGGGTGGGTTATAATACAACCCAGATTGGGTTATTTTCAACCCAGCCGTTTTTAGTGTGTGGCAATAAGATTCGATTCATGACTTAAAATCGATATACTGTAGTAACTATTTAGCAAAGAAATTAAATCTGTGTGAAAAGTGTGGATAGTGCAGGTTTTTAAGGGAAACATGTATTATTATGGATATAAATAAGTAAACAGTGATTATCTGGCAAATACATGGATATTGTATTTGAACACTCATGGACAAACCTGCACCTTGACATGAACATAGACGTATACATTGATCGATTGACCAGTGTAGCTACTGTATATGGAAAGGAAAAGTAATTAAACCCCTCCTTTTCATTTTTTCATCTTAAAAATGCTAAATACAGGTAGTATCGATACAATTGATTATTTTCACTGCAGATTCAATTCGATCAAACGATACGATTCGATTTTAGCTGTCATTTTTTTTAAATAAAAACGATATTTCGATGCAGTTACTATATCGTTACACCGCATCACTGATACATCTGGCTTCTCAATTCAATCCCTCATATACAGTGCACACCCCATAACCCAAACTCTGCACATCATTCTAAAATGTGATTAATTCACTTGCGACAAATCCGACGATAAAGTGACAGGCCGATTTATCGGCACAAATAAAGTCATCAACTGTATCAATGAGGCATGATTTCTATGAATCGCTTGATGCGAAATAATTTGCAAAACGCATTGGTCTCTGCACCTATACAGCCACCCAGACAACCTCCAGCCTGCAGTATCTCAGTGTATGGCAGCAACCCCTTGATACAATGACAGGCACATACATTAATCAACGGGACAACGTTGCTGGGAGGAACACATAGGTAGATTATAGAACAGAGCGGGAGAGGGAGAGAAAACAATACAGGAGAGTGAGAAGATGGATGACACAGAGAAAACAAAAATGTTGTGGTGAGATATGGAGTGCATGGTATTGTACTGTACTTAGATTGTGTATAGTCAGGGGCGTCACAAGGGGGAGGGGGGGGGGCTGAGTTACTAGATCTGCTATTGAAAAATAGCAGATCTACAAGCTCACAGCGCTGCGAGCTTGTAGATCTGCTATTTTTTTTAAGTCGTGAAAATCTATGAATATATGTATTTTTTGAGCGAACATTTGTAACTCACATTTTGCTTCTTGGCGGTCCCTGGAACTAAATATTTTGAGATGGGGGTCCGTGGCCAAATACATATAATTTTGGGGGTCCTTCACATGAAAAGTTTGAGCACCAATGACACAAAAACATAGTTTTTTTCAAAAGACCTTAGAAGGATTTGAAATATACTTGCACTTGCACAAATTTTCACGATTTTTCAAAAATAGCAGATCTACAAGCTCGCAGTGTGACAATCAGTGCCGCGCTGTGAGCTTGTAGATCTGCTATCTTTCATAGTTAAAGCAGACAACAATGCGTAATAATGCGTTCCCAGTCTAAACGGGTTAAACCCCCTCCCCCCGAAGAACATTCATGGGGGGCCCGCAGTGAATCCTTGTGCCTAGGTCCCAGAATTTGGTGCGACACCTCTGTGTATTAGTACAAACACACTGGCACGGTTTAGTGATTATCCTCAAGTAACATGAAGCACATAATTTGATATGTAGTTTGCTATGAAAGTCACAGCCATTTTAAAAACAACAACATTAATCCTTGCATCATTGATAACAATGTCAAAGCAATTGCAATTTTCAAAAATGTTGAAAACCTTCGCATTTTCTAAAATTATTAAATTGAGAAAATAGCTGATTTACTATTTTTCGCTATACAATTAAAGGGGAGGACCACCCATTTTCAACATTGAACTATGTCATTAATATACCTTGGAGGATATAAAAAAAGTTCCCCCCTTTCTGTGTTGCCTAGAACTGGAGGATTGATTTGGGGGTTTGTATTGTAAATCACACCGGTGTGATGTCATCACGGTGTGATCCAGTGGCGTCAGTTCAGAAAAAGCTAAGGTATGGCAACATGACTGGTGTCGCGCTTGTGCAAGACACCAGTCATTTTGCCATACCTTAGCAACAGGCATGATACATTTATTTTAAGAAGTACATTTGATTTTTATCCCCCGTTTCTATGGTTTCTTGGGCTGGATATGGCAGCCTGGAACGGTTGTTCAAGTGCATTGCACCACGTGCAGCTGACCTGCGGAACCTGGGAATATACCATGCCCACTTTTGTCAAAATGGGGAGAATAAAAGTGTGTTAAAGTGACCATTTTGTAACATTTTGCATTTGTAATTATTTTACTGTAATTTAACAACATAATAACCAGCACAGATAGACAAAGAGACATTCATGGATTTATATTTAAAAGTAACTGTTATTTTCCCCCCTGGACCCAGGGTATGGCAGCTGCATACCCCTGCCATACCCAATTGACGCCCCTGGTGTGATCCATGGATTTCATTTCTACACAGGATTCAAACCACCTGCACAAGCACCCTCACTTTCACTGCAATGGGAGGGCATGTTTTGGAAGGAGAGCTGTTTCCATTTGAGTTTCCTGCATTAACTGTTTGCCCCAACTGCAGGATCTAAGTTAAACACTTGTTAGTTATTAACATACAGTACACTACCCCACTTAGGCTTACCCCAGGTCCCCAAACTTTACTGAAATGGCTTTTTCAAAAAGCAGAAACAGCTGACGTACAAACTCGCTATGCACGCTGCAGGCATCGTGAACTTAAATGACACAGATGCTTTCCCAGTTTTAATGGGTTTAACCAAAAAAAGAAAAGAGTTATGGGTTGTAGCTTTAAGTAGGCCTATTTAATCTCAGATCTCAGAAAGCTTCCCCCGCTGCCAGTGGCGTCAGTTCAGAAAAAAACTAAGGTATGGCAACATGACTGGTGTCTTGCACGCGCCTTAGCGCGCGTGCAAGACACCAGACACCAGTCATGTTGCCATACCTTAGCAACAGACATGATACATTTATTTTAAGAAGTAATGTTTTTCCCCCTGTTTCTACGGTTTCTTGGGCTGGATATGGCAGCCTGGAACGGTTGTTCAAGTGCAGCTAAACTTGGCATGTTAGTAAACACGCCACGATTAACAATAATGCATTGCACCTGTGCAGCTGACCTGCGGAACCTGCGGAACCTGGGAATATACCAATTTGTCAAGATGGGAAGAATACAAGTGTGGAGAATATAATTATAATACCTTGTTAAAGTGACCATTTTGTAAAATTTTGCATTTCTAGTTATTTTACTGTAATTTAACAACATAAGGAATAACATAAAGTAGACAAAGAGACATTCATAGATTCATATTTAAAAGTAACTTTTATTTTCCCCCCTGGACCCAGGGTATGGCAGCTGCATACCCCTGCCATACCCAATTGACGCCCCTGCCCGCTGCCTTGTAAACTTTGTGGAGATGATGAAGTGATGGAGTCAGAAGCACTCAGCAGGCCCGCCCGAAAGCTCCGCAGCACATTATCAAGGTCCATTTGGATCACAACTCGCCCAATCCTTCACTTTGCTGCTGCATGGATATTGATCCGCTGATGGAGGCCGATGCGGCGTGGCCACTCATTTGGCCCCCGACTGCAGAATGAAATGCGCCGCGGATAATAGCCGATGACAGACACGTGAAGGGAAACAGGTGTCAAGTGCTTTAGGCGCGTTGATACCTCACACTCCACCGGGCGATATAATCAAGGGAATGTGTGAATGTAAGTGTGCGTGTGTGTTTGTGTGTGTGTGTGTGTGCGCACGCATGTGCGCGCGTGTGCAGCGCGTGCATACGTGTGCAAGTGCATACAGTACGTGCGTGCATACAGTGATTGCGACCGTCAGGTTGCAGTTACTATCAAAACCTCCACCGGCTGTCTGTCTGTCTGTCTGTCTGTCCGTCACGTCACACTTTTGCCCCTACTCATATCTCCACCACCGTTGCCCCTATCCATGCCAAACTTTGCACACACATTCCTTGGATGGCAAACCACAACCTCCAGCCCTGATTTCTCACATGCCCCTCTTCTAGCGTCACCATGAGGCAGAAATGTATGCAAAACACAATTTTGGACACTGCTCCTACAGATTTTGGCCTAAACTCATGCAAAACGGTACACAGTATCTCTAAAGTCATGTCATCAACATGGATCTGTCCCATTTCCCATATTCCCCCCTGATTGGCTACGATTGCCTTCTAAAGTTTGTGTATGCAACATGATGGTAGCGTTGCCCCTTCTCACATGCCCCTCTTCTAGCGCCACCATGAGGCAGATTTTTGCAAAACACAATTTTGGACACTGCTCCTACAGATTTTGGCCTAAAGTCATGCAAAGCGGTACTAGTAGGGCCGTTTAATCCCGAATTTTTCCCAGACATAAAAATATTCAAATATTGTGTCATTAGTAGCCCTTTGAAATAATCAATCATATTTTTTTGGAATTTTCATGAAAAAGTAGGTGAAAAGGTGTGTTTTATGACCGGTCACAATTGTGACCGGTGGGATAATGTGTTGTATCAACCCTTTAAAGAGTTTATAGTAAATATAGTTACCCTAGAAAGTGAAAATCTTACACCAAAGGCCATAACTACCTACCTACCACCATACTGCATCCCTCATTAAACTACCTACCAGTAAGACGCCTAAGGGTGAAAAGCGACCTCGCCCTAAAGGGCGAGGTCGCACCATATCTTGGTCATCTGGCCAGTGATATATATCGGACCAGTTACCCATATATAGAGACCCCTGGTACCCATAGATATTCACAGATATGGGATTAATATTGATGACATCATCAATATTGATGATGTCATCAATATTGATGACATCACGAATAAAAGGGATTTGGTTCCCCTGGCATCACAGGGATCTCCATATCTCCATATATGGGCATACAAGGGATTTGGTTCCCCTGACATCACAGTGATATCAGAGTGTGAGAGTCAGCATGATTTTAGAGCGGCAAACCCATAGACCGTAAAAAAAGCGTGACGGACGGACAGACACGGACATGATGTGCCGTTTCTCATAATAAACTGCGGTTTCAACCATCTACCATCTAACTATCTACATACCATGATAGTGCATCCTTCATTTAAAGACCTACAGTATCTACCACCATAATGGGTCCCTTATCTAACTACCTACCTACCACCATACTGCAGCCCTCATACAACTACCTAACTACCACCATACAGCATCCCTTCATCTAACCACCTACATGCATATACCGTACCAATCACCATATTGCATCCCTCATCTAACTATACCACACCATACTGCATCGCTCATCTAACTACCCTCTTACCACCATATTGCATCCATCATCTAACTACCTACCTACCTACCACCATAATGAATCCCTCATCTACCTACTGTACATACCTACCTACCACCAAAATGCATCCATTATCTAACTACATAGGCCTACCGGTACCTACCACCTTACAGCATCCATCACCTACCTACCTACCTACCTACCTACCTACCTAACAAACATACTGCATTCATCATCTAACTACCTACCTACCACTTTACTGCATCCATCATCTAACTATGTACCTCCATACTGCATCCCTAATCTAACTATTTACCTACCAACCACCACAGCAGTATGGTCTACATACCTACCTACTACCATCATCCCTCATCTAACTATCTACAATACCTTCCCACCAACATATACCACCATACCGTGTCCTTCATCTTCTAACTACCAACCACAATACCGCATCCATCATCCAACTACCTACAGCCATCCACCATACTGCATCCCTCATCTTACTACTTACCTACCACCATCTTTATGGCTGGTTCTACAGACAGGGCTCTCCATATATGGGCACAAAAGGGATTGTATGTATGATGTCAAATGTCATAGACGTCATAGGACTTTCACATAACAAATAACTGAGTATAAGCATGTTTGGGGTCTCACAGCATATACAGTACAAGGATCTCCATATATGGGTAACTGGTCCAATAAACGTACATAACTGGTCAGATGGCCAAGACATGGCGTGACCTCACCCTTCATGGCAAGGTCGCTTGTCGCCCTTAGGCGTTTTACTAGTAAGTCATCGTTCCACTCATCTACTTGCATAAATTCAGCACGTGCAATCAACAGCCTGGCTTGCCCCTAATAACCTGTTTGCCCCTAATAGTCCATGTCTGACACATCACTATCACAATCACTGAGGACAGCATCTTTCTCACTTTGAGACACTGCAACACTTGTCTGGGAGCTAATTGTCATCCAACAAACCAGTAAGACTCAATAATTGGGAGATAAGCGACCGTCAGGTGGCTTGGGGGGCGAGTTACGGCCTTTTTAGTGGGCTGCAGTGGCGGGGGTCCGCCGCAAGGTGGCGCTCTATGCACGGCTGTCTCCGCGCCGCCGAGGCGGACGCGTGGGTACCGGCCCCAGCTCTCCCGTTCGCTCCTAGCCTGAGTTACGGCATTTTATGTGCGCTGCCGGCATTTTATGTGCACTGCAGTGGCGGGGGTCCTCCACTAGGGGGCGCGACCACTTTTGCATCCGTTCTGGAGCACCAGGAGTCGGTGGTCCCCGGAAATTCCCCAGTTAAAGTAAAAGAAAACAGCAGAAAGAGAATAATATGCTATGTGTATTAGCATGTGTATAGCTACAGTAGTTGCTAATGTATTATCCCACCGGTCACTATTGTTGCCGTGGATATGTTTGTTCGTTTTATGACCACACTGAACACATTTGAGTAATTGCAAAGGCATACACCAATACTAGACATCTTAAAGAAGACGTGTACCAAAAATCATGGTCCTATCTTTATGTTAAGATACTTTACTAACATTTTCCTTTGGGGCTTTGATGCTTCCATCCTCTCCTCTTGGTGCAGACAGGAGGTAAACAGGTCTGGTCATGTGACAATTTAAAGTTAACATGTGACACTGCACATATTTGATTGGGACCCTTTAACCTTTTCAATAATTGCTGGAAATGCATGAATATATCATTCAATAACATTTTATAGCCTCATAAATGAAGAAAATAATTACGGTCACTATTGTGACCGGTGGGATTAAACGGGTTGTGCAAAATTGTTACGCGGCGGATAAAAGCATGAAATTTGATACAGAGGTCCCTTGGGTCATCCAAAAACATCCTAGAAGGGGTGCCCAAAAAATCTCATACAGGAAGTGAGTTATGGACAAAATTCAAAATGGACGCTCAAACTGTTGACCGTTGACTCAAAAGACACCAAAAGAATCTCCAAAATGCATAGGATTTGGCACACATGTCCCTTGGGTCATCCTAAAACATCCTAGAAGGGGTGCCCAAAGAAATCTTAAACAGGAAGTGAGTTATGGACAAAAGTCAAAATGGACGCTCAAACTGTTGACCGTTGACTCAAAAGACACCAAAAGAATCTACAAAAAGCATAAGATTTGGCACACATGTCCCTTGTGTCATCCTAAAACATCCTAGAAGGGGTGCCCAAAGAAATCTTAAACAGGAAGTGAGTTATGGACAAAAGTCAAAATGGCCACTTAAACTGTTGACCGTTGACTCAAAAGACACCAAAAGAATCTCCAAAAAGCATAAAATGTGGCACACATGTCCCTTGGGTCATCCTAAAACATCCTACAAGGGGTGCCCAAAAATTATTTAAACAGGAAGTGAGTTATGGACAAAAGTCAAAATGGCCGCTTAAACTGTTGACCGCTAACTCAAAAGACACCAAAAGAATCTCCAAAAAACCTATAGAATCTCATAGACGCATATACTTTGGCATATGTATCCCTTGGGTCATCCTAAGACATCCTAGAAGGGGTGCCAAAAGAAATCTGAAACAGGATGTTAGTTATTGCCTAATTTACAGTATTGACAGATGATGTAAAAGACACACACCTAAAGAGTAAAGAATATCATAAAGGCATGACATGTGGTACAAATATTCCTTGGGTGATCTTAACGCATCCTACAAGGGGTGCCCAAATATGTTTTAAACAGGAAGAGGGTTTTTGTCGAATTTCAAAGTGGCCACCTAAAGCAGTTGACACAAAAGAAAACATAAAGGGACACTATACTGTATAAACATATTATTTGGCATGTAGGCCTTCCCCTTATTATATCCTAGAAGGAGTTATTTATTTGTTTGGGAAGGGACCATACTGAAGTAATTCTAAAAGACTGTTTAAACAGTTGACAGCTGCACAGTCTGCATAAACCTGGGGTATTTTTCAGTCTACCTTCTGTGTACATCCCCCTTCTCTGTGTACATAATCTCCCCCTTCTCCGCTCCCTCCACTGGCTCCCGTTTGCTGCCCGCACAGAGTAAACAGAGAATGGCACTACCATACCATCAAAACCCGATAGAACCCTACCCTTAATGTACTTTAGTCTTTGAACCTTCTTTATTTATCTAACCCTCTGCATGCATATTCATACTTATTTTACTCTGCATCTTATCTTCAGCATATTCTTATTTTACTCTCTGCATTTCTATTTTGCACTCTACATCTTTTATTTGGTCTATCTTCACTCTATCTTTTCTTCTAGATCATTACTGTTTTTTTGTGATTAGTGTTTAGTAACTATTCATGTGTGCCATTTCATAATGACCAGCACATTGACATAATGCTGTGCAAGGTAACCCAGCATCCCAGCATCTACACTTTCTCGAACAGAGGGGCTACTGCTCGATTTGAATGTTGTAGCAGTGCAGCCTGTGTGGGAGGAATGTTTTCCATTGAGAGACAATTATGAGCAAACAGGTCCTCCCAGTTTCATAATAGCGACTTTAAGCTTTTGACGGCTACGGCAGATGAAAACGGTAACCAGAAATGATCATCGCTCGATAGATAAACCTGCCGCCGTCGTGGCCGTCTCTACAACGCCAGAAGCTCCCTTTCCACGTAGTGGCTGGAACGTCTGCTGCCTGTATGTATCACCATGGGAACCAAAGAGTTCAGTAAAAGAGGTGGGACCCCGTCGCCGATGGCTGTTCGCTTAAAGATTTTGACTGCTACGGCGATTACGTCATAGCAGCCGTAGTCCCGCCTCACGTTGCGGTTGTAGAAACGGGCTGCTTAAACTGCCTAATGTCCGTTGTCTTGTCCTACAGAACACAGGTGTATATTTCAAGCACTGTAACACTGTTTGATTCTTGGCTAAGCACTTCAAAAGCATTAACCATACTATAAATAACCCCTTCTGGGATAACAAGCAGTACTCAATATGTACCAACTTAAAGGCTTTTATGAAGTCCCTTTTTAATAATGATGATAATGATAGCTCAAATGTATAGCTATTTTCTAAGTACCCAAAGTCGCTTTACATAGGGAAAGGAAGGAACCAACTTTGTGTTCTTTTGGGTCAACTGCTTTAGGTGGTAATTTTCCATTTTGTTTAGCTGTTTCAGATTATTTTGGGCACCCATTCTAGAATGTCTTAGGATGCTTTTGTATGCTTTTATGAGATTCTTTAGTTGTCTTTTGAGTCAATCGCCAATACTGTAGGCGGCCATTTTCAATTTTGTCAGTAAGTTCCTGTTTCAGATTTATTTGGGCACCCCTTCTAGGATGTCTTAGGATGACCCAGGGGACACATGTGCCAAAGCGTATGCCTTTATGAGATTCTATAGGTTTTTGAGTCAATAGCCAACACTGTAGGTGACCATTTTCAATATTGTCATTAATTCACTTCCTGTTTAAGATTTCTTTGGGCACCTCTTCTAGGATGTCTTAGGATGACCCAAGGGACATGTGTGCCAAATATTATGCTTTTTGGAGATTATTTTTGTGTCTTTTGAGTCAACGGTCAACAGTTTAGGTGGCCATTTTGACTTTTGTCCATAACTCACTTCCTGTTTAAGTTTTTTTGGGCACCCCTTCTAGGATGTTTTAGGATGACCCAAGGGACATGTGTGCCAAATTGTATGCTTTTTGGAGTTTCTTTTGGTGTATTTTGAGTCTGTCAACAGTTTAAGCGGCCATTTTGACTCTTGTCCATAACTCACTTCCTGTTTATGATTTTTTGGGGCATCCCTTCTAGGATGTTTTAGGATGACCCAAGAGACATATGTGCCAAATCTTATGCTTTTTGGAGATTCTTTTGATGTCTTTTGAGTCAACAGTCAACAGTTTAGGCGGCCGTTTTGAAATGTGTCCATAACTCACTTCCTGTTTAAGATTTTTTGGGCACCCCTTCTAGGATGTTTTAGGATGACCCAAAGGACATGTGTACCAAATTTGGTGCTTTTATCCGCCGCGTAACGATTTGGCCATTTTCTGAGGTTAATTCCCCCTACTATACACAGTATCTCTAAAGTCATGTCATGGATCTGTCCCATTTCCCATATTCCCCCCTGATTGCCTACGATTGCCTTCTAAAGTTTGTGTATGCAACATGGCGGTCGCTTATCTCCCGATTAGGGAGTCTTACTGGTTAGGTTAGCTTCTTTCAAACATGGCATCCCTATTTTGGGCATGTCATTATTCTATACTGCTTTTTGTTTCATTTTTTAATTTCTTTGGTATTTAAAGCACATTTTATTTTCATAAATAGGAGCAAAATCTCGCAAGCTCTTCGAGCAACAAGCTTCTAAAGCTTAAGTGGTTTAGGTTGATAATTTGACATGGCGTGCACGAGAAATCATGCCTCCGATCGGACCATCATTTTGTGAGATTCCCTGGCCAAACATGACATGTGCACTGGCACACGCTGTGCACACACAGACCACACCTTAAAAATTATAATTGAAGTTAAAGTTTTCATATGGCGCAGAAAAGTTGGCACCAAGATAGTGGTGCTTCTCATTCAATATGAACTTTGCACCAGGGACGTGCTGGCCCTTGGGAAAAGCGGGACAACTCCCGAACGGCCGGTTCATTCCCGGCCGGTCCAGGCCGGCCATTAGGAAAAATTAAAAATAAAAGGTCGGCCTTGTTCCATTTTGGGGGCTGGGCGGCCAACAAAGTAAATCGTCACTGTCGGGCAGAGACCTTGTATCAAATTTATGTTTCAAATGTATACATTCTTTCGCAAAGCAAAGCCCTTGTTCATCATACAAGGCCGTTGCACAAAAGTAGTGAAAACAACAGATCTACAAGCACACAACGCCTCGCGGTGCGAGGCGTTGTGTGCTTGTAGATCGGCTGTTTTCACTAGTTCAAATCATTTTTAAAATGATAAATACAAAACAAACAGTTTTGGACATAAAAGGTTTCCACCCGACAACGACGAAATATAACTCATGTACAGTAATTGGCCCACTCGCTGATGAAGGCTTAACGCCGAAACGCGTCCGTTTGTTGCTGCTCTGCAGCTTACCATGCCAATCTTATAAAATAAAAAAAAGTGCCTTAAAAGGACGTTCCGTGAGTGCTGGTGTTCTCTTTGAGAATCTTCTTTGTAAAGTTACGTTTCCCGACCGTGCACCCGGTAAGAAGTTGAATATTGTTGAAACGAGTTGGAGTCGTGCGCGCACTTCTGCTTTAAACATGGCCCACTGGCTTGTCACTTGTCATGATCTGAAATGGCAAATCTTTCAGTAGCAGCAGCTCTATAGCGCACAATGAGGGCCTCTCCAACCCTTTTTCCCGGGCTGAATCAGGGGCCCAGCACGTCCCTGCTTTGCACAGACTGACAACGCAACATTTCTCATACTGGGTATCCCATTGATTAATGAAACGTGCAAGAGGAGCCCTTGGAACAGCTAGCATGCTGCAGAAAATAAACAAACAACAGAGGGAATCCTCGAGCTTTACTGAATCCATGCTTTGAACGGTGTGTATTTCTAACTTCAGTCGAGATATCCCGTCTCCCGCAGGAAAACACAGTATATATGGCCGCAATGGACATAGGCGCAAATGGCGGGGGGGACAAGGTGTTTTTGTCACCTTCCAGGTCCAATTTCGTCCCCTCCATTCACTTCCAGAAGACCCCCCTGTCCCCCCCAGTCAGGGACATAGTGGTCTAAATTCTGAAATCATGCACTAAACACGATCGAAGATGCTTTTTGAATGATTTATAGATGCTATTATATGAGAACACCCCTCTGTTTTCCTGCAAAATGGTTTGGTCTGTGTTGCCAAGTTCTTAGAAACAAGCAGCCAGCTATATAAAAACCACAATATTCCAGGGTGGTTTTCATATAGCTGGCTGCTTGTTTCTCTCGCAAAATCTGGCAACAAGAAATGAAAGTTAAAGAAACGACAGAAGACTGCTGCTGCAGCTCAAACTCAATAGAACACAATATTTATAACTTTGGTTCTGCCATTTCAAATAGTTAATAAGGAATGCCGCCACCCTGGACAAGGAAAGGATTACTTTGTTTTTGTTGCCACCCTGGCCGGACAAGGAAGCTAAAGGATTACTTTGTTACTTGGGCTGTGTGACGAGAGGACTGGAGGACAGGAGGAGGAGGAGGAGGAAGGATTTTCAATTCTCAAGCCGGGTAATGAATGACATTTATACCGTATTGTGTTCTGGACTGGCGGCCTGTTCTAACCTGTGCCAACTGCTTGTGGACTGTATTATTGTATTGTGTGTTCAGTGTTCTGACGGCTGAGCGGCTGTCATGCTTCTGAGTTCTGAGTAGGGATACTGTATTTTATTGTGGCCAGTGTTTTGAGTGATGAACGGTCGCTGTGCCAAATTGCTGCTATAGTCGGTGTTCTTGAGGTAAAAAGTTAACCATAGAAACATGAAAGAAACGTTGGTTATGACGAGAGGACTGTTTAATGTCAGTGTTTGTGTTGAAGTGTGTTTTAAGCTTTGGTTGTGTTGGTTATTGCAGTACTAGTGATAACTTGATAAGTAAATAAATAATACATCATAAAACCGTTAATGCCTGTATGCTGTCATGCTTCTGAGTTCTGAGTAGGGATACTGTATTTTATTGTGGCCAGTGTTTTGAGTGATGAACGGTCGCTGTGCCAAATTGCTGCTATAGTCGGTGTTCTTGAGGTAAAAAGTTAACCATAGAAACATGAAAGAAACGTTGGTTATGACGAGAGGACTGTTTAATGTCAGTGTTTGTGTTGAAGTGTGTTTTAAGCTTTGGTTGTGTTGGTTATTGCAGTACTAGTGATAACTTGATAAGTAAATAAATAATACATCATAAAACCGTTAATGCCTGTATGCTGTCATGCTTCTGAGTTCTGAGTAGGGATACTGTATTTTATTGTGGCCAGTGTTTTGAGTGATGAACGGTCGCTGTGCCAAATTGCTGCTATAGTCGGTGTTCTTGAGGTAAAAAGTTAACCATAGAAACATGAAAGAAACGTTGGTTATGACGAGAGGACTGTTTAATGTCAGTGTTTGTGTTGAAGTGTGTTTTAAGCTTTTGGTTGTGTTGGTTATTGCAGTACTAGTGATAACTTGATAAGTAAATAAATAATACATCATAAAACCGTTAATGCCTGTATGCTGTCATGCTTCTGAGTTCTGAGTAGGGATACTGTATTTTATTGTGGCCAGTGTTTTGAGTGATGAACGGTCGCTGTGCCAAATTGCTGCTATAGTCGGTGTTCTTGAGGTAAAAAGTTAACCATAGAAACATGAAAGAAACGTTGGTTATGACGAGAGGACTGTTTAATGTCAGTGTTTGTGTTGAAGTGTGTTTTAAGCTTTTGGTTGTGTTGGTTATTGCAGTACTAGTGATAACTTGATAAGTAAATAAATAATACATCATAAAACCGTTAATGCCTGTATCTGAAGGAAAATGAGGGGGTAAAACTGCCCGAAAACCGATCTCTGCACGCAAAAAAAAAGAAATCGGGCGCGGCGGCGAGCGCTTCGCGCGCGCAGGTCCCCCCCTATGCATTTATTGGATCTGAGCCACTGGCAATGGATTACACTCCCAGAAACTCACTTCTTGTGGAATATGTCAGGGGCGTCATTGGGTATGGCAGGGGTATGCTGCCATACCCTGGGTCCAGGGGGGAAAATAAAAGTTACTTTTAAATATAAATCCATGAATGTCTCTCTATCTGTGCTGGTTATTATGTTGTTAAATTACTGTAAAATAACTACAAATGCAAAATTTAACAAAATGGTCACTTTAACAAGGTATTATAATTATATTCTCCACACTTGTATTCTCCCCATCTTGACAGAATGGTATATTCCCAGGTTCCGCAGGTCAGCTGCACAGGTGCAATGCATTATTGTTAATTGTGCCACGTTTACTAACATGCCATGTTTAGCTGCACTTGAACAACCTTTCCAGGCTGCCATATCCAGCCCAAGAAACCGTAGAAACGGGGTGAAAAATAAAATGTACCTCTTAAAATAAATGTATCATGCCTAAGGTATGGCAACATGACTGTCAGTCATGTTGCCATACCTTAGCTTTTTCTGAACTGACGCCACTGCTCCAGCAGCAAAACACAGTATATATGTCCGCAAGGATTACACTCCCAGAAACTCACTTCTTATAGAACATGTCAAAAGTGTTTGCGTTCAGCCATGCTGTAAGGTGCTGGACCTCGGGTGTTGTTTTGAGTGGGAGGACTCTAGCTTGTCCACGTCCATCTCTGGTTGAAATAGCAGTGCACCAGGTTCATCTCAGGCAATATCTAGACCTCTGCCGGCCCCAGAAGGGCTGCTCTCGCCGAGTGAACTGCTGAGTGATGACTAAAAGCGCCGGCAGAGTTCACAGTCGGTTGCTGTTGTTCATGGCTCGGGTGAGAATGAAGGGCTTGAGAGCCGCTTTGAGAAACTCTCATCATTAGTCCTCTCACAGGCCCGGGATTTAATTATCCGCACGTCGAACTCGCCCCGCTTCCTCCTTCTCAGCAGATTATTGTAGTCCTGGAGGACGAAGACGCTAATGCTGTATGCCTATCCCTCCAAAAGGAAAAAAATCAAACCCAAGTTTTAAGTGATCGGTGGTGTGTGTGTGTGTGTGTGTGTGTGTGTGTGTGTGTGTGTGTGTGTGTGTGTGTGTGTGTGTGTGTGCGTGCGTGCGTGCGTGTGTGCGTGCGTGCGTGAGTGGGTGGGTGTGTGTGTGTGTGTGTGTGTGTGTGTGTGTGTGTGTGTGTGTGTGTGTGTGTGTGTGTGTGTGTGTGTGTGTGTGTGTGTGTGTGTGTGTGTGTGTGTGTGTGTGTGTGTGGCCCTGTATTCTGTGTTCTAGATCTATATGTTTGTCTCCACCAGCCGAAGGCAGGGGGAGAGTATGTTTACGCCCCTGTCCGTGCGTCCGTCCATCCGTCCGTGCGTCCGTCCGTCCTCCAAGTTTGTTAACAGCTAATCTCCGGCACCATTGGCCCGGTCGCTGCCAAAATGAGCACACACACTCCCTGGATGCCAATTCAGAACCTCTGCCCCACATTTTTCAAATGGTCCTGATCTAGCACCACCATGAGGCCGATGTTTGCAAAACACATTTCTGTACACTACTCCTACAGATTTTGTCCAAAAATCACGCAAATCGGTAGACAGTATCTCCACAGTCATGTGATCGACACGGATCTGTCTGATTGTCCATATTCCATCCTGATTGGCTGATATTGGCTTTTCAAAATTTGTAAAATTGGACTCCATTTTGGACAAAATGCCTCAAATCACAAACGCAGAGTGCAATTATCACGAAATCGCGCACACACGTTCCCACTAGGACGAGGAAGAAATGCCACATCAAATTTCGGAAATCAGCCTCATGGTGGCGCTATAACAGGCCGATTTGTGGTTTTACCTATAACTCCACCGATCAGTTTCACACTTTGTAAGCGCACTCCCTATAGGCCAAGGAAAAAACATTTCCTTGCATTTTTCACATCAGCCTTTTATAGCGCCTCCAGGAGGCCGACTTATGTAAGACACATTTTTGGATATTACTCCTTCAGATTTTACCCACAATTAACACAAATCAGTACACAGTATCTCTACAGTCATATGATCAAGACGGATCTGTCCCATATTAAATATTCCATCCTGATTGGCTAAGATTGGCCTCCAAACTTTGCAGGATTGATCCGTTTCAAACAAAATGCCTCAAATCAAACACAGCGTGCAATTGTAATGAAATTGTGCACGCACATTGGCAAAAGGCCAAGGAAGAAATTACACAACAAAATGTTCAAATCAGCCTCATGGTGGCGCCATGCAAGGTCTAAGATTGGTGAAGAACACATGCCACCCTTTTTACATTTGCCAATTATAGCACCACCAGGACGCCTGGCCTGGTGGAGACATGTGCTCGGAAGAGCACTCCTTCTAGTTTTACATTCTATTTGTTCTAGATCTATGAATTATGTGCGTGTGCGTGTGTGTGCATGTGTGTGTGTGTGTGTGTGTGTGTGTGTGTGTGTGTGTGTGTGTGTGTGTGTGTGTGTGTGTGTGTGTGTGCATGCATGTACATTTCAAGGCTGCTCAACAGCACCTCTCTGGTCACCCAGCGGTACTCAGGCTACATACAGACAGACAGACAGACACGCCTACACACACACGGCCACGTATAAGAGACGGTGTGACACCGCTCAAAAAGGGGAAAGAAAAGTGTATAATACATGTATACAGTGTATACTGTACTGTGCACAGCACACATAGCATTAGGCTATTTGGGTTCATGCAGAAACCTTATACTGCCATATCCATAATATGTTTTTATTTAAATAAATGCCCTACTTATCAGACAAATCGATACGAGTTTTCGATTCGTTCAATTTGTTGATAAACAGTATCAGAACTGTAAAAAAAAAAAAAAGAAAAAAAAAGGCGTAGGCCTATGTCACAAAAACGACGCTGCTTCTCAAGGATTCGATTAACCAATATAAGCAGGACTGAGTCTCTTAGGGATTCTGTTTCGGTTTCAATATATTTTCGGCTAATTGCCCAGCCCTATAGCTCATTAACACCCAGTCCCAGTGGGACTACCATTTTGCTTACTCCCTCGTTGACAGTAATGTTGATCTATTTTATTAACTTGACTGAGTTGATAAAATGCTATTTTCTTGATGAATACATAAGATTATGAGTATGATGGACACATTGTCACCAGGCATTCATCGTTGCCCTTGTTAGACATGGCTACCTCAGCCCTCACCAATGGCTCCAATAATGAAAACTTGGATACTACTGTAACATATTAACCTTGCGTAGCCAGGCTTACTCATCTGCGAAGAGAAAAGCCTGGGCACGACATAAGGCAGAGAGAGTGGATAGAAAGGTGAGGCAGAGAGAGGTTCCTGCAAACGTATTCCCTGCTGGGGGAAAAAAATCTGTTCTGCTTCTCCCACTCCTTCGGTTGTGCTCGCAATAAACAAACAGTATTTTTAAACTGCAGCATTGATACTTTTGACAAAGTAGGAAATGTCACAAGCTTTTGTTATTAATTTCAATTGGTTTTACTTATAAAACCTGCAGAACCTGGTGCCCACATTTTGGCCATTATATGCATGCATTTTGCAAATTTTTTTCTTTTTCTTTCTTTTTTTATTCAAAAACAGCAGATCGACAATCTGTACAATATGCACTGCATTTCAGCACTGTGTGAGCAGCTATTTTCAAAAATATAAATACCGTAGGCAATTATGAAAAGAAACTAATATATATGGAGAAACAAGCCACGACTATATGTATCATGATACATGAGGGAGTATGTAATCCTCCAAACCAGCTTCATGTAATATTAATTTTCAGACAAAACATTGACCCAGATGTACAGCGGTGGAACCTCGTTGTGCATGAAAACATCAAACGATTCCCACACCAGAGAGAAGCGAGGTAGAGTGAAGGGAACAAAACAAGTGTTGGTGATTAAGAGGTAACAAAGAAACGAGGACAAGGGGGGAGAAAAAAGACAACAACAGGGGAAGGGATAACGTTGAAACCTCTTATATACACATTTATTGCGACCGAAGGTCGCAGTTCACCATGAGAAATGTCACAGCTTGTCCGTAGACGTGTACACATTTTTACGGTCTATGGGTTTGCCGCTCTGACGTCATGCTTCTAATGTCACATCACTGGTGAACTCAAGGGCGGGGTAAATGGTAAATGGTGGATATATATAGCGCTTTTATCCAAGGTGCTTTACATAGAATGTGCATTACATTCACCCATTCACACACACATTCATCCACCGATGGCAGAGGAAACTATGCAAGGCACCAACCTGCTCACCGGGAGAAACTAGGGGTTCGGTTCAGAGTCTTGCTCAAGGACTCTTCCACATTAACTCTGGGGGAGCCCGGATTCGAACTGGGTTCGTGCTCTAATGTCGGTTTCTCTACCCCTGAGCTATGCCGCCCCGGGTTTTCGTTAACACGTCGATTTCTGCTACTGTCGTCCACGTCATGTTCAGGCGCGATCCCCTCCGCCTGCTGCAGCAGATGTCCTTAAGTCCATATATAGGTATTCCCCAGAATTCCTTTTATGACCATATAGAGATCCCTGATGTCATCAATATTAAGCCCATATCTAACAGAACTTCATATGGAATGCCCATATATGGACTTGTATTTTATTATATTCTCTCTCTCTCACTATGTGGAGCTGACTACCATCACCATATATGTAAAAGTCCATAAATGGGTATTCCCCAGAATCCCTTTTATGCCCATATATGGAGATCCCTGATGTCATCGATATACATCACTGGCCAGATGGCCAAGCCATGGCCCATATATTTGTGGCTTGATTGGATAGGGATCTTCATGTATGGGCAATTGGGCATAAAAGGGATTGTTTGTTGTGATGTCATGGGAACCACTCTAACAAAATCCCTTTTATGCCCATACATGGAGATCCCTGATGTCATCAATATTAAGCCCATATCTAACAGGACTTCATATGGGAATGCCCATATATGGAGGAAGACAGCCCATTTCTGTGTGGCTGGTTCAGACAGGGATCTCCATGTATGGGCATAAAAGGGATTGTATGTATGATGTCAGATGTGATAGTCGTCACTTTGAGGCGTCTTACTAGTATATATTTTTAAATGAAATGAACACCCTTCTTGATCATGCTACAGTAGAGGTGCGTGGATGGCGGTTTTGGCCGCGGTTGCCGTGGTTAACCGGCGGTTGGGCGCATTTGGGTTAATCAAATATAATTATTAATTAATATTGATTAATAATGATTGAACTTACAGCTGTGTCCACTTAAAGCCCATCAGCATGCCTTGCGCTGGTTGCCGTGCTAAAAAGTTAAACCTCTCATATAGCTCCATCGCACATTTGCAGTCGGCAAGAGTTAACTTCTCTAGCAAGCTTTGTATGTCCATTTCTCTCTCTTTTTCTCTTGCTCTCTCTGCCTCGTGGCGCTGTCTCTATCTCTGTGTGTGTGTGTGTGTGTGTGTGTGTGTGTGTGTGTGTGTGTGTGTGTGTGTGCGCCTGCCTGTGCGTGCATTCCACCTCCCGTCTGTCTGTCTGTTGTGTGATAAGTTGAACTCAATCATTCATATAATAAAAATGGTTCCAGACAGTATAAGTAGCCTAGGCGGCTTAGTTGACTTACTGCTGCTTATAGAATGCTATGGCATAGGTTACTGTAGGTTCATTTGTAGTAGGTATAGAGGGACCTCCATTATGTTCAGAGCAACGCAGCGCATCACCGATTCATAAAACAAGGGAAAAAAGACAAACAGACATTCTGCAGGCTTGAATCCATTTCTGTGATCTAAGAAACGGAAAATACCAGAAAATAATAATAATTTGACATTATGGAAGATGCGGTTGGCAGTTGTGGTTGGTTCTGTAAATTGGATGATATAAGTAATGCGGTTGGATAATGGGCGGTTGATGAATTTTGCGGGCGGATGTGGATGACGCTCAGAGACCATCCGCGCACCACTATGCTACAGTGTCACACAAACGCATCAGAAGTAGCGGATCCCGGGGGCACGGTGGCGCAGTCAGTGGCGCTGTCGCCTCACAGCTAGAAAGTCCCAGGTTCGATTCCCAAAGGGGACGCTGTGGGCGCTGGGGAGGCATATTCACTCCTCCGCATCATCAGTGCCATATACCCAAGGTGGGGTTGGTGAAAGGGACTTTATGTGTGGAGTTTGCATGTTCTCCCCGTGTCCCCTAGGGTAGATACCCTCGGAAAAAAATGCAGTAATCCTGGTCTCTATACTGGCCATATACTGGCCAGCCGGGGCGCCTGATGGAGGGGAAAGGAACTGGTTGGAATAACGTGTTCCTTCCACGCGCTACGGTACGTCCAGCCGGGGACGCTGTCCCCCCCCTATCAGGTGATAAGAAGTGGCCTGCACACTTCTCATGCACTGAAGGAAGCATGAGCTCAGTTTGGGGCTCTCCCCAGGTTAGCAGAGGGAGAGCAGAGCCCAGGATTACAGCTTATGCAATTGGCACTGGGTGAAAAATGGGTCACAATATCATGGGTTAAAAATGTGTAAAAAAAAGAAAAAAAGCAGATCCCCTTCGCGCCGCGTTTGAGCTTGTGGATCCACTACTTTTGCCACGTTTGAATCCTGAAACGTCTTGTGGATCTGCTACTTTTGCTTCTTTAGAATTGGACTCCTGCAGTGGGGTAAAGTAAATACGTTAAGTACATTTACTTAATGTACTTAAGTTCAATTTTGAGGCATTTGTACTTTACTTGAGTATTTCCAATTGTAATACTTTTACTTCTACTCCACTACATCTCGGATCCAAATTTTGTACTTTTACTCCACTACAATTATTTGAAAACTTTAGTTACAAGTTACTTTGCAGCTATAAAGGATTATATTATAAAACATACATTAATTCACTTTAGCCCTATATTTTATACCAAGGCTATTTGAAAATAGACGCGCATTGCGACGCATTGTGAGCTTGTAGATCTGCTATTTTCAAACATTTAGTACTTTTACTTTTAGTACTTTAAGTACATTTTGATGTCAATACTTTCATACTTTTACTCAAGTACATTTTGAATTCCGTACTTTTACTTGTAAGGGTGCCCTCACACCAAAATACCTATGGGAGTGGAATCCGCGTTCCGCCAATGCATTTCAATGAGAAGGGAGCGTTTTTTGCAGAAATCCTCTGCTGGCATGAAACCGCTTCACTCTCATTGAAATGCATTGGCGGAACGCAGATTCCACTCTCATAGGTATTTTGGTCTGAGGGCACCCTTACATAGTATTTCTACATTGCTGTATTGGTACTTTTACTTAAATATAAAATGTGAGTACTTTTTACAACACTTGGACATATGAGGTTTCCACTCGACAAGGACGAAAAGAGGAGAAGAACAAACGGAAGCAGCGATGGGAGCTTATAGCTCCTCGGAGAGCACTATACGACTGGTTGCTTTATGTCTTAATGTTGATCACCCTGCCTCTGGTGGGACCTCATTAGCTCTAGACACTCTACATCACTGGATCCCAAACACTGGGTCGGGACCCAGTGCCTTGCGCTCCTGCTTCTTTCTTGAGTACATCCAAGAAAGACGCAGGAGCGCAAAGCACCAACGAACTAATTATTATTATTTCAAAACGTTTTAAAAAGCTACGATTTTCATGAATACAAAAAGTACAATGATTTTTCTAAGCAATTTCATTAATAAATAAAAGAAAAATCTAAGAAATTCCATAAATTAGAAAACAAATGTCTAAGAAGTAGTGAAAATAGCCGATCTACAAGCTCACAATGCATAGTGTTGTGCGCTTGTAGATCTGCTATTTTCACCTATTTGGGTCCCAGGCAAACGTTTAGTCTCTCTTTTGGCGACGTAGACTATATTTGTATTTAAATTCAAGTTAACTGTATCAAAAAGCATACTACCTGGACACTTCATAAATTACTACCCAAATAAAATAATGGAGCACTCGACCAAGAGTCCAACTCTGAGGAAGATGTGTTAAACATCGAAACGTCAGTCACCCGCCTTGCAATAAAGAACGTCGAGCAATAATTTTACTTTGAGTAAAATATATTGCTATCAAAATCTACTCACCAACGAATTCGTCAAACCTTTTCGAAAAATAGCCGACAAGCTTAGATGTGAATTGTGCGCTAGAATCACAAGTGCTATTGATGAGCACCTCAGTGCACTCGTTTCTCCTTTTTGAGCGGTCCTACATCTGGCTTTGTCTATGTATAATGGATGTCATTTTTATAGCGCTTTTCGAGGCAAGTTGCGAACTCAAAACGCTTTACAATGGTCCATTCATTCATACATTGGGAAGTAAAGCGGCGAACAGTTAACGCTAGCATCCTCACTTCCCACACCGATGGCGGCAAGCTAACAGCGAACAACTTATTGGATGCAATGTGGGGTGCAGTGTCTTGCCCAAGGACACTTCGACGTCTAGACAGGAGGAGCTGGGATTCTAACCGCCGACCCACAAATCATTGGACGACCGACCTGCTCTACCTCCTGAGCCACAGCTGCCCCTTGTATGTACGTCCGTCACGCCCTCGTCCCGCATTGGCCAAGCTTCGCAGGACGCTTAAGACAATTTACTCATAGAAGGCACGGCTCACCCATTACCCCTTTGATTTTGGCCTGCCAACAAATTAGCTACATTCAGTATAGGTGAAGTAGTCATACTATACTAGTCATACCATACTACCAAAGAACGCTATTCTGAGGTTCTTCGTGTTTGCCTACAAGACAGTCAATATTCAAGGTCATGGTTAGGGTCTTCATTGTTATTTCTTGTGTACAAAATCTATCTATCAATATCTATCTATCTATCTATCTATCTATCTATCTATCTATCTATTTATCTATTTATCTATTTATCTATCTATCTATCTATCTATCTATCTATCTATAACAATAAGAAACATGTATACAACTATCTATCTATCTATAACAATAAGAAACATGTATACAACAAAGGAACAACAGTTTGTTCCTTTGTTTTGCCTAATGACGTAGGCAAAAAGGGGTCTACATGTCAGACAGATTCATTCTAATCTGTTTGTCTTTCTGGTGCCCAAAGGAGGCTTATATTTCCCTTTTCCTTTTTTTCCGGCAACAGGGGCCACCACCTTGTGGCTATTTTCTCTTACAGTCTTCTATTTTTGTTTCCCCCTTTTATTCCTTTCATTTTTTTTTCCAGCAACGTGATAGCCAGGGCTATCTTTATCCAGTGCACTCAGTGCTTATTGAGCTGCAGGGTTAGCGGGTGCAGATTGCATGACAAAGAGGTAATCTTGGATTTGTCGGATCAATACCTCAGTGCCAGGGGCGTCAATTGGGTATGGCAGGGGTATGCAGCTGCCATACCCTGGGTCCAGGGGGGGAAATAAAAGTTACTTTTAAATATAAATCCATGAATGTCTCTTTGTCTATCTGTTCTAGTTATTATGTTGTTAAATTACAGTAAAATAACTACAAATGCCAAATTTAACAAAATGGTCACTTTAACAAGGTATTATAATTATATTCTCCACACTTGTATTCTCCCCATCTTGACAGAATGGTATATTTCCAGGTTCCGCAGGTCAGCTGCACAGGTGAAATTCATTATTGTTAATTGTGGCACGTTTACTAACATGCCAAGTTTAGCTGCACTTAAAAAAAAAAAGAAAAAAACGTTCCAGGCTGCCATATCCAGCCCAAGAAACCGTAGAAACGGGGGGATAAATAGAATGTACTTCTTAAAATAAATGTATCATGCCTGTTGCTAAGGTATGGCAAAATGACTACGCGCGTGCAAGACACCAGTCATGTTGCCATACCTTAGCTTTTTCTGAACTGATGCCACTGTGCAGGGTTAGCGGGGGCAGATTGCATGACAATCTTGGATTTGCCGGATCGATACCGCAGTACTGGATGATTCTGGGGGGAAATTGTTTATGTAAGTGTCTCCCTATCTGGCTTCTTCTCCCAGTCATTAGAATACACAATGGGATTATAATAAAGCCCCACACCAAGAAACGGATTACAAGTGGTGCAACTAAGTGCAATTTTGAGGTATTTGTACTTTACTTGAGTATTTTCAATTTCCAATACTTTTACTTCTACTCCACCACATCTCGGATCCAAATATTGTACTTTTACTCCACTACATTTATTTGAAAACGTTAGTTACTTAGTAGATTTGGATTATTATTACAAAGCTTACATTAACCACTTCAACCCTAGCTATGTGCAGTACATTTCGTTCGCATCGCGACACATGTGAGCTTGTAGATCATCTATTTTCAAATGATTTTTATAAATTTGAAAACTTCAAATAGGACATTCTGCATAACGAGTACTTTCTACTGGTACTTTGAGTATGTTTTGATGCAAACACGTTGTACTTTTACTCAAGTACATTTTGAATTCCGATCTTTTACTTGTAAGAGCACGGTCACACCAAAGTATGTTGGCCAGCTGATTCTGCCAATGCATTTCAATGGGAATGGAGCAGATTTTTGGAGAAATCTGCAAATCGTGGATAGAGGGGAAAAACTGTTCTTCAAACATAAACGCAAGGTCTGCGCGGCATGCTGAAAGCTGCACAAGAACATAAATCCACGCCATTCCCATTGAAGTGCATTGCCCACGATGCGACGCGAGCGATGCGACGCGAGCGACACGACGCGAGCGATGAAATCTCATTAAAATACATTTGTTTCAATGGGGACGCCCTGACCTACCGCGAGAGACAACGCGTCGTGCCGCGACGTCGTCCACCCCTCCTGTTTTCGCTCGCGGAGCCTCTATTTGAGCGAGGTTTCGCGGCGACGTCCATTGAGGTAAATGGCCATGTCCCGCCCCCCAAACACTTTATATTATTATTTATTCAGGTTCAGGTTCAGGCTACGTCGCAACGCAATGGCCGACGCTCCATATGCGGACAGTATTTCGCGTTGTGACGCTCGCTCGCGTGCAGTGCGGATGAGGTGTTAGGCTGCGGTCACAACAAAGTATGTTTGCCAGCGGTTAAACTCTTTTTGTGCGCGGCTGACTAAACACGCAGAGAGCGCATTCTGTCCCAGAGCCAGTGACACACCTGTCAGTCACTTCCAATACCCTCCATGTATCCACCTTTCGTCTCACCCGATTGGACAGAGGGGGAAACCGGAGAATTTATCTGCTCCAGCATAGAACGCAAGGTCTGCGCTGCACGCAGAAATCCTCTACTGGCATGAATGGGGAATCCACTCTCATAGGTATACTTTGGTATGACCGCAGCCTAACACTGTATTGCAGTATTGATACTTTTTACTTAAGGAGTAGTTCACCACTTTTCAACCTGTCTTCATATAATAGGTCCTCACTAATGTTCATGATAAAATATCAAAAAAAAAATTCTACTCAGTCCAAGTCTCCTAGGAGAGCTGTGGGAAGTTCAGAATCCATCGTCTTTTGACATCATCAATATTTTTGATTTCGATTTTTATTATCGCAAGAACAATGGCTTCCACTTTAAAATTGCAACTTTTCAGGAATAGAAAGCCTGCAGTTTCTATAAGCTGGATTGGCAATCGATGATGTCACAAGACGATGGGTTTCTGACCTGCCCACAGCCCTCCTCTGAGAAAAAAAAAAAGAAAAGCTATTTTTGAGTGAGGACCAATTATATGAACATAGGTTGAAAAGTGGTGGAGTGCCCCTTTAAGTAACAAATGTGAGTACTTTATCCACAACTGCTGATTACATCATGTTGCCTCAAAAAAATTCCTTTGTCATAGAGTTGAAATTGTTCAACATTGAAAAAGATCTGTACAATATAGTAGTGCAGGGGTCTTCAAAGTTTTCAGGCCAAGGACCCCTTAGTTGAGAGAGAGATGAAGCAGGGACCCTGTTCATAGATTCCATAATGGTAGTTTCATTGTTTGACAGCACAATCATGATCGTATTTTGGATTCATGTCAATGTGTGTTTTCAGATATTTAACCACTTGAACCGTGTATACTTAATAAACTCGACCTTTCACTCTGTACTTAGTCTGCTCTTTTTCCCCTCTACACCAAACCTTTTAACTGAAACAGCCGATCTACAAGCTCACAACGCCTCGCAGCGCGAGGCGTTGTGAGCTTGTAGATCTGCTATTTTTGGCTAAAGTTCTCTGAATATGGAAGCCAGGGTTCAAGAGGTTAATATAAAAAAAGTCACACAAGGATTTGGCCCTGTAGTAACTCTGAGGACCCCCTAGGGGTCCCGGACCCCCTGTTGAAGACCCCTGTAGTAGTGTGTTTTGTATGTTGTTTTGTATGTATTATCTTTGTATGGTTAAAACCCTATAATATACTAGTAAACTGGGCTTAAATGTTTAAATGTGTTATTTGGCAGTAGTCATTAAAATAAATAGTGATAATAGTGTTACAGAGGGTATTTTTGCATGGACATGAATACAGATGTGCCTTGAGATTTCAACTTGCCCTTTAGTGTGCGTTGGGCTTAAAACAAAGTTTGAAAAGCACTGGGTTAGTGCGTGAGCAGTGCGGAAGTAGGGCTACCCGGGGCTAATCGGTGATTATTCTTCATTTGCATGTAACAAGGAGATTTGCATTTAGATTTCTATGAAAGATTATGTGTGTAATTTGGACTGTGCTGGGTTATGAGAGTCTATGTGTGATCGGCCTGAGGCAAGTATGTAAATAACACATAAACGCTATCAGTAATCGTTAATTTTATTCCTGGCGGTATATGCTAATGTGTTTTGTGTTAATAATTCAGCATGCATGATTGATAAGATAAGATGCGATAAGATTAGATAAGATTAATAGATTAAATTAGTTCAGGTGCTGCAAGTGGCAGCGGTGTAAAGTAACTAAGCACATGCACTCAAGTATGGTGTTTCAGTACAATTTTGAGGTATTTTTACTTTTTTTTTTTATACTTTATTGAGGCAGTCAACATGATAATTTCATTGTCCTTGTTCATATATATATACATTCTTTTTACATGTCATGTCCCTTTGTAGACATTTTGACCCATTGTTTTTTTAACACGTGTAAAAAACCCATCACCTACATAACAACAATCATAAAAAATGAAAAAATACATAAAATAAAATAAAGAGGCTTTTTTTGTTTGATGTTTGTGTCTGAAATACTTTTGGTTTGAACAAAAATATAGAAAAAATGGACAGAACAAAAAGGGAGGGTTATGTGGGCATGTTATCCTTATTTAAAAGATAGGAGGCCCACCTTTTTTCAAATACATTTTCCTTACCATTTTTTTGTCACCTTCTCCATAGAGTACATGTCCTCCATTTTTTCCAACCATATATCCACCCTGGGAGGTTCCAAACTTTTCCAACCCCTTGATATTTGTTTGAGTGCTGTAATTCTCAAAATCCAAAAGAGATATAGATCTCTGCTCTGCAGACTTTGGGGACGTGTTCCCAGAAGTATATTGTGGTTTTGTAAATTTAAAACTCTCCCAAATATTTGTTCTATTATTTGTATCACTCTTGACCAGAAAGTTTGTATTTTGGGACATGTGAAAAAAATATGGGTGTGATCCGCATAGCTCTCCCCACATTCCCTCCAGCAACCAGAGTTTGAGTGGTACTTAGATATTGACAGAGGTGTTTGGAAGTACCTTATATTGATTTTCCAGGCATATTCCTGCCAAAAAGGTGATCTTGAGAAGTAAAAAATGTCTTTGAAACTCTGATTCCACTCATTCCCATTTATAGTAATTCTCAGTTCTTTATCCCACTTATCCTTAATATAGACTAATTCGAGGTATTTTTACTTTGGTTCAGTATTTATATGCTGTTCAATACGTTTACTAAATATGATACTAAATATTTTTAACTGTTACTCCACAATAAAACATATTGAACGCATGTCCCACTGGGAAAAGACTCCAGAGCCGACCGAGGGCCAGATGGAGGGATTCCATCTCCAAACTGGCCTGGGAACGCCTCGGGATACCCCAGGAGGAAGTTGCTATAATGTTGCTCTGGAGAGGAGAAGGAGAAGTTTGGAGCTCTCTGCTGGAGCTGCTGCCCCCGCGACCCGACTCTGGATAAGCGGTTGAAGATGGATTGGATGGATGGAACACACATTTTCATGGCAACACTTTTGTACTTTTACTCAAGTCAATTAGCCCTTCGCTATGCCCCTCCTAAACCCGTGCTTGCCCAATGCCACGTTTAGCGACAGGTTACTAAGGCGGGTGCCTTGGCAAGCTGCCATGGCGGCGTGCAGCAATAGCACCCAGCTGCAGACTAACCTGCCTCAAACGCACGTCTAGGAAGAAAACAATAGCCTATACTAAAGTCAGATTAACATACAGTACACAAGTGTTACCAGTTATATTTTCTCATGAAGTGCTCCTAAATTATTCCTGTGGGTTTGTGTAGGTCAGTGCAATCCGTTCTGTTTTTGTTTCAGTGTTTGTGACACGGAAGCGAGTGGGTGGGACGTTCGCGAACGAATTGAGTCTTTTGAACGGCTCTTTGAAATGAACGATATGATTCGGTTCACAGTAGGGAGCCGTTCCTTTCTAATGAACAGTGTTGGGAAAAGTAATACATTTCTTTACTTAGGTAAACATATCTGCAATCAAGTTTGGAATGTTATTAATGTACTTGAGTAAAAGTAAAATAGTATTGGTATCAAAATGTACTTAAAGTAGCCTACCAATATTAGAACGTAGGCCTACTCATTATGCAGAATGTCCTGTTTCACAGGTTTTCCAATGAGTAAAATGTAGAAAAATCATTTGCAAATAGCTGATCTACAAGCTCACAATGCATTGCAACGTGACACATTGTGAGCTTGTAGATCACCTATTTTCAAATGCCAGAAATGTGTCCAATGGCAAAAATGTATAGGCCTATTTGGGTGGAAGTGATTTACAATCATAATCAAAATCTACAAAGTAACCAGTAACTAAAATGAGGCAGTCTTTTGAACGGCTCTTTGAAAGGAACGGATCTCAGAGATCCGGTTCACTTCAGAGAACCATAAATCCCATCTCTATCTAGCAGCCAGACTCGCGGTACAGCGATGCGCGCCGCCATGGCAGCTTGCCAAGTCAGCTGCGTTAGTAACCTGTTGCTAACTTGGCATTGGACAAGGACGGCTTTAGGAGGGGCATAGCGAAGGGCTAATTCAGAACACTGAACCTTTACCTGTAGAACAGGTGTCTTCAACGTTTTCAGGCCAAGGACCCCTTAGTTGAGAGAGAGATGAAGCAGGGACCCCCACAACCTTTTCATAGATTCCATATAGTTTCATCGTTTGATAGCACAATCATCAGTGTATTTTGGATTCATGTCAATTTGTGTTTTCATATTTGACCACTTGAACCATTAATACTTAATAAACTTGACCTTTCACTCTGTACGTAGTGTGCTCTTTTTCCCCTCTACACCAAACCTCTTTGCGTTGTGAGCTTGTAGATCGTCTATGTTCGGCCACAGTTCTCAGAATATGGACACTAGGGTTCAAGTTGTTGATATAAAATGCATTGAAAGATTTGGAGGACGCCCTGTAGTAATATTGAGGACCCCCTAGGGATCCCGGACCCCCTGTTGAAGACACCTGCTGTAGAGTATATTTACATTGTGGTATTGATACTTGTACTTCTCTTCTCTTAAATCTAGTGCTACTTCTTCCACCACTGATTCTAAATACTGTAGCTACTTCCCCTGGCTAATCCAGGTTTACGAACCAATGGAACAAACCAGGAAAAAAGAGAACGCTAATACCTGCATTTTGTATTTATTGCATTACAATTCATTGCAAAGCATTTCAATGTGGCTTTAATTCAAGAATTCACTCACTCAAATGTGTTGTATTCTCTGGTTTGAAACATGGATCTTATCCTTCGTGGAGCTAAGGACTATTATGTCACACAGCGTAGCAAATGACCTTTCAGATAGTAAATGAATGCAGCGCTAATGAGATGTGGCTTGTAAATATTGAATAATTCAAATGCTACTCAGTGGTTATTTACTTAAGATGTCTACAGGTTTCTTTTTCTCTCCTTCATTTAATACATAATTGTGATCATATCATCACTTTCTGTATTGTACTAAGTGAATAATGCTCTATGCTTGGTCCACTAGAATTTCCCTCTACACAAATTACTTTGCCAAAAATAGCTGATCTACAAGCTCAAGACTCGTCACAAGACAACACAACATATTGTGAGCTTGTGGACTAACTATGAATGTTTGAGTAGGGATGCTAGGGTTTATGACATAATTATAGCTATGGAATATTTGAACCAAGTCTATCTGACCTAAGCCTTTCAATTTCGTCTCTGAAAATTACTGGAAGATACAAGGCAGTACAAGGCTTTTTACATGTGTGAGGAACATGGCGAACTTTTAATTATCACTCCTTTAAAAAGTAATAATATTGTAATATGTATTACTTGTATCAAGATCATAGGTCAAAAAAGTACTTATTTACTTAAGTAAAATTCATTATCAATACTGCAATGTAATTCATAGGGCCTACAGGGGTGTCGCACCAAATTCTGGGCCCTCGGTACAAGTATTCACTGTGGGCCCCCCATGAATGTTCTTCATGGGGGAGGGGGTTTAACCCATTTAGACTGGGAACGCATTATTACACATTATTTTGTGCTTTAACTATTCAAATTCTTCAAGGTTTTTTGAAACACCTATGTTTCTATGTAAAGACACCCAAAATATTTAGTTCCAGGGACCCCCCATGAAGCAAAATTTCAGTTACAAATGTTTGCTAAAAAATACATCTATTCAAAGATTTACACACATTTTCACAACTTTTCAAAAATAGCAGATCTGCTATTTTTTCAATAGCTAAAGTATAAAATGATTAGGGCCCCTCCACCTTGGGGCATAGTTAGGGCCCACTCCCCCCCCCCCCCCCCCTTGTGATGCCCCTGGGGCCCTAGAGCAAACTGCGGGCAAGGCAGCTTGCTCTGTCCCTAAACGGTATTTTGGGGTCGCCATACCCACTATATATTATGCAGACTCCGTTATTTGCGCATGGAGTTGGTTTTAGAATCTGCAAGACGCTTTCCAAAATGTGTGTTGCCCAAATAGCAACAGACATTTTGGAAAGCGTCTTGCAGATTCTAAAACCACCCGCTTTGCCAACCTTCGTTCTGTAGAGTCCGCCTGTGCTAGCGAGAGGGGGATGACGTTACCGCAGTGCATCGTCTCAAAAACGCCATGGTTGTTGGCCAACAAAGACAAGCTTAGAAGCTCTGACCTGACGGCCCCCACTTGCCATGGGCGTGTTACTTGTGTTTATAAGACGATAGTCGATTCAAAGACAATGATAATAATTTAATGTTCTCTATAATCAGTGTGAGTGATAATTGTGGGCTCGCCTGAAAGGCTAGAACACTGCTATCCTCGTTATTTATATAGTGTGTTCCGCCGCAGACAGTTCCAAGTCGAAAACACTATGGTTTCGTCATTATTTCCGCCGCATATCGTGTTCCGTTAGCCAATGAGGCGCAATTGGTGGAAAAAAAATCTGGGAGTGGTGTTAGCTGGACTATTGGTTGAGCTTCACGTGACAGCACGCTGCAGAGTATAGTCCCGAGCGAGCCCGCACTGTTTCGTAGGAACAGTATTTCTAGTTCTCTGTATCATTCTCATTTTATTCCAAGGCAACATCGCTCTTTCATGCGAGAGGGAGTGGGCTCAAGGATGCACTGGGGATAACAGGTTGCGCAGTCTTCTCTTAAAGGCAATGGTAAATGGTAAATGGTGCATTTATATAGCGCTTTTATCCAAAGCGCTTTACAGAGATTGTGCATTACATTCACCCATTCACGCACACATTCATACACCGGTGGCGGAGGAAACCATGCAAGGCACCAACCTACTCACCGGGAGCAATGTGGGGTTCAGAGTCTTGCCCAAGGACCCTTCGACATTAACTCAGGGGGAGCCCGGATTCGAACTGGGAACCCTTCGGGAACCCTTCGTGCTCTAATAACGGTTTCTCTACCCCTGAGCTATGCCGCCCCACAGTTGGTATGGTGGGGTTAGCCCTAACCCTTGCTATGGCAATGGTATCTGGCAGCCACATGAGGGTCCCTGGACCACACTTTGAACCCCTGCTGGTGAAGCAGAGTGTATCCGGTTTGCCAACATCGGAACCTTGACTCTGTTTGACCAGAATTGAACAGTCAGAGCTTTCATTAGCATCATTGGTGAGACCTGTGAAGTAAAGAAGAGGCCCAATTTCTTCCCAATATGGCTGCCGTACATAAAGTCTATTTTTGGAGGTTCAGAGTTCGATCCCTGACTCCCCCTGTGCTAGTGTCAAAGTGTTTTTGAGCAAGACACGGAAGCCCTAACTTCTCCCAAAGAGAATGTTGGTGCCTTGCATGGTTTGCACCCAGTGTGAAGGGAGCAGTGCTCATTTAGGGGACTGCCCATAAGTCCGAAATCTCATTAGTCCTACATCTCATTAGTCCGAATTTAGTTAGGGTTAGGGTTAGGTTCAGGCATAGTTTTAGTGAGGTTAGGGTTTGGGTTAGGTTCAGGCATAGTTTTACTGAGGTTTTACCCTTATTTATGAGTGAATTCCACTAAGCGCCCCGCAAAGCTTGGCCAATGTGACCCAACAGACACCAATTGACCTATCGCAGTCCAGACAGACACAGGACAAACAGACAAAGCCATATTTAGGAGCAGTTAGCACCGCTCAAAGAATGGAGGGGGCCCAGTAATAGATTGCTGGGGACTCTGGTCAACAATGTATATAGGGTTTAGGAGGGATGGGAATGAATAGAGAAGCCAGAGGGGGAACAGTGTTTTATATGTACAGAGAAAAGGAGCGATGAGTTTAAAAAATCACACCAAATGTGAAGTGAGCGGTGGTCGTGCTTGCATAACGTCTTCAGACTAGGATTTGAGTCTAGGATGTGTACAGGCTATTCTACACACACACGTTTTACTATGGCAAAACGCTGAGGAAAAAGGCTACAGACACACACCCAGCCACTCTATGGAGCGGTTTACCACCGCTCAAAAAAAGACAAAGAAAAGAGAGCCGGTGTATATCGAGTGGGAAAGATGGTTAAATTAGTAAAGCAAAGATGGAGCACAGCAGGGACGGTGCAGTGAGAGGAACTGGTGGGGAGAGAGAGAGAGAGAGAAGCCTTGGATATACGATTTGTTTCAGCTGCACCTGATTGATCCATCCTAATAGCCGACCTGTCTTTGTGCAATCAGGCATAGTAAACCTGTCTGTGAGAGAGGTGAGTTCTCCCTCTGCTCGCCCACACGAGAGGCCTTTGGATCAATCCAATAAGTGTTCTCGTCACCCCATGCATTCTTACACGAACACTAGGGCTCAATTTGCTGGGGGGGGGGGATGAGGGAGGGGGTCTATGCCTCTCCTTTTGATATCCCCCTCTTTGGTGGTGATACATTTTTATCACATCGATTTGTTGATATCTATATGAATGCACAACAACATCTGTGCCTGACTTTCTCAGCCATAACTCGAGGAACGTCCGACTGATGGACTTTAGACTTGGCATGCCTATCGCATGTTGCGCCGACCAGCGGTTGTCCATAACCGAAAATCTACAAATCTCTCAGTGTGACTGTCTGTCTGTGTATCCTTTATGCCCTTATGCCCCCCGGAGACATACCAAAAGCCAAGGCTTTCTTATATGGATGCATATGATGTCATCAATACGATGTCATAGTATCAATGAAGTACTATGACAGCGCACCAAATACCCGCTGTACAACGGATGTCGCATAACCAAGAGGCATGCATTCCCAGTCAGGCATTGTTCACGATGAGCATTGGCTTTGTATAAAAAAGGTAAAATATCATGGGTTGGCCAACCCACTGAGGGGAAAATATGGTTTCAGACAGATAGAGGTTTCTTCATTTCATTGTAGGATATGAAAAAAATAACAATGGACAGAATAATCGCCAAGACAGCAATCGAGAGTTACAGTCCTAATAGAGAGTTTCCTCGCTTCTTCAAGCCTGGTGGCAATATTTGACATCGGGAATGACATGCGTTCAGTGGAGCACATACAGACATGACATGTGACCTCTTCACACTTCCCTGATTTCTCCCTCTAAAGTGATCCCCCCATGTTGTCCCTGATTTGCCTCCAGTCTGATGTCTCATCTATAGCTGTACAGTATACCTGTGCCGGGTGGAACGCAAGACTGATGTCATATTTATGATGATGTCAGTGTGGAACTCCATTGGACGGGTGAAGCCAATTAGCCAATTGGCTCCCTCATTGGCTAATTGTTGCCAACGCCGGTCCCTCATTGGCAGACAGGTTGAGTTTAAAGGCCCTGCTCCCTCCCTAATTGGTGCCGCATAGACAGCAACGATTTACCATAATTGCGCGCTCTGCTGGTGCAAGTAATGAATAAATAAAACAAATGTATTTCAGTGGGATGGCATCTTTTCAGTTGCTGTTGGTAGTCATGGCTTCCAGTTCCCACCTGATGCTGTGTGGGAGTTCCGACATCTCCAGGCTGTGCTGAATAACGGCTAGCTTGCATAATGCTTGCAGACTAGGTCGTAAGTCTAAGATATACAAGCCATCATCGTGGGTCATTGCTTTGTATCGTCCAAACAGGACAATGCGATCCCCCACGATGCAACAGCTCAACATGATCAACAGATACGGGCCGTCGCCCTTAGGCTCGACCTTTGTCCAGGTGAAGGTCTCTGCGTTGAATCTCCACAGATCATTGAAGACCTCCTCCTGACCGTAGTTGGAGCCACCGAATATATAAAGCTCTTCCTCGTACGCAAAGGCTGAATGAGACATGCGTCCTTCCGGATGAGACATGCTTCCTTCTGGGAGAAGCTGGGGTACAGAAGGTCGGGTCACCCAGCATTCCGTGTCCGTGTCAAACACCCTGATGTCGTTGTAGATCTCTCTGTTGTTCCCTCGACCCCCGAATATAAACATCTTTGTCCCGATAATGGTGGCAGAGTGACATGACGAGACATGTGCCGGTCTGCCTCTGTTGTCAATGAAACACCAGATCATTGTGGCGGTGTCCAGCTTGAAGACTTCATTAATTATGCCAGTCTGGATGCTGCCTCCATAGATATACATGACCTTGCCCAAGGCACATGCAGAGTGGCTGAACCTCGCCGTCGGAACAGTCCCGGAAACACTGGGCTCGAACCATCTGTGGGTGTCGATGTTGAAGGCAAAAAGGATGTTGCAGCTGAAGCCGTTAATGGTAACGCTGTCATCGTTGTCCTCTATCTCAAAATTGAATATTCCACCCCAGATGTAGACGGCGTCTTCTACAAGCACAGCAGCGTGGCACACACAGTTGGAGGGGACCTCAAGGGGACGTTCTCTTCCGGCTGTCACAGGAGGTAACCTAGTCCAACGAAAGGACACTGTGTTGAAGATATGCACGTCAATCTGATGCCAGTCATTCAGGGTATTGTACCCGCCAAAGGAGTACACCTTTTTCCTCACTGCCACGGCAGCAGGATATATGTTCGTCGCTCCTTTGAGATGAACCGTCCAACGCAACATTTCAGTGAAACGCAACAGAGTCCATGTAGACTGATCATGTCTCGCAAGCACTTATACTTGTACAGGGGCACAAACGTCACACAATGAACTTCATATTCGGGTCAGACCCAAGTGTCTGTTTTTTTTTTCAGAATCACTGTGACATCATATTTGGAAATGATTCTTCTTCTTTCGTGTATCATCATCCTTGATGATTGGTTGACAACATTTTATTTCACAAGATTTCTTGTTATTTAGGGGAGGCCATGGGGCTGGCTGTCGTCTTCTCCCCTTGCTGACGTCGGCTTAGGCAGGGTTTGAACCACTCACCTTCCATATGAAGGGCATCTGCACTAACCACTACACCAACGTCACGTTGACATTGTCATTACGCCATCAGTCTGTACATGTCCAAATATGGAGATGACTGACATCATATTGATGACATCATAGTTATATCTGACAACTTCTTCTTTCGTGTATCACTGTACTGCACAGTATATTAAAATGAACAAATCCCATATTGCTGTTTCAAGGCCGTTGAAGACTAAACATGCTGCTTCTTCGTAAAGTGACCCGGTCTTCCTCATTATTTGGAAACATTATTCGCTCTGCAGTCGGGGTTCATGGACAAGCTGTGGTTGCAGTCTGTCCTCGTCCTTACGCCCTAGCCAGTGATGCCGGCCATTCTAAGGTGAAGAAAGAAGCCAGTGCGGAATCTAAATCGTTTGTTGTCAACATGTTCAAGGCCCAGATCACCACAGCTCAAGTATTCCCCTACCCCTCAGTCATGAATGAGGAACAGGAGCAAATCCTCAGAGAGTTGGTGGGGCCTGTCAGCAAGTTCTTTGAGGAGGTGAACGACGCAGCGAAGAATGATGCCCTGGAGAAGGTGGAGGACCACACCATGAAGGGACTGAAGGAGATGGGGGCCTTTGGCTTGCAGGTGCCAGCTGACCTGGGAGGCCTTGGCCTCACCAACACACAGTATGCCAGATTGGTCGAGATCGTCGGCATGTATGACCTGGGTGTTGGCATCACCCTGGGCGCCCACCAGTCCATTGGCTTCAAAGGCATCCTGCTTTTTGGCAACCCCACCCAAAAGGAGAAATACCTGCCCAAGTTGGCCACGGGAGAGCACATAGCAGCTTTCTGTCTAACCGAGCCTGCCAGTGGCTCGGACGCCGCCTCTATTAAGACCACAGCTGTCCAGTCCCCCTGCGGGAAGTATTTCACACTTAACGGAGGAAAGATCTGGATCAGCAATGGAGGCCTGGCAGAGATCTTCACAGTGTTCGCCAAGACCCCGATGAAGGATCCCGAGACAGGAGAGACGAAAGACAAGATCACTGCATTTGTTGTGGAGAGGAGCTTTGGAGGAGTCACACATGGCCCACCGGAGAAGAAAATGGGAATCAAGGCGTCCAACACGGCCGAGGTCTACTTCGAGAATGTGCGCGTGCCCGCTGAGTGTGTTCTGGGCGAAGTAGGCGGAGGCTTCAAGGTGGCCATGAACATTCTGAACAACGGGCGCTTCGGTATGGCCGCCGCCCTCTCGGGCACCATGAAGGGTGCCATCACCAAAGCTGTGGAGCATGCAGCCAACAGGATCCAGTTTGGGAGCAAGATCCACACCTACGGAGCCGTCCAGGAGAAGTTGGCCCGCATGGCCATGCTGCAGTACGTCACAGAGTCGATGGCCTACATGATCAGTGGCAACATGGACAGCGGGGCAACCGATTTTCAGCTTGAAGCGGCCATCAGCAAGGTCTTTGCCTCCGAGGCGGCGTGGACAGTGACTGACGAGTGTGTCCAGGTTATGGGCGGCATGGGCTTCATGAAGGACGCTGGAATCGAGAGAGTGATGAGAGACCTGAGGATCTTCCGGATCTTCGAGGGCACCAATGACATCCTGAGGCTGTTTGTAGCTCTCAACGGCTTCCAGAGTGCTGGACATGAGCTGCAGAGCTTACGGAGGGCCTTGAAGAACCCTCTTGGAAATGTCGGTTTGCTGTTAGGGGAGTTCTGCAAGAGAGCCAAGAGGATGGTGGGGATCCCTGCAGGTCTGACACTGCAGGGATCTGTGCACCCAGAGCTGGCACAGAGTGGCGAACTGACGTCAAAGGCCATTGCACAGTTTGGAACTGTCATCGAAGAGCTCCTGTTCAAACATGGCAAGGCGATCGTTGATGAACAGTTTGTGTTGACGAGAGTGGCTGACTGTGCCATCGACCTGTATGCCATGGCGGTCGTCCTGTCAAGGGCGTCGCACTCTCTGAGTCAAGGCCACGCTTCAGCACAGCATGAGAAGATGTTATGTGAGACCTGGTGCATTGAGGCCCATGACAGGATCACACGAGACGTCAGGTCCCTGCACTCCAGTCAGTCCATGCAGATCTTCAAGAACCTGAAGGCCATCTCCACAGCCATGGTGGACAACGGAGGAGTGGTGGCCCCTCACCCCCTGGGCTTCTGAACGCATCAGTTCTCAGTATTCCTCTCCTCTCTTATTTTTAATAGAAAATGCTACGTAGCTTTCATGTACAGTCATTGGGGGGTAGGTGAGCTACAGCAAGTGCTATGGGACTAGGTGGAGTCTGAAGAGATTAGTTTTTAGGCCATGGCGGAAGCAATGGAGTGAGTCTATTCCACAGTTTGGGGGCCAGGTGGGCAAACTATCTGGACAAGTGGATTTTTGTCCTGGGGTTTTTAGCGAGGTTTTGTCATCATCCCTGTGTTGGCTGATCTGAGTGAACGGGTGGGGTTGTATGGGTTGATCAGGTTTTGGAGGTATGGAGGAACTGTACCTTTGGATGCTTTGAAGGCCAGCATCAGTGTTTTGTATTCAGTGTGGGCCACAACCAGGAGCCAGTGGAGGGAGCGGAGAAGGGGGTAGTGTTTCAGTGACTGCGAGGAGTGCCGTTTCCATGGAATGGGCTGGTTTAAATCCCAACTGGTTGTTCTGTGAGAGATGGAGAGAAAGCTGGATAGAGACAACACGTTCGAGGGTTTTTGAAAGAAAGGAGAGGAGTGATACTGGTCTGTATTTCTTGACATCTGAGGAGTCAAGGGTTGATTTTTTAAGAAGTGGCGTTACTCTGGCTGCCTGGAAGGCAGATGGAAGTACAGATGTGTTAATGATGGAGGTTACGAAGGGGAGTAGGTCGGGTGTAATGGACAGGAAGATTGGAGAAGGGATGGGGTCAAGGGGACAGGTGGTGGGTCTAGAGGAGGTTACTAGTTTGAAGACCTCGTCAGGAGAGAGAGGAGAGAAGGAGGACAGACATGATATGCTGGGGATAGAATTGTGTGAGTTAGAGGCCGTTTTATGGGGGAGATGGGAGAAGGAACTGCCGATGTAAACTTTTCAAAGTTGGTGACAAACGTGTCCGCAGAGAGAGATGAAGGGACGCAGAGGAGATAGATGAGAGAAAGGATGAAGTTGCAGCGTCAGGAGAGAGGGAGAGGAAAGCATCAGAGGTGGGAAGAGAGGAGAGAATAGAGGACGAGAGAGTGGTGGGATTTAGGGTTGTCAGGTTACGTCGTGTGGTCACGGTCAGAGGTTTTGGTTTGGGTAGGAGGGTAGAGAGGGCGAGGGAAAAAGTTACGAAGTACTGGAGTTTTCTAGAGGGGTAACAGAAAGGTTAGTGGGAGCGCAGGCTCTGGAGAAGACAAGGTCGAGTACATTACCCGCTTTGTGAGTGGGGGGGGGGGGAGGGCATAGTGAGAGGTCAAAGGAAGACAGGAGGGACGTAACGGGAAGATACTTCTCTTCAGTCGGTAGGTTAAAGTCCCGCAGTAGAAGCAGGGAATAAGCTGATCAAAGAGTCCAATTCTTCCAGAAAGGTCCAGAGGGTCCCTGGGGGCAGGGTCGATTGGGTATGGCAGGGGTATGCAGCTGCCATACCTTGAGTCCAGGAGGGAAAATAAAAGTTACTTTTAAATATAAATCTGTGAATGTTTCTTTGTTTATCTGTGCTGGTTATTATGTTGTTAAATTACAGTAAAATAACTAATGCAAAATTTTACAAAATGGTCACTTTAACAAGATATTATAATGTATTTCTCCACACTTGTATTCTCATTCCCATTTGGTTAAAATGGTATATTCCCAAGTTCCACAGGTCAGCTGCACAGGTGCAATGCATTATTATTCTTAATTGTGACACGTTTACTAACATGCCAAGTTTAGCTGCACTTGAACAACCATTCCAGGCTGCCATATCCAGCCCAAGAAACCGTAGCAAAAATGTACTTCTTAAAATAAATGTATCATGCCTGTTGCTAAGGTATGGCAACATGACTGGTGTCTTGCATGCGCACAAAGGCGCGCGTGCAAGACACCAGTCATTGCCAGTCACTGCCTGGGGGTCAATAGAGTACCATGATGATGAGAGGGACAGGTTGTGTTATTGAAATAGCATGACATTCAAATGTGGAGAGAGAAAGGTGATTGAGGTTTAACACACGAAGGGCCCGATTCTATGGATGTTATAGAGTGTGAACCTACAGGACCAGGTGACAGGTGAATTGTGTGCCTTGAATTATAGTTGGCTGTTGAGGTTCCACACCAAGGTTTTTAGCAGTTGGAACCAAAGTCACCAATGCATTATATGGAAATCTATGGAAATAGTGAGATCTTGCATTGGGCAAGACTTAACTGGGAAGAAGAGAAGCTCCTGCTCGTCATGGGTTCAGCTTGAGGTGGTGGGCTGACAAATATCCCATTTGGGTGACATAAGAAAACCTGTGCCGCCCCAGTACAGCCTGTTAGACTAGAAAGATGCAATTCTGGGATATTGCAAGTGTGGTTGCAGTGACGTGAATCACACTTAATAAAGAATGAATGAATGAAATGAATTCTGTCCTTGTCCCTTTTATGCCCATATATGAAGATCCCGCCCACATGGACATACTGTATCAGTCTCATGTGGTCTATGAAGTCATCCGAATATTTGGGCGAAAAGTACATTTTTTGCATTTTCCCATTCAAGTCAATGGAGAAAATGAATTCACTAATAAAGTAATATAAACTAGTAAGACGCCTAAGGGTGAAAAGACACCCAAGGGCTCTTCTAACCTATAGACATGTCAGTCTAACCAGTGTGGATGGTTCTACAGACAGGGATCGCCATATATGGGCATAAAAGGGATTGTATTTGGCCGATGTGGCCTCCATATATGGGCATTCCCATATGAAGTCATGTTAGTCTATAGGTTAGACTGACATGTATATCACATAATATATTGGTATTCACAGATATGGGCTTAATATTGATGACAGCAGGGATCTCCATATATGGGCATACAAAGGATTCTGTTAGTGTGGTTCCCCTGACATCTCAGTGACGACATCAGGGATCTCCATTAGAGCTGGGATCGGGCCCATTTTTTCTGTCCGTTCCGAACCCGTGTCCGACAGTTTTCTGTCCGACCCGAGTCGACGTCCGAGCATTAATCATGAAAAAGCGTCCAACCCGAGCCGAGGCCCGAACCTTATGTTTTCAACGCTTTTTCGCCTTGTTTATTTTTCTTTGAGGAAGCCACTGATTTACACTCACTAGCAAACTTGTTCTAATGTGCAGTGCATGCAGCGTGCCTGCTTGTTACCCTTAATGTGAATATTAAGCCACGCTGTAGCTTGTGAAAGTGTTCAAATAGCAGGCTATGTCGATTATTAAATAATACAAAATAATAACGTGCGCTGCGCTCGATGTCTGACTGCAATTTCTGCGACTGGAAAATAGCAGATCTACAAGCTCACAATGCGTCGCGGATGCGAGGCATTGTGAGGCTGGCCTGGCACAGTGCACTGCGACTGCACACAACAGCGCAGAAAAATAAACATCCAATGCCAATGCAAGGGACAGTAGTGGAACACAAGCTAGAAGCTCCATTCAGAGGCACGCCACTTCCAAACCACAACAGCGCGCTGCACATTTACCTCAGCGTGGGACTTTTCTCCGTGGTCAGAGTTGTCTCCGTCCGTGGCTGCAGCATTAGCGCGAGCAGCACACACACACACACACACACACACACACACAAACACACACACACACACACACAGTGCCACACTCACACACACACACAGGAGTTGCACGCTGCGTGCATCATCAGAGAGAGTGCATGATGCATGTCATAGGTAGGCAGAGGCTATATCAAAAATATGTCCGACCCGAATCGACGTCCGACAATTCATTATGAAAATGCGTCCGACCCGGGCCCGAGCCCGTCGGGCTTGTCGGGTCCCGTCGGATTTCGGTCGGGTATCCCAGCTCTAATCTCCATATATGGGCAGGTCAGCCTCCATAGATGGGCAGGATGACATCAGGGATCTCTATATATGGGCAGGTCAGCCATAGGCATTGAGGTCAGCTACAGTATAGACATTGAGGTGTTACAGAATCGCTGATGTACTGACAGGATGTGTCGGTTCTGATACTAAACTGCGACCTAACACAACATTGATTTAACATATGGCCCAAGTGCGTGACACCAAAACTGTAGGGTGAGCAGTGTTGGGACTAACGCGTTACAAAGTAATCCGTTACTGTAACGCTGTTCTTTTTTTCAGTAACGAGTACGCTTGAAATGTAAGTTATTAATGTTAAAGCTATACTGTGTAAGTTGCTCAACTAGTGGTCAGTAGCGCTATTGCTTTTTTCGGCCGTTTTTCGGCCGGAGTCGTCGCGGACCACCGCCGCGGACCACCGGAGCGGCGCCGCAAACCACCGCGACCGATAGTAATCCGTGGAGGGGTAGAACGCATGGTAGAACGTAATTTTCTGGCCAGGATTTGTGGATTAAGAGGTTAAAATCCTTCACCATGGTAAACACTGTAGCCAAGCGGAGGCGCTTCCTGGAGACCAGAGCAGATAAGCTGTGATTGGCCGGTAGTGTACCATGTGTGCATGATCGGCGATGTGATTGGGCAACGTATACACAACGTATACAGATGATGCAGATTACGTCATTTTGGCGCGAAATCCCGCCCCTGTCACTGCTAAGAAGAAAACATATAAAGAGAAGGCTTCAGAAGCTGAAAATAACGGAGTGGGTGTTCTAAAACTTTAGCGATTTAACAGTTAGGACAATTTTAAGATTTGTTTTATAAAAAAAGTTACATGGTACAACTTTAAATAAATATGGATTATGGATAAAATCCATAACCAAAATAAGAGACACGAGCCAAAGGACAGTCCATAGATTGCTGTATTTTGAGAGGAGTCAGACAGAGGAGACAAACAGTGAGCGTACCATAGCGGCAGCTTTCTAAATCTCTCTCTCCCAAAATGGAAGTTTAACATGTATATAAAGAGTACAGTTATGACAGTATAAGATCGTGGGACTTATTGATTGGTTCCCAGATCATAACAAGGAAGTCAGTGCCACGTAGTGTTGGTAATTTTCCACCACTACTGACTTATATCATAGTATCACAGTATATCAAAACATGATTACAGTCGGGGCAACAAAGTTACTATGACCTGTAATCTAATAGCCTGAGCCCTACAGTATCCGACCAAAATGTGGTCTCCTATATACTGTAAGTTCAGTTCATAATATGTCCTTATATGGTCATATGAGCTTCATACACAAACATAGAATTATGTATAATAATTCATATCAATCTACCCTTTTAATTTTTGTATGAGGTTCATATGACCTCCACATTAAACATTTTATCAGGGAAATAATAATAATAATAATATGAAGACTTTAATAATATTTAGAAATTCAAATTTTCAAAAAGGACTGTAATAATTTTTTTAAAAAGGGAACTGTAATAAATCCTTAAAGTTAAAGAAATGTGACACAATATTTCATCGTTTTTTACAGATGAATGAAGACAGAATTAAAATGTAATAAACAAATAAAGAATAAAGAATGAAAACAAATAAAAGATTAATTAAAAAGTCCATAAGTCCAGTGATCGGATGATGATGACGACGATGACGGTGGTGACGATGATGATGATGATGATGATGATGATGATGATGATGATGATGATGATGATGATGATGATGATGGGGCATGGAGAGACGTGAGGGAGGAGGACATGCAGTTGTTGTGGGTTCTTCTGGGTCTCTTCTTTCTTCAGGTGTTTCAGGTGTTTCCTACGGGGGACGAAACCTTTGGCCAGTTTACTGTTTCCAAAACAATTTAATTCAGAACTTCAGGTAGCGTTTGTACTACATGGCATAACTTCAACAGTGCAAACAGAAACTCACCGACCAGGCACGATCACTCGTGCCTCTGCGGTGGAATGGCATGCACTGTCCTGGCCTGTCCAGGTGGTGGTTCGTCTGCACCCCGCCTCAGTCGTGGTTGATTTCCGGTGACCCGATTCCTTCCTTCCACACTCTGCATTCCTCTCTCCATCTCTCCGTCCAGCCCATGAAACAGAAATATTTCCAATTAAGTTTCAAATAAATCTTAAATCAATGAAAAACCAAATTAAATGAATGAAAACAAATCAAAATTAAAATATATTACTCCTTACTCCCCCCTTTTTTACAACCATAGTTGTAAAAGTTAAATAAAATAATTTAAATTATTTAAATCAATGAAAAGAGCTTTAAATCATACACTACAGTACAGTACAGTAGCAGTGGGCACAGGGGAGAGCTGCACAGTGTCAGTGATAAGTAATACGCTGAAGGACGAGAAGCGACCTTGTGTCCTTCCCAGTAATGGGGTCTTAAAGATTGTTATGGTAACCAGGGAACATGACGTTCCAAAACAGACAGATTTATGGGTAATGAAGTTTTTAACAGTAAGAGAACAGAACAATTAAACAAAATACTTCAGACAGTAAACAATCAGAATGTTGTTGAAAATGAGAGAAAGAAGGTCAAAACAAAGACACTTGTTCCCAAAACAAATAGCAGACACACACAGACAATCTGACCTTGGCAGATGCAGGTGGTATTCTAGCAGACAGTCAAACGCACACACTCACACAAGAGTGGGGAAGAGGGAGTGACACACACGCACACACACACACGCACGCGCACACTCTCATGCTCACAGAGATGGGAGTCAGAGAGGGGGGGGGGGGGGGTTACTGAAGCAGCACCCACACGCACATTTCTGCTCGCACACACATACAGTACGGCAAACTCATTCTCACAGAATCGAGTTATCAGAAAAATAGATGAGACACAGTCAGAATACACACCCATAGTCCTATGGGAGGTTCTCAAATCTTAAAGTTACAATAGTTTAAATTAATTTAGGCATCAATAATTTGAGTTAGTTATTCTTAATCTTAAATCTTAACTTTAATTTCTCAGAGACATTTTAAAACGTCTTAAAAGTACTTAATATTACAGAAAACAGAACTGGTCCATAGTCAAAGATAAAATATTGCTTCTCATTTTCCAATGGCTTGGCGCAAAGCCATGAAACTGAGAGACCCAAATAAACACAGATTAATCGATACAGTTACAAATAACAATAAACAGCCGACTGCCTGAGTCGCTGTTCCACAAAACATTCCGCAAATTGATCTAACAGACACTGAACTTACGGAGGACTGACAAGATAAGCCATAACCACAAACTGACTAAGGAGCACGGTTTTAATCAGGCTGGCTAGAAAGCTCAAGCCCTAGGTTATAAGCCAAACAAATAATGACCCTTCATAGGGTCCAGACAAACAAATAATGACAAAAACCACTGTACCGAAAAAAGTTAAAGTTTGAAAATCAGTATTGTCTCTGTCTCCTCATCACAATGAGAGAGCGAGAGCACGAACCAGATAAATAGATAAAAATAGATTTAAGGTGTACGCGTTCCACCCTGAAACGTTGTAAGATGAAACAAAGAGATTTACGACCATTCTGTATCTATAGCAGATAAGGGTTCATTTACGATGCGTGTCAAACCAAAACATTCCTCCGACGGAGGGAGAACATATTTCACAAATCATATCAATTATCATTACATTAACATCGTTAATTCAAAATTCAAAGACACGACACGTTATGGGGACTAAGTAAATATGTACTTATCTTAATCAACTTAGGAATTTGCCAGGCGCAGAGATCCAGGTGCAGACAGGGACCGGGGGAGTATCCAACCTCTTGTGTCCGATGGTCCAACACGGTCCGCTGCTCCCGGATGTCCACGCAGGTTCCACATTAATCCAAAACTCAGATAACACTGTTGTCTAATAAAAACCTTTGTCTGAAAATACAGAAATGTAGGATTTCCTGGCTGGTTCCAGATACGTGTTGCAACATTGTTCCACCGGGGGAGAGAAAGTGAACCTTAAATGGCTAACAGCCCTGAACACTTATCCGTCCCTCAGTCGGCCAATGTTACAAACAGTATCCTCGCTCGATGGACCATTGAAATGTAAGGTATTAATGTTAAATAAATATGGATTATGGATAAAATCCATAACCAAAATAAGAGACACGAGCCAAAGGACAGTCCATAGATTGCTGTATTTTGAGAGGAGTCAGACAGAGGAGACAAACAGTGAGCGTACCATAGCGGCAGCTTTCTAAATCTCTCTCTCCCAAAATGGAAGTTTAACATGTATATAAAGAGTACAGTTATGACAGTATGAGATCGTGGGACTTATTGATTGGTTCCCAGATCATAACAAGGAAGTCAGTGCCACGTAGTGTTGGTAATTTTCCACCACTAGTGACTTATATCATAGTATCACAGTATATCAAAACATGATTACAGTCGGGGCAACAAAGTTACTATGACCTGTAATCTAATAGCCTGAGCCCTACAGTATCCGACCAAAATGTGGTCTCCTATATACTGTAAGTTCAGTTCATAATATGTCCTTATATGGTCATATGAGCTTCATACACAAACATAGAATTATGTATAATAATTCATATCAACGCTAACGCATTCTTTTTTCAATTCTGTAACTCAGTTACCGTTACTACAGCTGCGTTCTTTCGTTCTTTTAGCGTTACTCAGTCTTTTTTTATGCAGACAAATGAGCTGCAGCATGCAGTGTTGTAGGCTACTGCTGCAGACACCCGACACTTAACGTGTGTGAGAGAGAGAGAGAGTGAGAGAGACTAGTGCAGACATACAGACTGCAAACATGACTGGTAGAATATGATAGAAAGCAATCACTTACAGTAGCTGCCTTTTCCCGTCCACTGCGTGCAGTGCACAGCTCAGCTGTGCGTTATTGATGAGATGATTGAAAACGTCTTGTAAATCCATGCATGTGTCCCGTCGACCTACAGTATTATAATTATATAACTCTAGTCCCTACTCGCGGTCCAATCTGTTGTCAGGCTCATCAAACCGTGATTTTGTTGTTAGAGAAAAAAAGCCACAGAAAGAAAACTTCCTGTGGTCTTAAGGTAATTGATTTTGCCTCAAGTTTTTTGCTTGTAAGGCATTGTATTTCACTAGAAGTTTGTGGCCCTTCGGACCGCAAAAGTCTAGAGTTCAGGCTGCTGTGCGGCCTTCACCGCCATGTTGCGGCAGTGTTTTTGATGAAAAAAAGTTTTTTTGAGGAAAAAAAAAAAGTTTTTTGAGAAAAAAAAAGTTTTTTAAGAAAAAAAAGTTTTTTGAGAAAAAAAAAGTTTTTTGAAAAAAAAAAGTTTCTTGAAAAAAGATTTTTTGGAAAAAAAATGTTTTTTGAAAGAAAAAAACGCGTGCGCACACACACGCACGCGCGCGCGCGCACACACACACACACACACACACACACACACACACACACACACACACACACACACACCCCCCTCTTAGAGGAGGAAAAAACCCTAAAAAAGAGCCTTAGTTTTTGAGGTACCCCTACCCGGGGTAGAACAAAACGCGACATAGTTTTTTCATATCTTTAGGATGTCCCCTTCATGAAATGGATTGTCCCAAGTTTTACTTTGACTGCAAAAATCATGAAATTGATCCATGAAGGGACTCATCACATAGGCAAAAAAACGCCTATCCTGAAAGATGGAGTTCCAAGTCAATCCTTTGTCATTTTCTACCTGCTGGTTGTTTTTACCTCATACTTGCACAGATGGTCTACAGGTAGTGTCCTTACATCCCAGAACAATCAGAATGCAAAAATATGGTTCTGTTTTGAATCTGCAGCCTTTTATATAAGGACTTTCTATAGGCGGAAATTACATTTCTAAGGAATGTTCCCCTGTAAGTCTGGTGATAATCTTCTATAAGGGGTAGAACAAAACGCGACATAGTTCTTTCAAATCTTTAGGATGTCCCCTTCATGAAATGCACTGTCCCGAGTTTTACTTTTACTGCCAAAGTCATGAAATTGATCCATGAAGGGACTCACCACATAGGCAAAAAACGCCTACCCTGAAAGATGGGGTTCCAATTCAATCCTTTGTCATTTTCTACCTGCAGGTTGCTTTTACCTCATACTTGCACAGATGGTCTACAGGTAGTGTCCTTACATCCCAGAACAATCAGAATGCAAAAATATGGTTCTGTTTTGAATCTGCAGCCTTTAATATAAGGACTTTCTATAGGCGGAAATGACATTCCTAAGGAAGAATCCCCTGTGATCCTGGAGATAATCTTCTATAAGGGGTAGTACAAACCCTGACAGTGTTTTTACTTGTCCTCTTCATGAAATGGATGGTCAGTAGTTTTACTTTTACTGCAGAGGTCATGAAATTGATCCATAAAGGTACTCACCATAAAAAAGCCTACCCTGAAAGACGGAGTTCCAAGTCAATCCTTTGTCATTTTCTACCTGCTGGTTGTTTTATCTCATATTGCACAGATGGTCTACAGGTAGTGTCCCTACATCCCAAGGCCTAATTCTCTTCACCTCAAAAGCAGCAAACATATTGTTCTATAAGCAGTCTATGGTATTCAGACTTAGATGCAGTACAGTATGTATGTAAGCCTATATTCAGTAGAATACACTACACTTTGTGCGCCATTCTTAATGCCAAATAATAAGCAGCCTTTTCTCATTTTCATTTATTTCTTTTTCAATCAACAACTATTTTGAGCAGTATAAGGGAGACTGACCAATATTTGATTATTTGGCATGCAGTAAGCCAAAGATTCTCAGATCCCGAAGTTCATGAATGTGCTTCGCCAGCTTGTTGAAAGCTGTATTATTGCTTATTCTGAACAGGCTGCTCATTGCATTGCATCCAGTCAATGCGTGCCATGCTAGAAGACTCTCACACAAAGCCACTCCCAATGTATTTGTAATATCAGTCATTGGGATGTATCGTTGTCTATCCCATGACCAGCATGCATGAAAATGGCAGCTATTCCAAGCAACACAAGTATATCCATAGTACTGTACATATAAATTAGGTCAGGGTCTGAGAACCTTTGGCTTGACAGATAGTCTACCAGAGGCTTCAGGATGTTCAAGACAATATGCCCTCACTCTCTATGGCCTAAAAAGGAAGGCAAAGGGCCAGGTGTGTTCTAGTCTTGATGAGCTCCGTTGTATTCTTGCATCAACGACAGACATGCCAGTCTCACATCTGCCTCCCACTGAGGATAGTTTTGAATGTTCAACAGGCTATGTACCAAACTGGTACAGTATATGGTGCCACAATCATGTCCCCAAACCCCTTCTGTGGAATCCAGTTGGGAAGGGTTGGATGCTAAAGGATACATCACTAAAGCCTGTCCTGTTCAAAAAATAGCCTGCTCCAAGCAGTAAGAGCACCCAACTCTACTGCTATGATAAGGATTGTTGCAGTCAAACTAGTACGTGCCTCAATGTCTCTGTGGGATTGTGTTGTACATAATATTGCTCCTGTATTTACAGTACATTGCCTGTAAACTAAAATAAACAAGAAATGACACAATCCTTTTATACCAGCTTGTGCCTTGTGGACCAGCCTTGACTGTAGAGCATTGTAGTGGCCCTTGATTGTAATCCACTGGGAACTGAATTCCTTCTTACCGTTTATATTATAATAATATATACCATCATACCATATTTATTACCATAACATAAATAGTAAGACGGAATTCAATTAATCCATTGACCAGCCATTGACCAATAGATACACAGCCAATTACGTCACGAAATCTCCTGACAAAATTATGTCCGAATTTGGGAGATCACAGCTTTGTATCCATTGACCAGCTTTGCAAATTGATCAGTCCCCCTCACACTCAAATTAGTTGTTGATATGAAAATATTGAAAAAGAAATAAACAAAATAAATTAAAATGAGAAAAAGCTGCTGTTTGATTATTTGGCATGCAGTAAGAATGGCACACATATATAGAAAAACTCCTGATTCACAATACAAGCATATTATGACATATTCTTCTGGTTTCTTTTGGTTGTTGGTGTATTCCCTATTGACAATCTGAATGGAGTTTGTTAATTTGTATTGATAATGAGCACCTTATCGATCCTGCTTATTGACCCATGGGCTTTTATCGAGCCCACTGTTGAGCGCTTTATAATATTTTGTGGGAAGATGTGAGATGTGAGATTCTGAACAGAACTGGTATCTTTTTGTATTGGCCAGTTGTTGTGAGTCTGAGTTTGTCTATGAGGATGAGAATTGACAAAAGTAAAAAATATTGTCATTTAATATCTTTAGAAAATCATTCATTAGTGTGCAGTAAGTGTTAAATGGCTATATATTATGAATAGTACCGTAACAATATATTGATCGCCTCTTGTCTTGATTATTTAAACATGATGTCATGGGCCGCTATGCTTAATAACAAGCTTGATAAGCCCAAAGCTTATTGATACTGGGATATCAAGTTTGTAGTAGGCCCTTGTTTCCAGCTCCTTCCCTACCAGTAAGTGGAAATGGTGTATGAATAACTTTTGGGGATATTTCTGCACTTTCTTGGTAAATCACTTTTTTGCATTCTGATTATTTTGGGATTTAAGGACGCTACCTGTAGACCATCTGTGCAAGAATGAGGTAAAAACAACCAGCAATAGAAAATTACAAAGGATTGACTTGGAACTCCATCTTTCAGGGTAGGCGTTTTTTTGCCTATGTGGTGAGTCCCTTCATGGATCAATTTCATGACTTTTGCAGTAAAAGCAAAACTACTGACCATCCATTTCATGAAGAGGACAAGTGAAAGTTATGAAAAAACTTTGTCATAGTTTGTACTACCCCTTATAGAAGGATTACAGGGGAATTTTCCTTAGGAATGTCATTTCCGCCTATAGAAAGTCCTTATATAAAAGGCAGCAGATTCAAAACAGAACCATGTTTTTGCATTCTGATTGTTCTGGGATGTAAGGACACTACCTGTAGACCATCTGTGCAAGTATGAGGTAAAAACAACCTGCAGGTAGAAAATGACAAAGGTTTGACTTGGAACTCCATCTTTCAGGATAGGCGTTTTTTTGCTTATGTGGTGAGTCCCTTCATGGATCAATTTCATGACTTTTGCAGTAAAAGCAAAACTCGGGACAATCCATTTCATGAAGGGGACATCCTAAAGATATGAAAAAACTATGTCGCGTTTTGTTCTACCCCGGGTAGGGGTATGGTCAACTTCTGGCCTATTTTTTCCTCTACTATCTGTTGTAATTCGATACTCTACTCTGCTCAGCTCCTCTCCCCCCTCCCTCCCCCCCCCCTCCCTCTGTAACTTGATACTCTGATGATCATTTTGACGTTTCAGCACTGGCCAGAATGGTCAGAATACTCTCTGTAAGGACTGGCTGCTCTGCGTGAGGCGAGATTTTGTTAAATTGAAATAAATGCGGTTCAAAGAGTGGCATGTTTCAAATGTGGACAGTGGGAAATGTTCACGTTTGTTCGACGTGGTGGCTATGTTTGTGAGAGGTGTTTGTGAGAATATGTAGCTAAACATTCTGCTTTAGGATTGCCTCCAAATGCTCCAATGTAGGTGTTGAGATAAATGGAAAATATGATTATTTACTGTTTTTTTGTAGACTACATTACTTGCAAATTAAAAAATAAATGTCAACGTTATTTTGTAAGTAATTCTATACATTATAAATAAAATCAAAGAAATTCCATAAATTAGAACACAAATATTTAAGAAATAGTGAAAATAGCTGATCTACAAGCTCACAACGCATCGCAAAGCAATGCATTGTGAGCTTGTAGATCTGCTGTTTTCACTAGTTTGGGTCACGGGCAAATGTCTAATTTCTCTTTTGGATTACAAGCTATAAAGTTTAACCAGGCTATAAGGTCATTACTAAAAATTACTATACTAAAAAATAAAAAAATAGCTAAAAAGTTACTTTTCACAGTAACGCATTACTTTTTGGTGTGAGTAATCAGTAAAGTAACTGAGTTACTTTTTAAATGAAGTAACTAGTAACGGTAACGAGTTACTATTTTTCAGTAACGTGCCCAACACTGAGGGTGAGTAGCGCGGCAAAATAACGTTTATCCGGAAAGCATTGTTTTATATATATAAGAAAAAGGTACAGTTTCATGACAGTACAGTTCACTGGTACAAGGTCAACTAAAAGGACAGGCCCAAGAAAGTACATTGAGATAAATTGAGATCCTTTTTTTTTCAGCGAGCCCATATAGTTTTTGCAGGAACTGCTTTTTCTAGTTAAACATTGCACTGGTCAACTTAGCTTGTGTGTTTAACTAACTATACACTAGTATGATATACTAGCGTAACCTCACATGATGCAGCAACTTATTTTCGGTAGAGCAATGTTAGTTGTACCTTTATTTTGAGCATGTTTGTGTCTGCAAGTTTATAGGTTGTTTTCTCCCCAGTGGTGTCAGTTCAGAAAAAGCTAAGGTATGGCAACATGACTGTGGTGTCTTGCACGCACGCAAGACACCAGTCATGTTGCCATACCTTAGCAACAGAAATGATACATTTATTTTAAGAAGTACATTCTTTTTTCCCCCCTGTTTCTACGGTTTCTTGGGCTGGATATGGCAGCCTGGAACGGTTGTTCAAGTGGGGAGAATACAATGTGGAGAATATAATTATATTACCTTGTTAAAGTGACCATTTTGTTATTTTACTGTAATTTAACAACATAATAACCAGCACAGATAGACAAAGAGACATTCTTGGATTTATATTTAAAAATAACTTTTATTTCCCCCCCTGGACGCAGGGTATGGCAGCTGCATACCCCTGCCATACCCAATTGACGCCCCTGTTTCTCCCCTCCCTCTGGCTTAACTCTGGTCCATAGCGTGCGACATGACACACAGGTGCAGAAGGGCAATGTAGTCTGGATACATCTCCCATTGATTGTTTTAAGAACAAAGTATTTTCTTTTTCTCTGTCTCCATCGTGCATTTTTCCACACTTTTCACACAGTCAAGCACACACTGACAAATACATGCGGCGACGGGGTCCTAGTGCCCTTTGTATACAGCACACAAACACAGGGAGGGCAGTGCCTGGCGCACACACATTTTATCATTATTGTATGTGCATCGTCCCTTTACCAGGATTTAGTTAGTTAGCAGCGATGGTCTGGTCCATCCAGGCACGCAGCTCAGTGACGCGGGCATACCCAATGGGACAGTCCACCCAGCAGTACTCAAGAACCCAGGAGACCACACCAACCAGTGTCCAAGCTCCATTCTTCTCACAGACCAGGGGGCTACCAGAGTCACCACAGCAGGTAGGGAATCCATTGGCTCCGGCACAAATCTCTTGCTCAGTTACGGACGAGTCACTGAAATATGCATTGCACTCCTCATTGGAGAGGAGGGGGAGAGTTCCCTGGTGGAGCCGGGCAGCGCGCTGTTGGAGCCAGACAGGCTGGAGCCGGTCAGGGTCGCTCCAGCCAGAGGTCACACACATCATTCCACCCGGGAAGTTGTCACTGGTCTCGGCCAAGCACACCGGAGACACATGCTTGCCCAACTTGGCGGGGCTGGCCAGCTTGATCAGTGCGATGTCATTGTTCAGCCAGGGTTGGTTGTATTGTGGGTGTTTGAAGAACCTTCCCACCTCTATGGTCTGGATGTCCTCTGAGTTGGAGGAACGGTCGTGCTCGCCAAGGATGACGCGGTCACAGTGCTCGACAGGGCAGTGGGCAGCGGTGACCACCCAGCTCTCGTTGATCAGGATTCCGCTGCAGAAATGGTGGCCTGTGGGATTCTGCAGCGACACCTGCCACGGCCACGAGTGGGCTAAAGCTTCCTCACCTCCGACAATATGGGTGGGGTATCCACTGATCACCGGAGGGATGTCAGGCACGCCACAGCCGGAAGCAACGGTAGCGACCGCAAGGCAGCAGAGAATAAACCGCAAGGCCATGGTTTCCATTTGACTCTGCTATACAATGTAAGCAAAGGAGACTGGTTGTCTAACTCTAGCACCGACGATAAGAACTTCTACTTTCTCCTGGTGGAAAATGGGTGATGCTTTTGTCTTGAAGGTTCTAGTCTTGAATATAATGCAGGCTCCCGGGTAACGTTGCATCTGCACTCATGGGGTGACTGCAACCCTTTATATACTGTACTCCAACTACAGTATCATCACTCTGACATCACTCAGCCCAAATATGGAAATGTCCCTTTTACCCTTTTTTGCTCCTATATGGAGATCCCTGATGCCATCAGTATCTGGCCATATATGGGCATGCCCCCTTTTGTGCCCATATACGGCCCCTCGCACACACATTTAACACTTGCGATGCCACTTACATCCAGGAACGTGATAACTAGAAAGATGCAACTGGAAAATTCAAGTGTGATTGCCGACATGACTATATTCTGCAGCAAGCTGTCATGTGAAGCCCGACCAATACTCAAGCTAGCACCACTCCCAAATGTATCCATGTCTTTGCTTTCATCTTCTGTGCCATTGCCATTTCCAGTTGGATCAACCGCCTATTGATTCACCGTAAAAACTCAAACAAATAAGATTTATCTAGAATAAAGTTTCCCTGGGACTACAGTATGTTGCCCTGTTGGGAATCCCTTTTATGCCCATATATGGAGATCCCATCACTGTCACTCTGTGCCACATCACTGTAAGTCGTGACATCACAGGTGATATCATATGTGACATGCCCATATTTGGTAATGCCCATATATGGGCATGTTTTGACATAACATTGTTGACTATCATGCAGGGGTCTCCATATATGGGTAACTGGTCCGATATATCACTGGCCAGATGGCCAAGAAGGGCAAGGTTGCATGTCGTATCTTACTAGTAATAATAGATACCTATTTCCTCCCACGAGGGAAATTCAGTATTTATTTAGAATGTATTTTCAGCCCAACCCAGCTGATTCGCTGCCCACAATGAGCACGTGAGCAATTAGTGGTTAAGAGTCTTGCTCAGGGACACACATCGACAAAGCAATCCTGGCCTGCAGTATGTTTCTATATCAGTGATTCTCAAAACCTTCATGTCAAGGACCCCAAAATCACATCTCAAAATATGTTGTTCCAGGGACCCCCAGAAGCAATATATATATAGCATGTGAAAGGAACACATTATTCCAACCAGTAACTTTCCCCTCCATCAGGCAGGGGGACCCAGTATAGAGACCAGGATTACTGCATGTTTTTTGTGAGGGTACCTATCCTAGGGGACACAGGGAGAACATGCAAACACCACACAGAAAGGCCCTTTTGCCAACCCCACTTGGGGTATGGGCACTGATGACGCGGAGGAGAGAACGCACCCACAGCGTCCCCAGTGGGAATCGAACCCAGGACCTTCTAGCTGTGAGGTGACAGCACTACCGACTGCACCACCGTGCCCCCTCAAAGTTGGCATTTTATTCATTATAAAGATTAGTTATTATGCCATCAAAGTCCTGTTCCAAGTGAAGCTGTGGGGCTCTTAAGTCTGACATCATTTTGTAGGCGGAGGAGAACTTCTGGTGCCAAATGGCACCAGCGCCCATGAATCTTTTTACTATAAGCAAATTTTTCTTCTCTTTCTTGTTGACAGGAAAGTGGTAGAATTATACTTTAGTCGTTATTTTTGTCTCGGATCTGTTGAAATAGCGAGGGACACAGCACTGCCCATATTGACAATAAATCTGCTTGGGGGTCTGACTACAAAAATGATGTCACGGCTTAAAAGCCCGGTAAGGGCGGCGTTCATTGTGAAAATTCAACAGCAGGAAAAACAAACACGCTTTCTTCTCTTCATTGTCCTGAGCCCCAAGGCAAGCCCTCGGTCTCATCAAAACCCCTAGCAGCCCTGTCCTCTTCGCTCAGTCTCTTCCAGCTCGCCCCGAACTCTCTTTTAAGCCATATTTAACCTTTACAAAACCACCGCTCAAAGACAGTCGGTTCGGGACCCTTAATCTCCCTAACAAAAGGAGCAACACCTGCCTTAGTTACCCCTCAGGCTACTTAGATCAAAGGCACACTTTCAGGGCAATGTTTAACAATAGTAAGGGTGTGTGGAGTCAATGGAATAGTGAAATAATGTATTAGTATATTTTAGTCATTTCATGTTTTGCTATTACAGAGCAATCCAGTGGCGTCAGTTCAGGAAAAGCTAAGGTATGGTATGTTGTATGTTACCATACCTTAGCAACAGGCATGATACATTTATTTTAAGTACATTTAATTTTTTCCCCTCGTTTCTACGGTTTCTTGGGCTGGATATGGCAGCCTGGATTAATGGTTGTTCAAGTGCAGCTAAACTTGGCATGTTAGTAAACGTGCCACATGCATTGCACCTGTGCAGCTGACCTGCGGAACCTGGGAATATACCATTTTGTCAAGATGGGGAGAATACAAGTGTGGAGAATATAATTATAATACCTTGTTAAAGTGGGTGCCATGGCATTGTTAAGAATACTATGCCTAACTCTAACCCTAACCCTATAACCCTAACCTCAGTAACCCTAACTAAATTCGGACTAATGAACCTTCGGACTAATGAACCTTCGGACTAATGAACCTTCGGACTTATGGGCAGTCCCCGTTAAAGTGACCGTTTTGTTACATTTTGCACTTTATTTTATTGTAATTTAACAAAATAACCAGCACAGATAAACAAAGAGACATTCATGGATTTATATTTAAAAGTAACTTTTATTTTATCCCCTGGACCCAGGGTATGGCAACTGCATACCCCTGCCATACCCAATAATTGACACCCCTGATTTTAGTCATTTCATGTTTTGCTAGTACAGAGCAATCACGTCTGACGTGTTCAGTGGCATGTTTTATCACTCATATTTAACGAGGCAGCTGGCATGGCAGTTGAACGTTTCAATAATCAGAGGGAGGGGGAAAAGTCGAACAGAAGGTATTGTTAATGCCTGAACTTCCATGTTTGTCATTGCACAGATGACATAGTTATGGAACCTCATTTACTGTGTTATGATGCTGAACAAAGCGCTGTACAAACTGCGACGGCATGGCGATCTGTCGTCTTTGTAGATATAAGATAATTACGAAACATCATTGCAGCCGTGACGGAACGGTGCCAGAATGTGTATTGTTTTGTTGGGGTTATAGTAGGGCATTCACGAATAGTGATTTTTAGTATTCGAATTATTCAACCTCAAAGTATCCGAATAGTCGACAGGACTGGCCAAACTGTCAAATATTAAGTAAGCAAGAGGCGAACATTGTGAAAATAGCCCATCTACATGCTCACAACGCCAAATAGCCGATCTGCTATTTTGCTATTTTCACAATATTTATCTGCGGAACCGAGTCACAATAAATTCATCCACCAGGGGCATTGACAACTCATTCTTATGACTTCCTATCTAGCCAAGCTTTATAAACTATATATAAAAAAAAGAAAAAAAAAGAAAAAAACATTTAAAAAAAACAATCAATCAAAACACACCAAAAACAGCTCTGGCACATCACTCACTCACTGTCATCACTGACAGAAGCAAGCCAAAGGAGACAAAACTTTTGTTCTTGAGAAAAAGAGCATACATACGCGCATATCCAGACATGCCGAGTCCCTTGATGTTTGTGCCTCAGGGGTACCAGATGATGAATGCCAACTGTTCCTAAATTGGATGCACAGTGGGTGTGCAAAAAAGCTAGAACAAAGCTCTTAAAGTTCTGAAATATATACATTTTAATGTCGTGTCATGCCATACCATGCATTAGAAACAAACAAACTCCACAGCCAAGTAGTGGAGTGTACAGAAACTGAAACAAAAGAAAAGAAAAGAAAGGCATAGCAAATAATTACTATTTCTGTCGAGTGCAAACAAAAAAAAACAAAAAAAACTAAAACTAAATATAGCTAGCAATCAAAGAAACTATGAATTTCAATACATCTAGACCATGACTAGACCTAGACTCCATGCTCCGCCTTATCCCTTTAGGGAAAGTTTTACTTGAATGTTTACTTGATAAAGGCCTACAGCTGATATATCGAGACTGTGCAGGTATTGTGTTATCAATCAAGCTTGAACTAAAGAGGACGTTTTTATACGCAATACTTAAGTTAGTTGGTCAGCCGTCAGCACCATACGGATACTTTGAGCAGGGGTGTCATAAGGGGGGGAAAAGTGGAACTGAGTTACTAGGGCCCAAGGTGGAGGGGCCTTAATTATTTTTTACTTTAGCTATTGAAAAATAGCAGATTCTACAAGCTCACGCTGCGAGCTTGTATACAGTATCTGCTATTTTTTAAACGTGTGCAAATCTTTGAATTTGTAACTCAGATTTTGCTTCTGGGGGGTCCCTGGAATTAAATATTTTGAGATGGGGGTCTGTGGCCAAATACATATAGTTTTGGGGGTCCTTCACATGAAAAGGTTTGAGCACCACTGACATAGAAACATAGTTTTTTCAAAAAACCTTAGAAGGATTTGAGATATTCAAATTGCACAAATTTACATGACTTTTCAAAAAATAGCAGATCTACAAGCTCGCAGCACGGCACTCGGTGCCGCGCTGCGAGCTTGTAGATCTGAATGAATCCTGGTACCCAGGGCCCAGATTTGGTGTGACACCCCAGCTTTGCTGTGAAACAAAGAAATGATAAATGTATTATGTGAAACAATATTGAAACGATAATTAAGTGACAGGTGTCAAAATAATATTACAATAGACTACTGATTTTAGGTCTCAGGACAAATATGTTTTATTTGCATTTCATACATTCTCGAGGGTTGTACAGCAGTTTCCCACCTGCCAACGCTGCGACCAAGCATCTATGTGTGCTCCATGACTGGGTGAGCATTTAAAAGTATTTGCATGTGGCTGTTGACGATTATAAACAGAAGCCAATTAGGTCCTCAAATGTACTGGAGCATTTACTTGTTAATGGGGTTTTTGGTTCTGGTGCAATTTGTCATTGGTACCTCAGAAATAAATCGCTGTATACCCTAACAACAATGTAACAACAAACCACGCATAATTAAAGAGAGGCTATCAATTTCAGAAAATACAAAGGCACTTTGTGCATACGGTATAATGTAACGGATAATTGTACAAAAGGCAGTGTTTGTTTATTTTCTTTTTACAGTGGAGTGGGTTTCGGCTATGAGCCTTCGTCAGAGCATTGCTCTTTTTGATTGGTTGATTGATTGATTATTTTATTAGACAAAAATGGAGAACAGTACAAGTATAGTCAATACAATTGAAAAAGTAGTAGAGTACAAGTACAGTTAAACACCCTGCCTAAAAGGAACATCCCAAATAAAATCTTTTACACTCTTTGTCTAAGGATAGGGGAAACAAGAGGGTGTCTGATAAAGGCTCATAGCCGAAACGCGTAAGCGTTCTTTGTTGGTGTGTGCCAATAAAAAAGAAAAAATGTGGAAATGTGAATACTTTGTCCTCCATAGATTGATTTGAAGTTTTGGATTTGCTACCATTCTGGGATTTTTTCAATTCCTACGTTTTATCACACATACTTGTAATGAACTATAGAGGGCACTATGAAAGCAATCGCTAATATGACTCCAGTGCCAATCCCGAACTAGTTCGGCTTTATTTGTCCTTATCAGAGTGCCGATCCCGAACTAGTTCGGCTTTTTTCGTTTTTTCTTTTTTTTTCGTCATCTGTTTACACGGCCCGCGAGAGCGTCGCGCCGCCGATATTTACCATCCACTCCAATGCAATCCAGGATCTTTAGAGCTCATTTTCTCTGTTCCATGCATATCCATATTCCATGCATGAGGTGTGCAAGGTTTAATCATGGCTAAATTGCCGAAAATAGGGCTTCTAAAATGCTTGGTAGCCAATAGCTAACTTCAAGCTAACTTCATCCTCTTCCTGTACATGCACAAAGGAAAGTGTTCAGGCAAGTCATGGCTGCAGGGCTTGTGCATATACCAGCACTTGACTATGTAGCATTCTATGGCCATTGAGCGCCCTCTAGTGGTGAAAAGGTGGCATTGAAAGAGTTAATCCTCTCTGCACGAATGACCTGCAAAAAGCGAGTTCATTAAATTATTTAAACCCATGACTTCTCAAAATGTACAGGTGATCTATTATTGACTGTAAGGAGGCAAGGTTGGGGTCTTTCAGATCTACAAGCCCACAACGCGTCGCTTCGGCCTTCATTGGTTTTTAATTATTTTAAATTATTACTAGTAAGACGCCTCAGGGCGACATGCGACAATTCTGGCCAGTGATGTATCGGACCAGTTACCCAATCTCAACAGTGCCTGTTGAGATTGGCAGAACATGCCCATATATGGGCATTACCAAATATTGGCATTCCCAGATATGCCCTTAATATTGATGATATCGGGACAGGGATCTCCAATTCTCCATATATGTTCATAGAACGGACAAGGACGTAATTCATTTGCAAGTGTGATCTGGGAATACCCATATATGGGCATGTCAGAACATGCCCATATATGGGCATTCCCAGATATGCCCTTAATATTGATGACACTGGGACAGGGATCTCCATGTATGGGCATAAAACGGACAAGGATGTAATTAATTTGCAAGCGTGATCTGGGAATGCCCATATATGGGCATGTTCTGACATCACATTGTCGACTATATATGGACATAAAATATATGGACATAAAAGGGACATCAAGCCAGAGCGTGATGTTAGAGCAGCAAACCCATTCTGTTAAGATGGGTTCCCCTGACATCACAGTGACACCAGAGCAAGATGTCAGAGTGATGTCACAGTGACAAGGGAACCCATAGACTGTAAAAATGTGTACTTACTGACTGACTGACTTGACTGACACAGACAGACAGACAGACAGACAGACAGACAGAGACAAGCTGCGACATTTCTCATGGTATATTGAGACCTTTGGTCGCAATTATTATACATTCTTTGAGTGTTAATAACCGCTCCTACCTGTGGCTTTGTTTGTTTGCCAATGATCCAAGTGTGAGACATACGCACGTCGCACACGTACAAAGCTTTGCGGGAACTTAGTGAAATGCCCCGCTCACTTCACACTGGGTGTGATTTTTTTATTTATATCATGGATATTATTAGATTTTCAGATTTTATTAATGAAAAACCTTTTGAAACGTTGTGATTTCTTTCTTTTTTTTTTTTTACTTTAAACTTGTTTGGAAGATGGGAAACCATGCAAGTATCATCTCCTATGTCTTTAGTAGATACGCTAAAAGATCCAGTGGTTCTCGGGTCTGGGGACCCCCAGGGGTCCTTGAGGGGGGTTCCAGGTGATGTGAGACATTTATCCGCTGTGATAGTGCAGGATTGAGTCCAGAACAAACAAACAAATTAGAGTTGATCTTATCTCTTAACCTTCATTGATTTTGTACAAAGAATAGGTGTTTCCAAGTAGAAGCCATTATGCCCAACACAGATGCAATAGATAAAGCAACCGTAGTAATTTCATGCTTTCCGGGCCTGTTCAAGGATAATAAATTTGGAACAAGTGTTTTAACGGGATATTGATGTAACGCTCGGTCCCCATGACGCTACATTAAACCCATTGGTTTGGATCCAGGATTCCAACAACATCATCTATAAATAAACATATCCTATGATCTTGTTGTTAGGCCACAAGATGTGTTCTTCAAAATGTGGATTGTGATGGATCTCCTGATGTTGCACTTGATCCTGTTCAATCCTGAACTTGAAAGGCTTTCACTCACATATTTAACCAATTGGCAAACAACCCTATGAAAATGATTCAAACGTTTAAGTAGTGAATCATAAATTAGACACATGGGATTGAACAGCATCACAGTAGCCTACAGGTTCCTTCTGAAAAATGGGCTTATATGAATATATGAAATATTCGCACAATATGTATATGCAAACGGTGTGTGTGTGTGTGTGTCTGTCTGTCTGTGTGTGTGTGTGTGTGTGTGTGTGTGTGTGTGTGTGTGTGTGTGTGTGTGTGTGTGTGTGTGTGTGTGTGTGTGTGTGTGCTTGAGCATGCATATGAATGCATATACCGTATACACCTACGTATATGTTCATGTATATATAGCTTATATACTGTATTCTGTAACAGTGCATTTTAAACTCTGACTACTAAACAAACAGTGCGAGGGAGTTGTGTGAGTGTTGGTGCGTGCGTGCGTGCGTGCGTGCGTGCGTGCGTGCGTGCGTGCGTGCGTGTGTGCGTGTGTGTGCCACGTGCCGCGTGCGTGTGTACATAATAACATGAATGTTTAATGTGCTGTGTGTTTGTGTCTTTTCATTTATTCATTGTATTACAGTTCATTTGTTTATATTTTGTTAGAATCTCCCTCAAGGTGGAGGTGGTGGGATACGGTTTGTGATTAAAACGGAACCAGGGGAGAAATTGGCGTGTACTTTCTGTGTGCACGTTGCATTCTAAGTTAATTATTGACTCCTCATTAGCATGCATTTTTAATGGGAAACCATAATAAAAGATACCTTAACGGGCAATGTTTGTAAGAAGACTTAACCATCAAATGTGATTGTTTCATGAATGAGGCCCACATGTGTACCTTTCTTTTGTTTTTGCAGTATTGCAAATACAGTTTGTATGTGTGTGTGTGTGTGTGTGTGTGTGTGTGTGTGTGTGTTTGTGTGTGTGTGTGTGTGTTCTTTCTTTCTTCTTAAAATAAATAACGTTGCTGTCCTCCTGAGAAAACTGAGAATTAAAGAAAAAATCGCACCCGTGCGAAGTGAGCGGTGCAAAAATATTTAGGGAGTGTGATATATTGTGGACTTCGATTTTCAAGCCTTTTCTTTAAATAACTAGACCAGGTCAACCTGGTTGTGCCAGACCCCCTGTCTGTCATCATCATTTATGACATCATGCCTTTTGTAGGCATGTCATCATCATGTCATCATCATATATACCCTTTATATAGAAAACCCGGACAGACAGACCGGCATTTGCTTATGTAGGCCTACCCATTTCATGGGTCTGGCAATCATACATGCTTTTCCCTTTTAAATTGAAGATATTAAATAATATCTTTATTATTACACACATTGGTTACACACATATGGTTAATATGTGTGTGTGTGTGTGTGTGTGAGTGTGTGTGTGTGTGTGTGTGTGTGTGTGTGTGTGTGTGTGTGTGTGTGTGTGTGTGTGTGTGTGTGTGTGTGTGGCCATGATCAATCAATAGCATCAATATCAACCAATTCTATTCAATAATGTACATGATGTCATGTTTACATCACAATAGATGGTATATAGTAGGCGAACGAGGCATCTAGCTCTTTATATCTGTGGTAGTTACTGGGAGAGGAAACCAAAGGACAAGGTGACCATGGTGGAGCCTTGGAGCAGAGGGGAAGCGTGTGGATACTTATCTTTTCCAAAATAAGTAGAGCTACAGAGAGTCGATCTCCAGAGAGGCGAGAAGAGGCCAGAAGATGAATATTTTAGTTTTTCAAAGTCTTTTCATTTGTATTTTAAACTTGTATTACTGTAGCTGCCTGTCATTTATAACCTGTGAAATTATCCACAGTTTGTCCGCTTATCAGTGATATTCATCTAATACAATTTTGAAATTCAAATTCAATGGCCTAAAGGGTGAACCAATCGGGTGCCTCCGTGTCTATGACATTGTTTTTTATGACGTATTTTCTCCGGCCTAAACGCGTTCTAAATCAGGGTGAACCAATCGGGTACCTGTGCCTATGACATCATGGACAAATCAACAGAATCAAAGTGTTTCATTGGTCTGGCTAACTCATGTCATCATCATTAGTGACATCATGATTTTGGTAAAAAAACGGTCTATAGGAGCGGTTTGCACCGCTCAAAAAAGAGAATTAAAGCTGCAATCTGGGACTTATTTTAGTGAATAATACATTAGCCAATCTGCATATAGAGCAGTGGTTCTCAACCTGTGGGTCGGGACCCCTAAAGGGGTCTCCAATTTATTTTAGGGAGTCCCCAGATGATTAACTTAATGTGCAACATTGTTTTCTCACTCAACGGTAAACAAAGCAACATAACTTTAAGTTTATAGCTAGAGACTTACTTTTTTTTCTAAATGCTCAGAAATGTATGCTCTACAAGCCTGGGGCCGGATTGGATCCGGCCCGCAGGCCGTATGTTTGACATCCCTGGTATAGAGGGTATCTGCACATTTCCAAAGTGACAATTCGATGACTTTTTAATAACTTTAAAATGACAAATTAAACATTGGCCAAATTGTCAAATATTAGAGGCAGAAATTGTGAAAATAGCCGATCTAGCATGTAGATCTGCTATTTTCACAATAGATCCGTGTTCTACAAAATGTAATGCCTCAACTCTTAGTGCTCGTCAGGGTGGGGGGGTCCCCAGTTAAAATATGATTATTTTGGGGGTCACAGCCTGAAAAGGCTGTGACCCCCAGAGAGAATACAATAAAGGAGAGAATACAGAATACTGTAGCAATGTGCAGTGGTTGGCGGTGGTCTTCTAATCTCGCTATAAGCTGATATAAAGCAGGAATTTAGCCAACAAGTTAACAAAGGACATGCACAGCAGGCAGCTCTCGCTGCGTCTGGCACTTTTTAATGTCTGGCACATCAAACCTCGGTTCGAATTGAAGCGGTGGACAGATAAAACTTCTATTCTGAATGTATTTGGAGAGCTGGTATGACACTTGGTATAATAGGTTTAAAAAATAAAATAGATTAAAACACATACATTAAAATAAGAATTTGTAATTAAATAAAATACATAAATAAATATAAAGTGTTTAAATAAGACAGATAAACCCTGAAGGCCAAATTATCATGTGAAGCTTGACCAATCCTCAAAGTATCCATTCATCTGACCGGGAGGGACACCGCACACATATTCTAGATGTACAGGACATATAAAGCCTATTCATTCTGAACTGAAATGACCATATATGGACATGGGACACACATTTTGCTTTTTGAAAAAGCCTATTCATTCTGGACTGATATTTTACACGTACGGGACAGGAAAAACCTGTTCATTCTGGCCTGGAGTGACCATATATGGACATAAGGTAACGGACATTCTGTTTTTGAAAAACCCTGTTCATTCTGGACTGAGATCACCATATATGGTAATTAAACGGACATTCTGTTTTTGAAAAAGCCTGTTCATTCTGGACTGAAATGACCATATATGGGCGTGATACACACAAAGCCATTCATTGGAAGCGGTTTCCACCGCTTCAAAAACTGTCATATCATGATATAGGTGATATAGGTTGCCTTTTAATCCTGCAAGGCCCACTGTCGCTTTTTGGACAAATTTTTATTTAAACAAAAAAAAAAAAGAGTTTGAATACGTGTACACTCTTATAACATATCTCTGTTTCTTGAATTGTTATCATCGTGAAATGAGTATTCTTATCAAGTCCTTTATTTCCATATCCATTCTTTGTTTTTAAATTCTTTTCACTTGTTTCTTCTTTTTTCTTTCTTCTTCCATCTTTTTTTTTCTTTTGTTTTCTCTTTTTTTATTTGTTTTCTTTTATGAAAAAGAAAAGAAAAAAAAAAAATAATAATAATAATCTGAACACTCTTATAACTAATCAATGTCTTAATTCATGAATACGTAGGATAGGCATTCACAAGCTTTCAGCTTCAGCCTATTCCTTTTGATCACCTGTAACAATGATGTTATGAATGTATGACCTGTAAAATGTGATGATCAAATAAACTAAACTAAACTAAACTAAACTAATAGTTTGTTCCTGTTCTTTTTTCACATTAACATCACCATTGGATCCTATTGTTTAGTGCCATTGGCCACGATATTAGTATGTAAATACCCCCCACAGAGGCTGATATTCACACAACTTCCAAGAGTCCAGAGTCTGGGCGAACAACATCTCACTTTTTCACTGAAGTTATTCCTCACTAAAACATAAGTAAAATGCCCTGTAATATTTTGGTGATCATTAGAATATCTAGAACATACATGGGCAACTGGTGGCCCGGGGGCCACATGCGGCCCCCGCCTTCGCTTAATGCGGCCCTCAGGTTAATACCAGAATCCTGATATATTATTGATTTCAGCTATAATTCCAAACATGACCTGCATTCATTCCGTCAGTCTATCTTAGTAGCTTAATGACTAGTATAGTAGTATTAACATGGATTTTTATGTCCAATGTATTTAGGTTCATGAAGTTAACATGACTATATAACTAAATGCGTTTGAAATTGAATCAAAATGTTACATTTCAGGATTCCAATTAAAAATTAAAATAATTCAGGATTCCAATTCAAAAGAAGCAAAAATAGCCGATCTACAAGCTCAAAACGCATCGCAGCGCGATGCGTTTTGAGCATTTTGAGCAAATTTTGAGCAAATTTTGCATTTTGCATTTTGCATTTTGAGCAAATTTTGCTTCTAGGGGGTCCCTGGAACTAAATATTTTGAGATGGGGGTCCGTCGCCAAACACATCATTTTGGGGCTACTTCATTTGAAAACGTTGAGCACCACATAGGTTTTTCAAAAAACCTTAGAAGGATTTGAAATATTCAAAGACTTGCACAAAGTGTCACGATTTTTCAAAAATAGCAGCTCTACAAGCTCGCAGCGCAGCACTCGGTGCTACGCTGTGAGCTTGTAAATCTGCTATTTTTCAACAGTTAAAGCACAAAATAATGTGTTCCCAGTCTAAATGGCTTAAAACCCCTCCCCCTATGAAGAACATTCATGGGCGGCCCGCAGTGAATCCTTGTACCCAGGGCCCAGAATTTGGTGCGACGCCCCTGGCCCTAGGTGTTGTTCGGCCCCCAACTCTTGTGCTTCTTCCTTAGCCACATCCAGAAGTTGCCTTTCTCCGCCTCCTCAGCCAGCGATGCCTCGCTGCTGTGCATCCCATGCCGCGGAGTAGACGAACAGTTGAGGAACCTACGAAGCCCCTACACCAGGGTTCCCCAATCAGTTTTCCCCAAGGGCCGACTCATGTCTAGGGTACCAAGCCGAGGGCCACAGCATTGCAGGGGACGACGGTGGCGTTCCCGCTACTCAAGCGACAGTTCAGATATCGTCGTTGTCGGGTGTAAACCTTTTATGTCCAAAACCGTTAGTTTTGCATTTATCATTTTAAAAATGATTTAAACTAGTGAAAACAGCCGATCTACAAGCACACTGTGTCTGTGTGCATCTGCTGTTTTCACTACTTTTGTGAGACAGCCTTGAATGATGAAGCAGGGCTTTACTTTGCGAAAGAACGTACAAATTTGGAGATACAAGGTTTCCACCTGACAATGACGATAGTGTTGTTGCTGCTCTTATACGGCCATTATTACTGGGGTTGGTGGGGGCCAGACAGTAGCCCCCCGCGGGCCGCAAATGGCCCGCGAGCCGCCTATTGGGGAACCCTGCCCTACACCCAGGCACGGAGCAGCTTTCCAGCCAGCCTCCCGGCACTCCGCCGCCAAATCTGCATACTTGGCTCTCTTCCTCTCGTTAGCAGCCTCCAACCCCCTTCCCATGGGACAGTGAGTTCGACCAGAAGGACTGTCTTGCAGGCCTCCGACCGCATGACCAAGTCGGGCCGGAGCGATGTTTCCACAATCTCCCAGGGGAACTGCAGCTGTTTCCCCACTCTTTGCCTGGTGAGAGGAGTCTTGCTGTATCTTTCTGGCGGGAGGGTTTGGCAAGCTGTCATAGTAAAGAAATTGTGAAAATAGCCGATCTACATGCTCACAACGCCTTGCAACCCAAGGCGTTGTGAGCATGTAGATCGGCTATTTTCTCAATAGAACCGTGTTAGACAAAATGTAATGCCTCAACACTTAGTGCTCGTCAGGGTGGGGGGGTTCCCAGTTAAAATATGATTATTTTGGGGGCGCAGCCTGAAAAGGTTGAGAACCATTGACTTACAGCTTCAACTTTTAGATCTACATGGCAAATAGAAACATGCCAAGAGGGAAAGTTTCCCTGGTACAAAATGACCACGTTCATCTATAAGCAGGGGCGTCATTTGAGTAATCAGGGGACCCCCTAGTGTTCACATTTAACCTTAAATTCAGATATTTTATGCATAATATTGTTTGTTCTTAGATGAATCGGATTTCATGACCATCGATGCCCGTCCTTTTACATGTGACACGTTTCATAATTTAGTTAAAGTTATACCATGTAACTTTTTTTATAAAACAAATCTTAAAATTGTCCTTACTGTTAAATCGCTAAAGTTTTAGAACACCCACTCCGTTATTTTCAGCTTCTAAAGCCTTCTCTTTATGTTTTCTATGATCCTTGCCGGGGTCCGGATTTCGCGGAAAAATGACGTCATCTGCATCATCCGTATACATTGTGTATACGTTGGCCAATCACATTGCGGATCATACACACATGATACACTACCGGCCAATTACAGTGCATCTTGCGTCTCTTCAGGAAATAGCTTGCGTCAACAGCTTTGTTTACGCTGGTCTAGAAGTCTAGCATGTAACTCCCCAACCACTGCCCGTAGAGGGACACGAGAGACCTCTATGGATGCGTCTCGGTGAGGCGGACGCGGTGGTCTGAAGGACCTTTCCGCGGCGAAAAACGGCCGAAAAAAGCAGACGCGACCGCGGTTTGCTATACTGCTACAGACCACTAGTTGAGCAACTTACACAGTATAGCTTTAAGCTTTATATACAACCATTAATTCATTTTCAACGCGGCATCCCTAGTATTTTGTCCATTAAAGGCAAACATTTTCTCTTTTTGCCCCCAGACAAATAGCGAAAATAGTGGATCTACCAGCTCCAAAGCGACATGTTGAGCGCTTGTAGATGAACAGTATTAGCCTGGTTAATAAACCAGACTGCACAACACCACCCCCTGGCGGTAATATCCAACACGCAGTGAGGAATTAGTATGAGCAACGCCAGGCTGGAACAGTATAGTAACTTATTTTTCGCCACCCCCTATTTCTTCCTGACGTCACGCCCCTGTCCATATGTCTAGTGATTGAGTTGTATGTGTTGCATGTGACCCCCCAGGTGTGGATTGACATATCTATGGTGTGAACAACCCGATGAGCATCCCATTTCAATAAGTAATTAAAACCCACTCATTCATCAGCCATATGAAGAGCTATACTTGGGAGATTCATCATGATTACAGCAAACCAATGATCCGGTTGCCCGTGGCTGTTTGAGCCTGGAAAGCCATGAAGTACTAAAATTTCTTTCTTAGCAAGGTTTCACTCTTCATTATTTTCTGCTCATTTCCTGCAAATATCCTGCAAATTCTTTCCACAGGTTTCTTTCCCTGTTTTTCTTTTCTAATTTTATTGGAGATTGAAGCTTATGTTTGCAGAAATTCGCAAATGGCAAGAAACCACACCATTCCCATTGAAAAGTGGAATCCACCTTCATACTGTAGGTAGATTTAAACTTCTATGTATAAGAGGTCATACAAATAGCAAAAATAGCTGATCTACAATCTCACATTTTCTGCAAATCCCCTGAAAATCTACTGTCTTGCCAATGGCAGGATGTGTGAAGTTTTGGAATGGCACGTCTGTATCAATACGTCAATGTTGAAATACTATTACATGTCCGGAATTCTAAAGTAAAAGTACATAAGTATTGCTATCAAAAAGTACAGAAAGTTTTCAGACGTATGAAAATATTTTTTGAAATGAGCAGATCTACAAGCTCACAATGCATCGCCATTCGATGCATTGTGAGGTTGTAGATCGGCGATTTTCAAATAGCCAAAAGGTATATAGGGCTGATGTATGTTTTGTAATGATAATACAAATCTACAGAGTAACTAGTATAGTGACTAAAGCTGTCAAATTGTAGTGGAGTTAAAGCCTCTGAGATGCATTGGATTAGAAGTAAAAAAAATAATACATTGGAAATACTCGAGTAAAGTACAAATACCTCAAAATTGTACTTAAGTACAGGACTTGAATACATATACTTAGTTACTTTACACCACTGCTGGGAAGCCATTCGCCCCCACATGTCGCCACCGACAGGTGGAAACGTTGTTTGTCCAAAAATGTTTAATTTACCAGAAATAGAAAAATAAAATGGCCGACCAAATTCTACTTCCTGTAGGAGCAGCTCTAAAAGCTCACAATGTGCATTGCATCGTATTTGCTATTTTAGGCAGGAACATTCACGTCAAGAATATAACAATTAATAACATAATGAACAGATAGACTCGGCAAGATATTGGCAAGGATATTTAACCATTTATTGCATAAATGGAATACAGTTAAACTTGGCGTTTGAAGGGCTCCGCGATCGGAGATGCTCCCTGAATTTTGTGCAGGCATTTCTGAGCATGCTAAGCAAAATCAGGGAACGCAGCAATACCCCCATAGGGATAGAATAGCAAATAGCAATACCCGTGACATGTAACATAGTCAAATCACAGTATTGAGCTTAACAACATTGACATGAACTTAGACAAAATCACAGTATGAGCTTAACAACATGACATGTAACTTAATCAGACAATCACAAGTATTTGAGCTTAGCCAGAGTGATCATGCAAAGGTGGAGGCTGGGGTGGAGGAGGAAGCAAGCAGCAAATGATTCCGAAGCTTCGGAACCAAGCATTGGTAGGGAAAGCAAGCTCTATTTAAAGGAGCCTTCCCTACTGATTGAGAGCTCTGATTGGAGTATGGCAGTCATGTGACATAATGACCAGCAGATATGTTAATGAGGTATGAGAACAGAGCTGACTGACAACTGACACTCAGACTGGCGGCGACTTGACTCCCATGCCCTGCATAAACTTACGCTATGCTTTATTTTAGGCAGGAACATTCACGTCAAGAATATAACAATTAATAACATAATGAACAGATAGACTCGGCAAGATATTGGCAAGGATATTTAACCATTTATTGCATAAATGGAATACAGTTAAACTTGGCGTTTGAAGGGCTCCGCGATCGGAGATGCTCCCTGAATTTTGTGCAGGCATTTCTGAGCATGCTAAGCAAAATCAGGGAACGCAGCAATACCCCCCAAAACTAATGAGCTTGCTCTCTGTCTTGGCAGGGATCGGCCAACCAGAGAGCGCTTTAAAACCCCCCAAAACACGGAACCCAACGCCACATAAAACCTGTGTCAGTCAGACTCTGGTTATGTGTAGCAGCAGAGCGCCACTGCAGACTTCTACATGATTAAAAGTAAAAGACTGCAGAGTCTTGAACCATGAGGAACCATGAGAAGCCATCCTAAGCTTAGCAGTAACTATGTGTAGCAGCAGCTAGCTGCGATCTCTGCGTTGACAAATTTATTTTATGCTAAAAGATACATGCTGCATCTTAAAAGAGAGACCATTCTATGATTAGTGAAATGAAATAGCTAAGAGAGGCAGCGAAGCGACGCTGCCGACCTTTGAAATAATTATTCCGTTAAGAAGCAGTTCTTAAATTAAGAAAAGGCCATCCTACCATTAGTGTATAAAGTGGGTCAGCTACGCTTGCTGTGCTGTGTGTGCGAGCGGTTCTAACGCAGAACCAAATTGTATTAAGCAGTTGGTCTTAAGCCATCCTACACTGCGAAGAAGAGTGAATCAGCTACGCTTGCCGAGTTGTGCCCCATCCCTTAAAGGGGGAGCGAGCTGTTTGAGGTTACCCACCATGCTACTGTAGGTAGACGTGACCCTGCAATTGGAAGTTGATATTAACAGCTGTGATAACCGTGCCAACCACCTTTGAGCAATTAATTAGCCGACCGTCTCCTCACTTAATGCCGCTCATGCTTTTGAGCAAAAAGAATGACCTCCTTCCTGGCGAGTAACATTCATAGCTGCTGAGGATCAGCGTCCATAACTTCCGAGTTGGAGCCAGCCCGGTTGTATGCATAGAGAGATGTACAGGTGTGGAGCCATCCTCGATGCTGCAGGAAGCATCTCTGGTAGCCATCCTTCCAAGGTCCGATACAGCTTGCCTCGCCAGAGGACGCCAGGCAGATACCATGACATAGAGGATAGAAAGAAGTATTAGTTTGAGAACGTAGTCTGGATTGCCTTGATGCACCACCCGGCTGAATATTAATGAACTCATACAAGCATAAGGTGCTGCTGAAATATACTTAGAATCATCTTGAGACTTGTTGCAACGATCATCATTATTATAATTATTATTATCATCCACAACCACGCAATCTATATAATACATCTGACTTATCAGCCATATAATTATGCCTTTAGATGAAGATGCAGTTTGATTAACGAATGACCTGCCTTTCATGGCTTCGGGAGGAGGTCCAGGTGAGTATCCTCGATCCAGAATCCTCGATCATCGCGACACATCGATGTCGCTCATGAAACAGGCAGGCAGCCACTCCCCTGTCTGCTGAATCTGTAGCGTGCAAGCAGGCGGGCCAGCAGGCGGGCAGGCGTGCAGCAGGTGGGCAGGCAGGCGTGCAGGCAGGCAGTAGTACAGGCAGGCAGGCTCATGGTTGCAGCAGAAGTAGCGTTAGCTGAAGCTGTAGTAGCAATGCCCTCTGCAGTGCCAACCGACTCCTGACTGGCCTCATGGCATTATACAGTAGTGGACGAAACTATAAAGATAAACATGTTAGCAGAAAACACACAGAAGCTGCAGCACAACGCTGCAATGACATGCTGTAGCAGCAGCCATGCAGCAGCTCCAGCACGAAGCTGAAAAGATAAACATGATGTTCGCAGCAGACATGTAGCAGCCTCAGCAAGAAGCTATATAGAAAAACACGATTTAGCGGAACATGAAGCAGCTTTAGCATGAAGCTGCAATGATAAACCTGATGCCGTAGCAGTGGGCATGCCACAGCTCCGGCATGGAGCTGTAATGATAAACATGATGTTAGCATTAACTAGCAGTAGCATTAGCTGTAATTATTAGCAGTTACGCTAGCAGGCAGCAGCAGGTTGAGTGGAGCTAGCAATAGCTGAAATTCTAGGACACATGATAGTATCTGACTGAAGCAGCAGCAACAAGAGCCATTAGCACAATTATGTGATCATTGTAGCATAGCAGCACAACTGATAAAGAAAGAAGCCTGGAAATGAAACATGATGTTAGCAACAGACATGTAGCAGCTTTAGCATGAGCATAAGTTGAGCATACAGCAAAATGGCAGAAGCCTGGAAATGAAACATGATGTTAGCAACAGACATGTAGCAGCTTTAGCATGAGCATAAGTTGAGCATACAGCAAAATGGCAGAAGCCTGGAAATGAAACATGATGTTAGCAACAGACATGTAGCAGCTTTAGCATGAGCATAAGTTGAGCATACAGCAAAATGGCAGAAGCCTGGAAATGAAACATGATGTTAGCAACAAACATGTAGCAGCTTTAGCATGAGCATAAGTTGAGCATACAGCAAAATGGCAGAAGCCTGGAAATGAAACATGATGTTAGCAACAGACATGTAGCAGCTTTAGCATGAGCATAAGTTGAGCATACAGCAAAATGGCAGAATCGAAGCAGCAGCCAGCCTATGCAGTAAATATGTATATATATATATATATATATATATATATTTTTTTTTTTCTTTTCTTTTTCACCGTGTGCAAAATTACAGAACAAGTGTTTAACGCTGTTCCGAACAATGTTCAGCATGTACTGGCTGTGCATAGATACAATAATCAACTCAGTTTATCCATTTCACATGGCCACTTCAGTGTTACCATGCTAGCGTTTGTAGCATAAGACAAGGCACCCCTGAGTGTTACTAGCATTAGCCGCTAACATAAGCATTTAGCAGTGAACAAGCTTTTCACATGGCCATTCCAGTGTTCCCATGATAGCGTTGTAGCATGAGCCCATGACAACCCCCGAGTTACTAACATTAGCCTCTAACATTAGCATTTAGCAGTGAACAAGCCTCTCCCCATGCTGGAATGTATCCTCTTACTCCATACAACTCAAAGGTTCCAAATGCGCTAACATTAGCATTTAGCAGTGAACAAGCCTCTCCCCATGCTGGAATGTATCCTCTTACTCTATACAACTCAAAGGTTCCAAATGCGCTAACATTAGCATTTAGCAGTGAACAAGCCTCTCACCATGCTGGAATATTCCTCTCACTCAAACCTCTCTCTCAAAGGTTCCTGAGTAAATAGGGAGAGCTTCCTAGGATCTCCTTTTAGTAGAACTGTACCATCATGCAACTGTACTTTTCCCATGCAACCTTCTAACAAGTCTTCAACTCTCCCCACACTACACACACAGTAGCTGCTTGACCTCATGTGGCTCAAAAAGGGAATTAACCCACTCTGCACACAGACTAGGCTGATTCTAACAGAAGCATGTTGGAAGGATGTTGAAAGCAAGCCAAATAAGCAACTTTACTTCAGAACAAGCCCGAACAAAACAACCCACAACTAGAAGTTATGGGGAAACAAGACCGAGTTGCTTATAATGGGCAGACCTGGCAACACTGCTAGACTGAGAACAGTGTGAATGTGTATGGTAGCAGTACATAGACTACACTACCCATGATGCATTGCCCATTTAACAACCTCCCTTATCAACTTTCCACCATTCCACCACATAGGACATTAACTATGGTGTTTATAAAGCCAAATAATCACCTGTGCAAGAACCTTCATTTCCATACTTAAGCAAGTGTGAGAGTGAGCGTGTTTGATCCTCGCTTGAATGCCGCAATCTCACCTACTTTACTCCAAGTAGTGGCAGTTAGTTGAATATGGACTAATTCAACTGTAGCACATGACAATCTCTCTCATGGTAACAAGTTCTTACACCCATGAAAGGCATATGTTAACCATTAAACATTTAAACCCCCTCCATAAAACTTCTAACATCTTGAAATGCTGTACCACTGAATTATCTAAGCATCAATATTTGATTCAAGACTCTTACCGAATACTAGCTGAACCACTCCTCAAGGACAGGTCCCCAACAAACACTCGGACTCAGGCTTCTGCATGGCCAAACAGGCCCAGACGCAGCCACCTCCCCTTATGCTCTGCCCTTAAAGGGGCAGTGCTACTCCTGTAAACACTTGACATGATTCCTGAATGAGCAAAGCATTAATCTTAATACACAAATATACTCAGTAGTTCCAACCTGCCTGCAGAGTAAAAGTAGCATTAGTATATGATTAGCAGCAATGTTGGGAAAAGAGGCATATATTAGAAGTGAGCAATAGCATCAGAATATCATCCATGCATGATATCAATAATAGCATAGGCTACACCCGTTTAAAGCAGGATGGGAATCCCTGCATGGAGCCATGCATCTGAAGGGAGTATGGCCACACCGGCCAACATGTTGGATTAGCTGCCGAACTAGCTGGTGTTTGCAGAGTGTAGCCCTGCGATTAAAGATTTTAGAAACCCAGTGTGGCATCTGCTGGAGACAAACAGCACTGGAAGCTGGGCAGGAACAACAGTTCACATACTGTTCTAGGCAGCACAAATCACAGCCAATGCCATCATGGTTCGGGGTGCACTGTAGAGCAAAGCATGCTGTTAGCTTATGTTGCTACAAACAATTTGAAGCTTCCACTACTACCACTGTTAGCATATGCTATACTGTTGAAATGTTTTCTCTTCTGAGAAGCAAGCATGCTAGTAATACATTTTAGATGAGACCTTGTTCAAGTTATGAGTAGTAGTAAACACGTAAATGAGAACTAATGAAGTAGTGCATCATGATAGCTGTAGTTAGGCATAATACTGTTAGCAGTAGCATAGTGATAGCAACAGATATAAAAGCAGGCTAGCATTGCTATTGAAGCAGCACGGCAGTAAGCAGTATCTAAAGCAGAACCATATGGTATCACCAAGCTTTCGAGCAGAACCAGAGAGTAGAGCAGCCGCAGCAGCAAGCAGCAAATGATTCCGAAGCTTCGGAACCAAGCATTGGTAGGGAAAGCAAGCTCTATTTAAAGGAGCCTTCCCTACTGATTGAGAGCTCTGATTGGAGTATGGCAGTCATGTGACATAATGACCAGCAGATATGTTAATGAGGTATGAGAACAGAGCTGACTGACAACTGACACTCAGACTGGCGGCGACTTGACTCCCATGCCCTGCATAAACTTACGCTATGCTTTATTTTGTGAGAGGGTATGGCAAACATTTGGAGTCCTCATGGAAAAGAGGTATTATATTTTGTATAACACGGCTCTATTGTGAAAATAGCAGATCTACATGCTCACAACGCCTCGCACTGCATGTAGATCGGCTATGTTCAAAGTCGGGAAAAAAAACACGTTTTGTCCGTTTTTTACACAGGTTTCTACAGTTTCTTGGGCTGGATATGGCAGCCTGGAACGGTTGTTCAAGTGCAGCTAAACTTGGCATGTTAGTAAACATGCCACAATTAACAATAATGCATTGCACCTGTGCAGCTGACCTGCGGAACCTGGGAATATACCTTTCTGTCAAGATGGGGAGAATAAGGCCTAATACCTTGTTAAAGTGACCATTTTGTAAAATGTTGTATTTGTAGTTATTTTACCGTAATTTAACAACATAATAACCAGCACAGATAGACAAAGAGACATTCATGGATTTATATAAGTAACTTTTATTTTCCCCCCTGGACCCAGGGTATGGCAGCTGCATACCCCTGCCATACCCAATTGACGCCCCTGGGGCAGTGCTTTCTCTGGAAGCCCCCAAGTCTTCCAGGGGGTCCTCAGCAACATTTCTTTGAGAAAAAAACATGAAACATTTTCAGATGGGGGCCAAATATATATACATTTAGCGGTACGTTGCACTTGAAATAAAACGTTTCAATATGGAGATACAAGGTTTCTGCCAGACAGCAACGATACACAGAGGAACACATCCACGACTGCTCCAACTAGACCACTGGTTTTCATCCTTTTTCACATCGAGGTCCATTATTTATTTGAGCCACAGACCACCGTTTGATGAGATTTAGCTTCTCTGTAATGACCCACAGGTTGTCTAGGGCTAAATGGGTCAAGACCTATTCACTATTAGACCAGTTTGCAGAAAATATAGATGTTTTATTCACAATCTGTAGAGAAATAGTGAAGTTGAGTACAAAGTTTCTTTTCGTTAACAATAAGTTAATGTAGAAAAGGCGAGAATGTTAAATACTTTAAGTACTTTGTAGTTAAGATCGTGGTCTAAACAGCAAAGACTACAGAATGGTTCAGAGCTTGCCCAACAATAAACAAACAAAACTACATAAAGAAATAATTAAATGGTCTAGAAACAAAATACAAACAGAACGAAAAATAGGCTATAAAGGATCAAGCAGATAAAGGACAACTTAACCAAAAGGCAGCCATTCCGACGGGCTCAAGTCATACTCTAACTAATAACCAGCAAACAAACAAACAGTCGGGTACAGCGGGGAGCTGCAGCAGCAGTGCGAACTCAACAAAGACATTTTGAAGCCGGCTTTTGTAGCCGCGCGGCGGGGAGTGGCCACCTCCCTTCCGCTGCCGTCACAGGCTCAGCCAACGGTGGCGTCCTACGGCCGGACTCCGTCTCCCCGTCACATCCGTGGGTGGCTGGGTTGGATATTATGGTAAGAATAATAATAATGAAGCCCTCTGGGACCAAAAAGTAGAATATTTTGTTACTGTTGGATAAGGTTTTGTCCACAATTCTATGCTTTATTGATGTTGGTATCATTACGGCCGGGCTACACCAAAAAATGTGTGCCTACGCGCGTACTGTCCGTGAAGACGCTCGCGTATGAGGCACCTCAGAACTGATCCTATTTTTAGGGAATGCGTATCCGTGGTTCGCGCTGTCACTATGCCTGGTGTAGCCGGCTGAATTGATATACATTCGATCTATCCAAAACGCGCATACGCGCGCACGACCCGCATACACACGCATACGCACTGACGTGCGCAAAACGGCTTGGTGTAGCCCGGCCGTTAGAGAGATAACAGGTCAATCAAAATAGCAATTCTTCTACATTCTATAATTGTGTAGACTTCTTGTAAATTAAGCAATGCAAGTTGTTTAACAATAATTTAACTCTTGAGAGCATAATATGAAACCAAATGGACCCAAATACACTCTCAACAGTTAAAGGACAACTTTGTTTTTTTACAACAAGGGTTCATATTTTAGACTGTAATTAGAGAAAAGAAAAGATGAGTGTTAAAATGTTTTCATTTGTTTTCTAATGGTTTTAGTGATTTCAGTATTTTGATTTCAGTTGTGGGGTCATGCGTACAAGTGGCTAAACATGTCTTCTGTTTTTAGACACAATAAGCAGGCAATTTATTTTGTTACTATTTACTATTTACACCAGCCCCCATTAGTCACATCTGCCCATGAAAGATTGCGGTGCATCTTTGGAATGGGCTTATTGTGTCTAAAAATACATATTTAGCCACTTGCATGCCTGCCCATGCATGCAAATCAAAACCGTTAAAATCACTAAAATGATATAAAGAAGTAAATGAAAACATTTTAACATCCATCTTTTCTTTTCTCTAATGACTATAAAAAAAAAAGAAAAAAAAATGTTGTCCTTTAAAGATCTAATAAGGGTCCATTTGGTTACCAATTAATACCAACTCTCCACCATTTAGCTGGGGACCACCTGGAATCCCCTCAAGGACCACTGGTGGTCCCCAGACCACTGCTCGAAAACCACTGAACTGGACTGAACTATAGTGCATAAAAAGACACACATCAACAACTGCTACAGTTTCTTGAGTGTATACAGTACACATAACTCATGGGAGTGAATAGGAAGGGTCAATAATATAGCATTGCCGGAGGCACAGATCGTGAGCGGATATTTGACCCATGAAAGCTAGAGATGCATCCAAATGCAAAATGTAAATCACGTCTAAAGTTAGTAAATCGATACACAGAAGCATTGTTGTCTGTATATTGCATGAGCTTCCGCAGCTCATGTGACGCTGTAGTTGGCCGGGGGAAAGGAATTGCGCTGCAGTGATGTATGGAACATGCATTTCATTTAGAACTGCAGCTTCCATTTTGTCTATTAGCATGCAAATGCACACATGCACGAACACGCAGGCGCACACGCGCGCGCGCACACACACACCCACACATTTGTATTTGTATTACATTTGAATTTAAGAACATAGCTGAAAATGTCAGACAAATAGCTACAGTACAAGCTTACAGCGCTTCACAAAGTGATACGTTGTGAGCTTGTAGATCTGCTATTCTTCGGTGTATGACATCCCCTCACAACCAAGTATAAAATAAGGAAAACTCTTTGAGCTACATTTTCATCCATGCCTTATGTCAAATCAATACTGCAATAATAGAAATACTCACACAAGAAAAGGTCTTCGCACACTGCTGCGTTTTTCGGGCCGAATATCGGAGTGAATTTCGGAGCGCGTAAATAAAAAAATCAAACTCACTTTATGTCAATCACGTTTGCACACTGCCTCCCGTTTCGTATTTATTTTCGGGCAAGGGTTGATTTTTTACGATTTTCGCAACTGTCGCACTGAGTCCCTTGCCCTTTCTCTCTTTCCTCTCTCTCTCCCTGACCTACGGCTTTCGGATTTCCAAAACGCAACGAAAACAATCAGTGCAGTGTGTAACCAGCTTAAGAGTCTGGAATTCAAAATGTGCTTGAGTGAAAGTAAGACAGTGTTGGCATCAAAATGTACTTAAAGTACCAAAAGTATAAGTACAAAATGTTTGAAAAATAGCAGATCGACAAGCTCACAATGTGTCGCATCGCGATGCGTTGTGAACTTGTAGATTTTCAAATAGCCAAACATACAATAGGGCTTGTTGGTTAGGCTATGTATGTTTTATAATATTATAATTTATAACTGCAAAGTAACTTGTATAAGTATTCTAATAAATGTAGAGGAGTAAAAGTAGGTTACAATATTCAAATCTGAGATGCACAGTAGTGGAGTACAAGTAAAGGTATTGGAAAATAATCAAGTAAAGTATAAATACCTCAGAATTGTACTTAAGTACATTAAGTGAGTACATTATATTATATAATAACTTACTTTACCCCACTGTATTCAAGGATAGGAGGATGGGAAACACGTGACTATCGGTCATGCGCCATAACGCTCACCATGGGTTCCAAAACTCGCTTGAGAAGTGCGATGAAATACATGACAGTGAATGAAGCTGAGCTAGACCAGCTCAAACAAACACTATTTATAAATAGACCCTTGTCATATAATTGGTTCAGGAATATTCAAGAAAATATATCACAGGTATTTTTACAATCACTTTCTATTCTATGTGCGCAATACATAATTAAATATTAATAATAACAGTAAATAACCAGTAAGACTACAAAAACTTTAGAAGGCAATGGTAGCCAATCCGGAGGGAATATGGGAAATGGGATAGATCCATGTTGATGACATGACTTTATAGATAGTGTGCACCGCTTTTCGTGATTTTAGGGCAAAATCTGTAGGAACAGTGTCCCAAAATGTGTTTTGCAAAAATTGGCCCGATGGTGGCGCTAAATGGGACAGATGAATGTTGCTGACATGACTCTAGAGATACTGTGTACCGCTTTGCGTGATGGTTCCCAGACAGGAAACGGTGGACAGTCTTGCGATACTAGGCATGTTTAGAAACATAATTTGTGCTCTTTAGATACCGCCAGGGTAGGAATTTCACGAAGGCCATGAAGGCCATGGCAGCCGTTGCCCCTCAGTTTGGCCTTGTGCCCCTCAAAGAAACGGCATGCTCTGAGGCCAGAGTGGCCTTAATGCCCCTGCTGATTGTACTATGTTCTCCTCTCTTTCTTGTCAATATGTAGACAGTAGACACTGGTGTCTCTTCCTTGTCATGTAGATACCAGTGTCTTTTGTTGAGATTCTGAAATCTTAACTCCCGAGTAGTCCCCATCTTTAAACCAATCCAGTGACTTTAGTGTAGGGCTGAGCATGGATCAGATTGTCATCATTTAAGTATTTCACTGCAGATTAGGTTATCATCCCTAACCCTTAAATTCAACAAATTCTGTCAATGGACTGTTTCATTTAATGGCCTTCCTGCCCTGGCATTTGGCCTTTGTTGCCTCAAAAAATGGACAACACCAAAGGCCAAGTGGCCTTGCCTGGCCTTGCGTTTTACCAAACTTCCGGCTGCAGTTTGGCACCCATGGTGCGATGAATCTGCCATTAAGAAATTGTGAGATAGCAAAAATGACGTCGGTGTCTCTTCCTTCTAAAAAATTCCTTGACTGTATTCTACTATACCTGGGGGAACATTTGGCCCTCACAAGTATAGGAATACAAGTACGTGCACGCGCGCGCGCGCGCACACACACACACACACACACACACACACACACACACACACACACACACACACACACACACACACACACACACACACACACACACACAAACACACACAGTCTTCTCCACTCAGCATATTATGCGGAGAGAGCCTGACGACTTTCAATCTGCAGATATACGGATAACAACCCGCGTTAACCTCCTGGCCTTTTTATTTTTATTTTTTTTACACCGGCACGCAGTCTCGCCATTTCCCAGAGTGCAACAGTGCAGGGACGTACAGAGAATGTTAGAGAGGCAGGGGCTGAAATTTCCAAAAGGGCCTTTTGGGTGATAAGCTCACAACGCGCCGCGTGCTTGGAGGTCGGCTATTTTCGATTGGTTTGGCTTGGTTTCTACACAGAGAGGGCTATTCTTTCAACACGTTTTACTAGCCTGGGATCGCTTCCAATTTCTGGCTTTTGATCCGGTCGGGAGCGGATGACGTCCTACGTCATTTTGTATTCAAAACGGACTACATTTTGGCCGGAACTACCAACCGGAATCAGTTTTAACCCAGTGTTGCGCTTTCACTAACTGGGTTAAAACCAGTGTTAGGCGCGTTACTTTAAAAAAGTAATTAGTTATAGTTACTAGTTACTTCTCCAAAAAAGTAACTGAGTTAGTAACTGAATTACTCTATTATAAAAATAAAAGTAAAAAAATTGTAATATGTCAAAGAATTTGGATTGTTTTTGGGAGCAGGTTTCACAAGCCGGTTTCGGTACAGTAAAATATTATAAAAATAAATAAAAAACGGATCACCTAACCTGTTTAGTAAACGAATACCAGGCTTTCTCCCAGGAAGCCTGGTGAGGCGAGGTTACTTTTTACAGACTGATAAAAGGGCCATGGGAGCTCAAGCCCCCTTTTGATGTCTATGTGTGCACACGCCTGCAACAGTGCTGCGGCAGGCAGCAGCGCGCTGGAGAAGGGAAAAGGCCAGGAACAGGCAGGGGGGGGGGGGGGGGGGGGACGCAGTGGGCCGGATCATTGTATGGCCCCCGGCTCTCTGGCATCGATCACACAACAACTATAATAACCTTTCAGAAGCAGCGCTCGTGGCGAGAGAGGGGTCGAGGGGGAGGGGGGGGGGGGGTTGGGGGAGAAAGAAAAAAATAAATAAACCACCTGCCGGAGTCTTGTCAATATGCGGCCTAAATAATAACGCGGCAGCTATGAATAAATGCAGTGGGATCAGGGGGGCGTCACAACGGGGGTGGGGGGAGTGGGTCTGAGTTACTAGGGCCCAAGGCGGAGACGGGCCTTAATTATTTTATACTTTAGCTATTGAAAAATAGCAGATCTACAAGCTCGAGCTTGTAGATCTGCCATTTTTGAAAAGTCGTGAAAATTGCGTGCAAATCTTTGAATATAATATGTATTTTTTAAGCGGACATTTGTAACTCAAATTTTGCTTATAAAATATTTTGAGATGGGGGTCCGTGACAAATACATTTCATTCTGGGGGTCCTTGGCGTGAAAACGTTTGAGCACCACTGACATAGAAACATAGGTCTTTCTAAAAACCATAGAAGGATTTGAAATATTCAAAGACTTGCACACATTTTCACGATTTTTCAAAAATAGCAGATCTACAAGCTCGCCTTGTACAGTATATCTGCTGTTTTCCAATAGATAAAGCACAACATGTGAGTTGATCCTTGTACCCAGGGCCCAGAATTTGGTGCGACACCCCTGAGTGGGCTGATTTATACGCTCATTATGGAATCCTGTTTCACATCCGTCTCATGTGGGCTCCGCGTGTCGCTGCTGCTGCTGTGTGTGTGTGTGTGTGTGTGTGTGTGTGTGTGTGTGTGTGTGTGTGTGTGTGTGTGTGTGTGTGTGTGTGTGTGTGTGTGTGTGTGTGTGTGTGTGTGTGCGTGCGTTTGTCTGTCGAGAGTCATGCGGTGCGTTTTGAGCACTGGTGGAAGAAAGCGCTCACTAACGTTTTAAAGATCGATACTGCGACGGAGAAACACTCGGTTGAATGCGAAACTCCGGTACGTTTCTTGTGGCCGCATTCACACTAAAGAGTGATATATCGTCTCCGTGTCCTTTGAGAATGAGGGGAGGAGGGTGGGTCCAATTCATTCTCTATGGAAGTCACACGGTTTCATGTCTCTTCGAAGCCTCTTCACTCGAATCTTCTTGTCTCTTGACCAAGAGGCTTGGAAGAGACATGAAACCATGTGACTTCCATAAAGAATGAATTGGACCCCTCGAGGTCCCCCCCTCAATCTCAAACATATTGGCATCAAACTATACTAAAAGTGCCAAAATGTATAGTGGTCATCATGCCGAAGGTCCCATGGCATTTCACACGTTTTAAAAAAAAGCAACTGGATTAAGCACCGTTGGTCCGACCAGTTTAACATTCCCCAGGTTAGCATTCCCCAGTGTCGGCAGGTTAGCATTTCACCAGGTTGTCATTCACCAGTGTCGGCAGGTTAGCATTTCACCAGGCTAGCATTCACCAGCGTTCGTTTTACTGAGGTTAGGGTTAGGGTTAAGGTTAGGTTTAGGTATATCTCTGTCTCCCCAACTTTTGGCCAATCACAAGCTTCTGCTGCCTTCACCCAGTTGTCTTTTTGACACACTCGGACTGAAAGACCTGCAAAAAACACTCTCCCATACAGACATTTCATCAGCAGAACAAATTCAAACAACAGTAAAAACATACAGAGGCATACTAGAAAAAGTCATTAGCAACATATCGAACGGAAACAAAAAGGTAAAAGCAAGGAGAATTCGAGGATTCTAATATGCTTGCGAGCCCGGATTTAAAAGACTCTATGGACTGATCAGATCTAACGGAGTATGGAATAAACAGCACGGTAACCAATGCGTTCGCCCTACCGGCCGTTCGCCCTGATTTATTTCCGCCGACCTGCACTTTTACTTACACTTTTACCTACAATTATTTGAAAACGTAGGTTCTAACCGTTTTACCGAGGTTATGTTTAGGAATAGACCAAATTCACAGCCCGCCCACGCATGCGCACTCAGCAGATTTCTCAGCACCCCCCGGGTGCTGATGTCAATTTAGAAGGGAAACTATAACAGAAATAGCTGGACTTAAAGCCAACAAATCATTATTTCGAACGGTAAAGTAAATTATACCGCTTTGTGCCTTTTACTATCTTGTGTTCTTGATCATGCTAGCCGTATTTTATACATTACTATTCGGAAATTGCATTAAATTTGCGATTTCTGTGTTAACTCTATGGGATATTAGTAGTTTTTCCCCTACTACCATGACGTCAGCGCCAGGAAGTTGCGTAACGTGAATTCGGTCAATACCAGGCAGTGAGGCAGAGACCGTGGCGTGTACCGTTCCGCCTGATAGGCCGGGAGGGTGAACAGACTGGTATCTTGCACAGAAGGAGCGAATACAGGCAGCGTGCCGGTGCCGGAAAATGCATTCGCTGTCCCTCATCTCACAGTGCGGCACTCGGTGCTGTGCTGTGAGCTTTTATATCTGCTATTTTTAAGTGTAAAATAATTCCAGGTCTTAATGGGTTAAAGCTATACTGTGTAAGATGCTCAACTAGTAGTCAGTAGCCCTATAGCAAACTGCGGTCGCGTCCGCGTCTTTCGGCCATTTTTCGCGTCTGCCTCCACCTTGTCTGCCTCCACCTCGCCGAGATCTATCTTTAGAGGGGTCCCTGGTTCCTGTGCGTTCAGGCATTCCGGAGAAACGGAGTCCTTCACCCTGCCTGGTAGGCGAGGTTACCTTTTGAGTATAGAGACACACGGGCGACTACAAATATGGACGCCATAGCGACCCCACTTCAAGATGCGCTGTGATTGGCCGGCAGTGTATAACCCTCGCTGTGATTGGCCGGTAGTGTGATGACGCAATTTTGCCGCGAAATTCTTCCCCCCTCACGGCTCATAGAAAACATATAAAGAGAAGGCTTTAGAAGCTGAAAATAACGGAGTGGGTGTTCTAAAACTTTAGCGATTTAACAGTTAGGACAATTTTAAGATTTGTTTTATAAAAAAAGTTACATGGTATAACTTTAAGGGCTTTATAAACAAAAAAGGAGGGATGGGGCTGATATGGTCTTTCTTCTTGGTACCGGTCAAGAGCCTGGCTGCTGCACTCTGGACCAATTGGGAGATAGCAGATCTCCGATCTCACAACGCGCCGCAAAGCGACACGTTTGTACGGTAGGTTGACTATCTTCAAATGGCCGAAATGTATACAGGGCTGAAGTCGGTAATGTACGTGATGAACTAATGAACTAAACTTTTCAAATAATTGTATGAACTTTGACCCACTTTGACCGAGGTTACAGTATATGTTTCATTAGTAACGGTGCGTGCCCGGAGTTATGTTTCATTAGTACAACGGTGCGTGCCCAGAGTTATGTTTCATTAGTACAACGGTGCGTGCCCGGAGTTATGTTTCATTAGTACAGCGGTGCGTGCCCGGAGTTATGTTTCATTAGTACAACGGTGCGTGGCCAGAGTTATGTTTCATTAGTACAACGGTGCATGGCCGGAGTTATGTTTCATTAGTACAACGGTGCATGGCCGGAGTTATGTAGGCCTATTCATTAGAACAACGGTGCGTAAACCATAAAAACAGGAACCGATTGAAAAGTCCACTGTTGCACAGCCTAGACACATTCACACGTGCCCGCACACACACACACACACACACACACACACACACACACACACACACACACACACACACACACACAGGGTATAGCTGCTTAAATTCACCGCTCCAATTCGAAACGATGGTTTGATTTTTTTTTTTACTGTACTATACTTTACACCGACATGTGACTCTTCACACTGCTCTTCACTTTCCGGATCCTTCCCTGTAAAGTAGCAAATAGCCGATCGACAAGCTCACAACACGTCACACTGCGACGTGTTGAGAGAGATTGTCGATCTGCAATACTGTATTCTGCGAAAGTCCCCGCAACCCGGGGGCTGGGGGTTCGAGTGGTTAATGTCATATTATCAAATTCTTTGCATTCCGACAATCATCCGGGGGCCCACGTGCAATATCCTCACTGCCCACCAGTGCCCTCCTCCCCCCTCCCCCGCCCACATGGTTGGAAACCGTCGCTCCAGATAAAAGAAACGGAGAACATGAAAAATGAAAATAGATGAAAATCCAGAGAGCATATAAATAAAGAAGCGCGAGCAGCCGAACAAGGCAGAGCTGGCCTGTGGAAGAAGGACTCTCGCCGGGCTTCGCACGTCACCGAGGCATCAAAGATTCATTGAACTCATTTACTCTCTGCCTCTCTAATTGTGCCTGCTGCATCGTTGCCGCTCGCGCACGCGCGCAGGGAACGCCAACAACAGCAACCCCACAACAGGGGAAATATATCGTCACTGTCGGGCAGAAACCTCGTATCTCCAAGTTTCAAATGTGCATGTTTTTTCGTAAAGTAAAGAAAGCCCTGGTTCATCATACAAGACTGTAGCACAAAAGTAGTGAAAACAGCCGATCTACAAGCACACAACGCCTCGCGGTGCGAGGCGTTGTGTGCTTGTAGATCGTCTGTTTTCACTAGTTTAAATCGTTTTAAAATCATGAATACAAAACGAACGGTTGTGGACATACAAGGTTTCCACCCGACAACGACGATTTAAATGAAGGCTCAAGCTATCCTAATTGGTGAAATTGTGGGGAGGTTTCCAAAAGGGACCATTAGTTTCCATTTACTGGTTAGACTAATGGCGGGAATGAACCATGCCCAGACACATGCACACACATGCGCCCGCTCACACACACACACACAGAGAGAGAGAGAGAGAGAGGGAGAGAGAGAGAGAGAGAGAGAGAGATAAACACATTTGGTCCTTTTGTTTTTAGAATGTGCCTTCATGCCAGCCCCATTTGGGCATTGAGGGGGGACCGCGTTGGAAGGCCCACCTCAAAGACCACAAGAGGAATGGCACCAACAAAGCTCATATCTTTTTATGGAGCCTTTTATCTCATGTCGACAGGACACCTTCCCAAATCTGTCCCGGGGTAATTAAAGCCACAACAAGCGGTGCAGGAAAGCCAGTGCTAAGAAGAGCTTGCTGCGGTTTGAGAGTGCAAATAGTGCAGCATGTGTGGACAGTTCAGTGACAGAACTCGAGATCTCAGCTGTGCTCGTCTGGTTAATAAAAGATTAAAGAAAAGAAACCCGCCCTTTTCGCAGTGTGTGGTTCTCATATTTGACAGGCAGTTGATGTTGAACCGGGCATCCCTGTTTTTGGGGCATGTAAAAGTAAGCCATTTACCATGAGAGGGAATGGGTTGTTGGCTGATATACCACTGTTTCAGGGTTGTGGCACGAGGCGAAGCCAACAAACCCACGACCCTCGAATGGTAAATTGCTTTTCTACCACTTCTACCATATAAATGAAAGAAAACACAGTTGTAACTTGCAAGGTTATTTAGTTACAATCATTAATTGTTTCAGAATACACGCGGAAGTATATTATACTTCCGCCACAGCATATAGTCCCATAAACAACAATTGCAGCCACATTCACTGGCCAAAAACAAACAAACAAAACAAAAAAGAAATCATAACCTAGGCTACTTGTCATACATATTAAATGGTGTCCGGAGTGCTGATGTCGTGCGAATTATACTGTTTATACAGTAAAGCTGGTGTGGGCTCACCTTCGGTCTGGTTATCACCGTGGCACTGGTGAAGTCGCAAAGTGCTCCCATCCCATATAAAACAATGGATTTTCAGATCTTTAGAGTTTTTTCTCCCAAAAAGACTTTTCATGCCAAGGATGGCATGGCGTTGTCGCTGAAATAGCACAACCATGATAACATAGATATCCTTCTTTGTTTACCATCTGAACCGGAACTAACGGTGGGTCAATCGTGAAGGTCGTCAATTGAGAATTGTGAGCTCGATCTACTTCCGGCCTTCAAAATAAGAGAAACTGGCCAGCACTTTTTGGGAGGCGCATTGATCTTGGAAATGTTACAATTGCAACACAACAGTGGGCAGGGTCCATGAGCCAACTCAAGGTTGTTGACTGATTTACCACTGTTTTAAGCCAATCAGAATCCAGTATCTGAACATGTGACCACAAAAAGTGGTAGAATATGTATTTTACTGTATGTATGTGTGTGTGTTTGTGTGTGTGTGTGTGTGAGTGTGGGTGTGTGTGTGCGCGCATGTGTGTGTGTGTGTGTGCGTGCGTGCGTGCGTGCGTGCGTGCGTGCGTGCGTGCGAGGCTTTCAGTGTTCTGGAAGTAACCAAAAATACACAGGGAAGACAAATTTGCACATTATAACCACAGCTGGGGGTCTGTTAGAGCAGTGGTTCTCAACCTGTGGGTCGGGATCCCCAGGGTGGTCCCCAAATTATTTTGGGGGGGGTCCCTGGATGATTAACTTAATGTGCAACATAGTTTTTCCCACTCAACAGTAAACAAACCAACATAAAGTTTAAGTGTATAGAGGGTATCTGCACATTTCTAAAGTGACAATTTAAGTACTTTTAAATACCTCTAAAATAAAAAATAAAACATTGGCAAAATTGCCAAATATTAGAGCCAGAAATTGTGAAAATAGCCGATCTACATGCTCACAACGCCTCGCGTTGCGAGGCGTTGTGAGCATGTAGATCGGCTATTTTCACAATAGAGCTGTGTCATAGAAAATGTAATGCCTCAACTCTTAGTGCTTGTCAGGGTGGGGGGTCCCCAGTTCAAATATGACTATTTTGGGGGTCGCAGCCCGAAAAGGTTGAGAACCACTGTGTTAGAGTAATGTTAACTCCATCGACACAAACAAAACAGAAGTATAGTACAAAACTATTGCACCACCATGTAAATGTACTTACTTTCCACCACTTGGTAGGCATAGCAGCAGATAGATGCCAGGGCTTATACTGTAGCAGAGCTGAGCTCACTGTTCCTTGCTGTATCTCATTACATTAGCGCCTCCATCATTCATGCCCTCTGTCTGGGGGCCCTCGTAAATCCTGCCGCTCCTTTTCCCCGTGAACAGGACACTCTGGGAGCTCGGCACCAGATATTACAGAGATTTATGGGTGGCTCAGATAACAGATCTGACAAATAAAAGGTGAGATATGAGTCAATGAATTATATTTACATGTTGAAATTTAATAAACCCTCCGGTTAGCGTGAGATGCGACGTGGTGGTGGCCTGCGCTGTGCTCTGGGAGAGGAGAACGCTGTTTGCGAAGCATTTCATTTTGCTAAATCTGCTGCCAAGTGGTACACAGTACATTTGACTGAGTGGCTGTACTTAACTGATTATTTGGATTTGGATGTTGGATACGTTTGACTTTCACCTCTCTACATTTAGCCTATTGAACATTTCTGGAAGATAATATGTCACCGCTAGATTGAGAATCAGTTAGATTGAGAACCGGAGCGCTCGTCGTGCGGCGCGGGCGGAACAAGCGGGCGCTTTGATCCACAACAACGACAACGACAACGTCGTGTCGGCAGGAATGATAGCGCCTCACCCCACGGAGGTTAGGGTTAGGGTTAGGCATAGTTTTACTGAGGTTAAGGTTAGGGTTAGGGTTAGAGTCAGGCATAGTAAGCTAATCGCTAAACACAGCTGAGCTAGGCTAGAAGATAAACAAATAAATAGGGGTCGCAAACGAGTGACGTCAGCGACTACACAAGTGAATGGCTGTTGTCGCCATCTCATGGTGATTACGCAGAATTACAGAGAAAATTAATTTATCAGAGGAAACTTTAACTTGCAGTTGACCAGGAGTACCTATACAGTCTTTGAGTCGAGTACTGGGTACTTTGTCCACCACTGGTGATCGAATGGCCAAAATGCTAGCCTCTCCAAATGGTCATTTTAATAAACTGTTAAGAGTACAAGCTCAGCGGCCTTGTGGTTAGTGTCCAGCCAGACAATTATTGTCAGGGTTAGGGTATTATTCCTACTAGTAAGACGCCTCAGGGCGACAAGCGACCTCGCCCTAAACGCACCACAGTGATGTGCACATCAGGGTTGTGGACATCAGGGATCTCCATATCTCCATATATGGGCATAAAAGGGATTTGTTCCCCCTGGCATCACAGGGATCTCTCCAACAGGGCATCATTAATATTGATGACATCAGGGAACTCCATATATGGGCATAAAAGGGATTCTGTTAGTGTGACATCACAGTGAAGCCAGAGTGTGATGTCAGAGCGGCAAACCCATTCTGGGTGAGTTGTTCCCCTGACATCACAGTGACATCAGAGCATGATGTCATGGGGTTAAGTCCCTGCCAGTAGTGTAAAGCATTTAAGTACATTTACTTTTAATTGTACTTAAGTACAATTTTGAGGTATATGTACTTTACTTGAGTATTTCCAATATTCAAATCTTTTAATTCTACTCCACTACATCTCAGAGGAAAATATTGTTCTTTTACAGTTATTTGAAAACTTTAGTCACTACTGGTTACTTGTAGATTTGTATTATTATTACAAAACAAACATAAATCACTTCAGCCCTATATATATTTCGGCCATTTGAAAATAGAAGATCTACAAGCTCACTAGCATCATGCAGGGGGTACATCAAGCTGCCTCACACTAGGGAGACAGGAGATAGGCTTCTGTTCTGACCTATGGAACAGTTGTTTCCCAAGGCTAATTACACACTATTGGGAATAGCGATGGGCTTTGCAGATTTACACACCTAAACACCCTGACCAAAGTTTTCAGAAAACTTGGGTCAGGATTTAGAAGGCCTTATAGACAGGTTTCTTGTTTACAAACATTGAGACTAAATGCACAGCTGGATGTATCATGTAATCAATTCCCACCAATCCCCAAACCTGTTGTTTTGGGGAGCGCTGGTTTCATTGGCTAATTGTAAAGTGTAACGTGGACCAGAAACCCGTCCATTAGAATCAGCCTCAGGTCTAAATGGGTTAAGCATAAGTATCAATACCCTATTATAGAAATCATCTGTTACAAGTAGGGGTGTAACGACATAGTAACTGAATCGGAAAATCAATTTTAATTCGCAATAATCAACTATATTGATATGCAAAAGCAAAATATCGTACCGTTTTGTATCGTAGCGGTATACAATGCACATAATCGGTATTGAATCGTTTTGCAATGCAAATAATCAATTGTATGGAAAGTTGGAAACTAAGTATTTTGTATTTAGCAGGGAATATGGCGGTCTAATTACTTTTATTTAATAATTCCATTCAATATACCGGTAGCTACTCTTGGTCTATCGATAAGTGTATGTAATCTCTGTGTTCATGTCAAGGTACAGGTTTGTCCATATGTGCTTGTTCTGACCTATGGAACAGTTGTTTCCCAAGGCTACTTACACACTATTGGGAATAACGATGGGTTTAGCAGATTTACAAAGATTCTTTGTCTCTGTGTTTCATGTTCACAGAAGGGGAGCAGATGGGTACTGCTCTGAATTCAAGTGCAAAATTGTCCATTGAACCAGACAAATTAAAAAGGATTTGTAGAGTATACCAAACATCCAGATTTCTGTACTGTTGAGCAAAAGAAGATGACCTGAAATCAGGACTTTGAGAGTAAGATTGCTTGTCAGACTTCAGATCTAAAAGTGAGACGGGGACATTAAAAATGGAAGCTTCTCCATAAGTCATATTATTCCATCCATCTGGACGAAACCAATGACATATCGGTGAACAAGTCTGCCAGTACAAATTAGAGGTATACCTTTTTTTTCTTGAATCCCGATACCGATTCCAATACCTAAAACTTGTGTATCGGTCAATATTGAGTACCGATACCAGTACTACTGATACCAGTGTGTAATTAAAAAATATATAAAAGATCTAGGACCATGCATGGGGAGGGAGGACACACCTAAAATGGAAATGTTTATAAATTATTGTTGACTGAAAATGAAGTAACGTGCTCCTAATTGCTTTAGTGGTTGATTATGTATTTATTAATGTTTTAGGTTAGTTTAGTCCTGTCTGTCTAGTTTGATTGATTACTATCCATGGGGATGGTCTGTATACATTTCACTGCATTTGAGAAAATATGATTTTTTTTTAATTGTATGTGATGAATAAAGATTGATTGATTGATTGATTGATTGATTGATTGATTGATTGATTGATTGATTGATTGATTGGTATAGGAAAATTGCCCTTGTTAATAAACCAGACCGAACACAATAACACCCCCTGGCGGTAATGGTGTCGATCTATTGAGATTCTATTTCCTCAACCAGCTTCAAGGGGTTGGCCAATCAGGGTTGTATGCTTGGGGCATGTGTTTTCTGTAGGCTTTGGGCACGTGGTTTGGAGCAAACCCCAGAAATGAAAACTCTTCCTGAAATCCCAGACTCTCTTCCCAAAACGAAGTGTGTGATAGAGGCTGGCAACGCCAGGCAAATCGGGAAAAACATCCCTATAGTACAAATGTCGGGCTGCAAACCGAGGTATTTGGAAGATGCTCCACTGAGAGGAGTATTGCACATAGGCTGAGGAGGATGAAAGGTGTGCTCAAGAGTGCAGTGGAGTTCATATATTTATGACAAGGGAACGCGCCACAGGTTCAATTTGATATCACACGTTGGACTGATCTTCAACATGCTGCCAGCTGCAGCCTTTTGGGTAAGGATTTGTTGTCTAGCGGGGTGGCAGGTGGTCTGGCGGTAAAGCCTGCCCGGGTCTCCCGAGGACTAACGAACGCTGACAGACTGGCACTCCAGATGGAATGAACATCTTTACAGCGAAAAGAAAAAAGGCCTGATCTGTGTGCATGTACGGTAGCTCTGCCCATTTCATCCAAACCTATACCGCATTATTCCTCGATATCAGCGCTGGAAGAATTCATTTAGGACGGGAACCCCTTTTGGGGAAGTTGTTGCTGTACCGTATATAGTGAAATGTCGTTGCTGTCGGGTGGAAACCTTGTATATGTCCAAAACTGTTTTAAAATGGTGAAAATGGCTGATCTACAAGCACCTGCAACGCCTCGCACTGCGAGGCGTTGTGTGCATGTAGATCTGCTATTTTCACAATAGTTCTGTGCGACAGTCGTGTATGATGAAGCAGGGCTTTTTTTTACGGAAAAACATGCATATTTGAAACTTGGAGATGCGAGGTTTCTGCCCGACGGTGACGATATGTTTTTGAGCAGTGCTAACCGCTCCTACATCTGGCTGTGTGTGTATGCATTTCTGTCCGTTCATATGTCCGTCCCGAAAAAGCTGGGCTTGTCCTTAATGTCCATTTGTCCATAATGTGTTGAAATATAATGTCCATGCATTTGCTAGAGAATCACAGTGTTTACTTATTTATATCCAAATTTCTGGCATAGGAAGCAGCCGGTGGATCCGCCCCCTCTAGACCAAAATAGGCCTGTGTTAGGGAAGGCTTAGTGTCACTTCAGATTTTAACCACGTTAAACCATTATTTTATACTTATACAATATACTATTACTACTACGGTATATTCAAAATATCAGATCTACAAGCTCACAGCGGGCCACCGAGTGAACTTGAAGATCTGCTACTTTTTTTAAATCACAAACATTTGTGCAAATCTTTGAATGCATATATTATACTTTTGTAACTCAAATCTTGTGTTCATTACTTAATGTATTGTCCACTTTTGCCGTGTGGAAAATCGGACCCTGTGTGCAAAAGCTCTTAGCAGTCCCCCCCCCCCCCCCCCCCCCTCCCTCTCTCCAAGGATTTTTTTTTTTTTTTTCCCCCTCTCCTAGTGGCTGCTCTTTACTCCACTCCCCACCCTCCCCGGGGATGCCATATTAAACCCGGCTTCACCATTAATCTCAGATAAACACCTTATGTTTCCGCACCAATAATGCAGTTCTGAACTCATAATGTTAACATTTTGTATTATGAAAGAACAAAAAAAGACCAACAAACCTGGTTCGTGTTGTTTTGGTATTATACGTGTTATTGTGTTTCAGTTCTCTAAATGTATTGGAAATGTGGAGAGCCTTCAAAGAATAACAAGCTAAATGTATGAACAGAGAAGACAGGGTTCAATATATGACATGGATTCAAGTGGATCTTGTGCTTGAATGTGGTCGGTCTATGACTTCAACGTAGATGATTGATGTATTGATGATTTTGATTTAGTCATAGGGCCCAATTTTAAACTTCTTATTCAATGCGCAATTCATGCGCGCAGGGGGTAGGGGGGGACGGGGGGGATTAACACCTCCACTTTTTTTGGGTGGGGGGGATATCCCCTCCAGTGTTCAGGTCCAAGAAAAAGCCGCAAATATGATCGATTATACTGTACACATTGGCGGCCTTAACTATGTTTCATTGGCAGCCTCGGCCGTCAGGGGGGGCCTCCGACTGCCCGTCAGTCTAAGTCCAAATGATGGTCAATGCAAATGATCGTCCATCGAAAACCCCCTCTCACATTTGGGCCCCCTTTAATGTGCTAGTTCTGCCTATGTCCTGTTGCCAGGGAAGACTCCGACTGCCGGTAAATCTCAGTCCAAATAAATGACGTCGAATGACCCTCCATCGGAAGCCCCCCTCAATGGGCCCCCCTCTATCACGCTGTCGCTGTGCCTGTGACGCTGCTGTGCACACGATCGGCTTGACTTTGTAATACGAGCTAGGCGCGCGGTTTAGTTGTTGGATGGACTATCAAAACAAGTTGTTATTAGTTAGAATACATCACAGAGCCTTTCAAACGAGAGGGCACTTGTGAGTAAAGTTGGCAAGATTGTTCAACCACTAATTAACAACAATGAACGCTCATTTTAAGATGGCAACAACAAACATGGACGTAACACTGGTCTGTCTGTCGCATCCTATGGTCGTATCCAGTCAGATGAAACATGGTGTTAATCATGTCATGTGGACAGCTGGACACGTTAAAACGTTACCTTGAATGGAATATATATCTGAGGAGCAATTATGTTGTCAACTTCCCCAAAAGGCTGTCCTGTCCTATTAAACCAGACGCTGGGACAGCATCCACTGCTTGTATCCACAATATAACTTGTGAGTATCCTAATTTATTACTTAACATGTCACGCCAATGCGCAAATGGTAAAACAACTGTGTAATTCAGCTCAAGTGGAGGGGATATGTCCCCCCCTCCTCGGGGCAAAAGTGGGGGGAATATCACCAAAAGTGGGGGGGATACCCCAAAAATTGGTATTATGCAAGTGCCACTGAACGCAAACACTTGTGGTTTAAGAGTCACCAGCATATTTTAGGCATGGGGGAGTGGTCATATGGTAATTAAGTGGCGCAATCTGGGAACATGCTATTATGAACCACGACTTATAAAAATTTAACGCATACCGTTTAGAGCTGGTCAGACCAAGTCTTGAGCGCAAAAATAAATGTTTATTTGGCCACAAGAGCGCCTGTCCTCAATGCCTTCCCAACACACGTCCTTTGGTTGAAAGGACACAGCAGTTTGATTTGGCCACATCTCGGTCAATTCTGATCCATTTTTTTAAATTATACAGAACATGAATGTACACTTTGGAAGTGTACATTCATGTTCTGTACCAGCTGTGACTGAATTGTCTCCCTATCAAACGAGATCAAGCTAATACGCGACTTTGGCTCTCAATGAGCCCATGCGAGCGCACAAATCAATAACCGCGTGGATTAACAGCGTGGATTCGGTTGGATATTGTGCTTCATTTTTGTCAGTCTATGACGTCAGTTATCTATGACGTATCTATGACATAATGTTTCAGTCCGAACCGACTCCCATTGACCTCTGTTATTGCGACCGTAGGTCGCTACTTAGTATGAAAGCCACCAGATCATGTCCGTCACTCAAAATGCCCTCATTCATTTGTCACTCAAAATCCCTCATTCATTTGTCACTCAAAACCCCTCATCAATTTGTCACACAATATCCCCCAATAATTTGTCACTCTTCCTGTTACTCAAAATCCCTCAATAATTTGTCACTCTTCTTTGTCGCTCTTCTGACATCACAATGAGTACTGCTTGCATCTGAGCTCTAGGGATAAAAAGGTCATCCTCTATACAGGGGTGTCACACCAAATTCAGGGCCCTGGGTACAAGGATTCACTGAGTTATTTTGTGCTTTAACTATGACAAATAGCAGATCTACAAGCTTGCAGCGCGGCACTCGTGAAAAAGTTGTTGAAGGTTTTTTGAAAAACCTATGTTTCTTTGTCCCCCCCCCCCCCCCCCCCATGTGCAACCCTTAGGGCCCTTAGGGCGTCTTACTGGTCAGATTAAAGCTAAATATTAAAAACATTATAATGTAAAACGTGAATAAAAATGCGGGGAGTTAGGTCCGACAGGCAGTGGGCAAAAGGAATTTGTCAGCGATCAGTGCAGCGGTTTGCGAGATTAGCCTCCGACAAATGCTCCTTCAGAGTCGCGCTGTAAAACCCCCCTGCTATGAGGTTACATGCTCGCCGCGTTGCTCCTCTGACATATTTTGACAGCGAAACACAATGATGATGCTCCGGTGAAGTGAGTAGACCACTGATGTGGAAGAGTCTGAGCTACTACAACAAGACAGAGAATCCCATGAAGGTACTGTTCTGGATGACGGAGTGTCGAAAAGTTCCTACTTTTGGTTCAGTACACGGAAGACCGAACAGCCTGGCATAGCTGTTTTTTATATTTTTATTTTTGGTGTGCATTTCATGTCATAAATAAATGGAGAGCGGGTTGAAAAATGGCAGTACGGAGTATTAAAGTTATTGCCGGCACATTGTGAAATAATCCCCACTGTGGCATTCCAGTCTAGAGGTTTATTAGATTACAGCCTATATGGCTAGTGCAGGTTGCATGTATGTATGTATGTGTGTGTATGTGTGTGTGTGTGTGTGTGTGTGTGTGTGTGTGTGTGTGTGTGTGTGTGTGTGTGTGTGTGTGTATGCGTGCGTGCGTGTGTGCAGGGGTGTCGCACCAAATTCTGGGCCCTGGGTATAAGGATTCACTGCGGGCCCCCCATGTTCTTCATAGGGGGAGGGGGTTTAACCCATTTAGACTGGGAACGCATTATTACGCATTATGTTGTGCTTTAACTATTGAAAAATAGCAGATATACAAGCTCACAGCGCGGCACCGAGTGCCGCGCTGCGAGCTTGTAGATCTGCTATTTTTGAAAAATCTTGAGAAAGGCTTTGAATATTTCAAATTCTTCCAAGGTTTTTTGAAAGATTTGTTTCAGTGGTGCTCAAACTTTTTTCATGTGAAGGACCCCCAAAATGATATGGCCACGAACCCCCATGTCAAAATATTTAGTTCCACGGAAGCAACATTTTAGTATATATTCGCTTAAAAATACATTATATTGAAAGATTTGCTCACATTTTCACGACTTTTCAAAAATAGCAGATCTCCAAGCTCGCAGCACGGCACTCGGTGCCGTGCTGTGAGCTTGTATATCTGCTATTTTTCAATAGCTAAAGTGTAAAATAATTGAGGCCCCTCCACCTTGGGCCCTAGTAACTCAGTCCCACTTTCCCCCACCTTGTGACGCCCGTCACGCCCCTGCGTGCGTGCGTGGCTATAGTCACATTGCCAATGTACAAATGGATTCTGGGTCCATTTTTACACTCGGCCCTATTTTGGGGCGGGTGGATTGGGTGTGAGGCTTGCGTCACACAAACCGGCCTCATTATCCTTGTCAGGGACGTGCAGAGAATGTTAGAGAGGCAGGGGCTGAAATTTCTAAAATGGCTTTTGGTGAAAATATTGAAAATAGCAGACCTGACCCCCCTTTGATGTCTATGTGTGTACGTTCCTGATCCTTGTCTATATGAATTGTTGGTTCTGTATGAATACCTCAAACGGGAAAAAAAACAGAAACAAAAAAAATATATTTAGCTTTTTTTCCCCTATGCATTTGAATCCACGCCTGACAATACATGTTTGTGGAACGCCCTGCCGAAGGCCTTAAAGGCGTGTGGTTCCCTAGCATCCTTTAAAATTGCCTCGAAAAAACATGCAGCCATTCGCCAGGCAGCCATTCACAACTGGCAATAACAAACCTAGCCCAGCCTCCCCTGACCCTTCTTTTTATTTACCCACTGTATATATTTGCACTGTTTATTTTATTTTTATTTACCTTTTTGACTATATCTACTGCATAGTACTGTGTTCTATCCGTCTGTCATTCAATGATATATGAGATACTTCAATGGTTTCCTGTGTAAATAAGCCAATTGTTTTCCTAGGATCTCCTTTTAGTTGACCTTGTACCAGTGAACTGTACCGTCATGAAACTGTACCCTTTCCTACTACTTCTAATAAAGTCTTCAATCAATCAATCAATCAATCAATCAATCAATCAATCAATCAATCAATCAATCAATCCGATGCTCGGAGCAAGAATCAGCGGTGGAAAAAGTCCTTGTTTTTCTTAAAATAAGTAAAAGTATCAATATTGCAATGCAGATATAGGCCTTTTACTTGAGTAAAAGTACAGAAGTATTAGCATCAAAATATACTGTAGGCCTACTTAAAGTAAGGCTACCAAAAGTAAAAGTAAAAGGATGTATTGTTTTACGAGTTACCATAACTAGCCTACAGCCCCTTGGTGTGAAGCAGACAGACTGTGATGTTGCTCTCTCTGGAACTGCGCCCCTCCCCCTCACTCCATGTCTGCTTGCAGGCAGTTGGGATTGTTGACGCCCATTTGTGATGTAAATCGCATCACAGGACAAAGCCGCCTACAGGCCAAAATTTGGGAAAATATTTTAAACATTTGGGGATTATGAGAAGTAGAGACACATCTGAAGGTGATAAAGTTGATGTTGGGCAAGGTACATGCGTTATTGATTTTTGTATTATGTTTTTTAGACAATTGAACAACTGCTGAACGTGGAGTTACAGATGGAAACACACACAAACACACGGGGCGATTCTAATTAAGGTTGTGGGATGTCTAAAATGTATAAAAAATAGAAGATCTACAAGCTCAAAATGCACGTCTACAGTACACGGATACTGTGTCTACTGTGCAGATCTGTTTACATTCCCAGGGCATGAACATTGTGATCGGTCAAATACATAATAATTGTGGTGGTCCTTGACATGAAAAAGTTTGAGCACTACTGACATAGCATTTTCCAGAATCTGATGAGATATTTGCAGAATCGGCCTCATACAGAATACAGAAGATATTAACTATATATATATATATATATATATATATATATATATATATATATATATATATATATATATATATCCATCTGGAACCCCCTTAACAACTTCTTCCTAAGCATAAGGTGCTGTGGGTCCGCCTGGTGCTACCCGGATGCTAAGCATTTGGCCAGGGAGACAGGAGTGGACTGCAGGAGTCTTGGAGTCAGATCAAACACTTTATTATGGATGCAGAATTTGGAAACATGGCTCTCCAGCCAATACTCTCTCTCTCTCTCTCTGCGTGCGTGAACAGGAGACAAAACCCGAAACGTACTTACCTCTGGACTTCATAGAATAGCCTAAACTAAAGCGATCCTTTCTCCCTTAATACAGCTTTTGTTTTGATGCTAATAGTATGGATTCCATTGCAACCAGCATCATTGTATGATAATAATCCCAATTCCTAATGTTGGATCCAACGTGATACACTGGAAAAAACACAGTTGGAAAAGGAGAAGATCATGCTGTCCTTGACAATAAGCAATCCTACTGTTTGAATGCTACACATGCACACATGGAGCAAAAATTATGATAATTATTTCTATTTTATTCAACTTTCGACTTTCCCTGGTGGGAGTTGACTTGTGTAACGAAGTCAACTGAGTCGATTTGTCGACTTTTTGGTTAATGCCCTGACACACACACACACACACACACACACACACACACACGGCACACACACACACACACACACACACACACACACACACACACACACACACACACACACACACACACACACACGGCACACACACACACACACGGCACAAACACACATATTTTCTCACACACAGGTTGTGAGAAAATAATAACTACTATCGGATCGACTGAAAAGTAAATGTATTGGACAGGGTTCGTGTTTGTGTATTCATGTGTGAGAGTGAGCTGGAGAGCTATCCATGTTCCACAGCATGTTTGATCAGACTCTCAATTGGGGCCCGATTTTGAACGTGGTATTCTATGCGCTAGTGTAGTATTTAAGTCCGGTCGCATATGATTGTGGCGACAACACCCTCATATGCGTTGTTTTGCAATTAAGAGTGAGAGCTAAGTCTTATCAATGCGTTGTGCGGGGCCCGCACGAATATTTAAGGCATGGGGAGGCAACCTATGTAAATCAACCTGCGTTGTGCGGCCAGTGCAATTATGTAGGTCGAGTAACTGCAACAAATAGCGCATATCCTTAGACGTGCTTTCTTCACCCAAGCGCTAAATGACATGTTTATGCCCACATGAGACTGGGCGGCAGCCTTGCTTCACAAGAAACAGCAGATATAGGCCTATTTACCCTATAATTCAGCCACATTTCTTCATTCTGGTCTGATTAAAACAAAACAAAAAATCCATTCCTTCTTCTGTACCAGTCATATGGCTCCCCCATGAAAGATATCACGCTAATATGGGACTTCGGCGATAGATATCACGCTAATATGGGACTTCGGCGATTTCTTTTATTTAATTATAATAGGTTGGCAAGAGCGGATTGCTGTAATTTGTGCATGAATACTGTAGATGGCTGGTGTCGGCATGGAAAGCACATTCACAGGAGCGCATGGATGGATCTCTTTAAATTTTTAAAATCGCTTCATAATTGCCCGATCTATGAGGAATCAATCTGCAGTTTTGCTTTGCTTCATAGGCCTATAGATGCGTGATCGCTGATCGCGATGCGTCATGCCAATTTAGCCAAATAAGAAAAAAAAAAGCTCTCGAAGCACTATAGGCTATACATGGCATGTTGACAGCATTTAGGTCTAAATATGTTTTTTTCGGACACACACACATGTACAGTAGGCCTATGTGCAAGGACCTAGGCGCTGAATTAAGTAATTAAACAGCCCTATTCTTTTACATCTGTCATTTTTGGTCTAATTTTACAAATGTAAATTTCTAAATAATAAATGAAATGTATTTATTATTACTGTACTCAATATCAAACTAAATCAGGTGGGATATGTTTTATTTCGTTTAATTAGGCTACTGGTTCCATCAGATTCCCTTTTTTTTGGCAGGAGGCCGCCTTTCCGTAGCCTATTAATTAATAGGCCAATATGCGTCCATTGTTCACTCAACAAGGCCAGCCTATGTCACACTGACACGCTGGCATGAGATGAGAGGGACAAATAGATATGTGGACGTGACAAAAAAAGTATTATATTAATATAGCCTTCTCTCTCTCTCACGCTCTCTCTCTCTCTCTCTCTCTCTCTCTCTCTCTCTCTCTCTCTCTCTCTCTCTCGCCTTTTTTTCTCTATGCAAACAATGTTGGTTCTAATAAAACAGACCTTATTGAGTGTGAGATATTTACAAGCATGATATCACTGTGATATGTGAATAAGCATTAGCCCCCATATCCTCTGGTTTTATGCCACTCAGTTAAACAGAATGACGGACAAGCTTCTGATTGGTGAATTTACCTACCAGCCGAAAATCGTGGTCACGCCATCCGCTCTTAAGGTAAAACACACCCCTGCATAATTCTTCCATGCGCTTGGCGCACAATTTGATCAGCGCAAATCACATAATCAGCTGCTGATCGTTATTCATGCGTCAAACGCGATCGTCGGCAGTCGGCAACTCCTTACCACGGGCGTTAATTACCGTCTTCGTAATCGGGCCCTTCTGCAAGACTTCACTGCTGCAAGGATAGATCTCTCTCTCTCTTTCTCTCTCTCTCTCTCTCTCTCTCTCTCTCTCTCTCTCTCATTCACAAATATACACGCACAGTTTCAAGATCATTACCGTGTTCTTTTTTTGATCATTATGCATGAACTAACATTGTATCATTGGAGCTGCTACAGTATAATGCAGCATCTTTGAGAAAAAAAAAAAAAAAGTTTTTTTTTTTAGTTAATTTTAGCAATGGTTTTCTTCCTTCTTCTGCTTGCGCACTAAATACGCTTATAGCATTTTTAGGGGAGGCAACCAAGACCCACTCAAGTGTATGTGGATGTCACAGAGCAGCCAAATTTTCCAGGGAAACTCCCCCCCTGTCAGGTGATGAGAAGCGGCTTGAACTCAGATAGAGGGGGAAAATGTGTTGCCCAGAGGCAGCACAGCAGTATAAGGTTATTTACAAAGTTACAGAGAAGTATGAAAAAGATCAAAAGAAAAAACAAGAACAGAGTACAGAGTACAGTAAGTACAGTAAGAGTAAGGTACTGGAAAGGGAACGAATAATACGTTTCTTAAAGCACGACTATCAAAATAATACAGTGCCCAAATCAAAGTGACCATAACAGTCAATGCTAGTTAGTGCAACAAGTATCTCTACATCATATCAAACACAAGCAGAAATACTAAAAAAAAAAATACTAACACAACCTAATAGTGCAGTGTCCAAAGGTCAGAGCGATAAAAACAACTAGCAAAATAAAATACAAATAAAAATAAACAAGAAAGGGTGATGCGGCAAGATGCACAAAAAAACACCCTCCCTGGAAGGTCCTTAGAGGTCAAAGTCAGTGTAGATATAGTTCCAGTAAAGAAAAAAATGCTACCGTCGTCCTACGTTAGGAAGGTAGTCCTTGTAAATCGACCGTTGTGTGTCTTGTTGTACAGCTTGAGAGAAGCCGTTACAAAAGACTTCCCTAGTCTCTCGCATCTCCGTCCTGGGTAGACAAAACAGTAATTTCACAAAGTCCTTAACCACACCATCGTGCTCAGCCGTGTTGTCACCCGAGATCTGGCTGACCACCACAGTGTCATCTGAGAACTTCTGCAGGTGACAGGTCTTGGAGTTGAAGCGGAAGTCCGATGTAGAGAGTGAACAGGAAAGGTGAGAGCACAGTGCCCTGAGGGGCACTCGTATTGCTCACCAGCACATCAGACCGACAACTCTGCAGCCTCACGTACTGTGGTCTGCCTGAAAGGTAGTCTGTGATCCATGCCACCAAGCCCTTGTCCACCCCCATCAGCGCAAGCTTCTCTGCAAGCAGAGGAGGTTGGATAGTGTTGAAAGCACTGGAGAAGTCAAAAAACATGATTCTGACCGTGCAGCCCAGATCTTCCAAGTGGGTGAATGCCTTGTGGAGCTTGTAGGTGATGGCGTCGTCAACCCCAATGTCAGCCTGGTAGGCAAACTGAAGGGGGTCCAGGTGTTCACTGACCGCCGGTCTCAGTTGGTTCAGTACCAGCCGTTCAAAGGCCTTCATGACTTGTGATGTCAGGGCAACTGGTCTGTAATCATTGAGGACCGAGGGATGGGTCTTCTTAGGCGCCGTACAGACATTTGCGTGAAACATCTTCTCCGTATCGTCTGAGAATGGCCACTGGGGGCGCCGTACTAATGCATTGTCAATGGAAGGTTGTTTGGTGTTTTGTCGTTGCCGTGTCTCTTGGCCAAAAGACAGGCTGCGGTTGAGCAAGAGACACGGCAACGACAAAAAAACAAACAACCTTCCATTGACAATGCATTAGTACGGCGCACCCAGTGGCCATTCTCAGACGATACGGAGAAGATGTTTCACTTATATGTGTGAGTCCAGCCTTAGGCACGGGGACAATGCAGGGGGACTTCCAAAGTTGGGGTACCCTCCCCGTCCTCAGGGAGAGATTGAAGAGATACGTGAGGGGGACAGTGAGCTGCTCTGCAGCAACCTTAAGCACCTTAGAGTTGATGTTATCAGGTCCCGCAGCTTTCCTGGTGTTGATTTGTGCGAGTTGGCGCCTCACTTGCTCGATGGTGAGAGTCAGCGGAGATGAAGGTGCAGGGGAAGGTGCAGCTGAAGGCCCAGCAGCAGCTAACAGGAGCTCCGTCAAACCGGATGAAAAAAAGGTTCATCTCGTTTGCCAGCTCCCCCGTGCCTGACACAGTTGAATTAGCAGAGCCGTACCCCGTGATCTTTCTGAAACCACCCCACACTTGTCTAGTCAAGTCAAGTCAAGTCAAGTCAATTTTATTTATATAGCACATTTAAAAACAACATCAGTTGACCCAAAGTGTTCTCCTGCAAACAGTTCTCCAACTTAGCCTTGTAGCACAATTTTGCCTGAGCTTGACTACTTTAAGCTCCTCCACCACCACCCTCACACCCTCTGAGTCTCCTGCCTGGAACAGATCCTTTTTCCTCTTAAGGAGGTGAATGATTTCTTTTGTCATCCATGGTTTGTTGTTAGAGAAGCAGCGAACCTTCTTAGTAGGAACGCACACCCTCTCGCAAAAACAGATATAGTCAGAGATAACCTGACAGAGGCTATCTACGTGTTCACCAACTCGTCTGACCAACACTGAACATCCCTGGTGATAGGGGGCACTCTCTTCACAACAGGAAGATAACAAGGCACCAACTTCACCATAGAATGATCAGAGCCGCATACTGGGGGGAAAGGCCTGAAATCCTTTGTTCTCATCTCCGACCCGCCGGTCAGAAAGAACAGTGAAAAAAAAAAAAAAAAAAAAACACAGAATAAACACTGACGTGTGCTTGTAGATCGGTTGTTTTCACATCCTGCCCTTGGGGAAAGGGCAGTAAAAGTGTTTGAAACGGCATCCTAACCCTTTTCACTGATGAGATTAAGCAACACATTCTCATCCTCCTGGCGTCAGACCCTTGACGTTCTGGCACTAAGCTTTCCGCGTTTATTTGAGAGGCAGGGGGTGGGCTCAGCTGAGCCAGCTCGTCCATTGCAGACGCAGCCAGGCAGGCTCAGTTCCTCCATTGCAGAGGCCAGCGGCAGAGCACGGAGACTGTTGCCATAGCAACATTGGCTAAGGTGGAGACAGCCTAGACCAGTAGAGGGCAGTAATACGCCTGGCGCGTCCACATGAGTACTTGAGTAAAAGTATTAATATACTGCTACAAGGTTGTAGATCGGCAATTTTCAAATAGCTGAGGGCTTAAGTGTTTTTTGTATTCTTTAATATTATAATTAATATCAGCAAAGTAAATAGTAACTAAAGTTTCAAAATAATTGTAGAGGAGTAAAAGTACCATATTTGCCTCTGAGAGTAGTTGAGTAGAAGTAAAAGTATTAGAAATGGGACATACTCAAGTAAAATGCAAATACCTAAATTTGACTTAAGTACAGTACTTGAGTAAAAGTACTTCACACCTGTAAATGGGACATTCTGCATTATGAGTACTTTTACTTTTGGTACTTTAAGTAGGCTAACACTTTCATGCCAATACTTTTTGTATTTTTACTCAAGTAGGCCTACCTATTGAATTTCGGACTTTTACTACTTGTAACAGAATATTTTTATATTGCAGTATTGATCCTTTTACTAAAAAGTAAAATATGTGAGTACTTTTTCCCACCATTAAGTTGTTCTGTGCTCCATTGCTCATGCCTGTTTACTCCCTATGGACTATTATAGTAGCTGTCCGGACGTGCTGACAACAACAACAACAACTCATTAAGGTAAGCTATTTTACTTTCCCATTGTTACATTTTGCACCACCACTAAACGAGGGGTAGTTGTCAACATGTTAGTGCTTAGTGGGTCTGTGAGTTTAAACAGATTGTCTTCTGACAAATAGCCTTCCCTTAGCAAGCTAAAAACAAGCTAAGCTAACAGTAACAGCAACCTATTTATTTATATTCATTGGTTCTCAAAGTGGGGTCCGGGGACCCCCAGGGCCAGGGGTCTCCGAGGAAGTTCCAGGGGGTCCCCAGCTAAATGATAATTAGGAACCAAATGGACCCTGAAACAACAGCACCAAGAATATCTATATTTGTGTATTAGGCTAGTCATTTATTTTCATTGGTTCTCAAAGTAGGGTCTGGGGACCCCCAGCGGTCCTTGGAGGAGTTCCAGGGGGTCCCCAGCTAATGATTATTAACCTAATGGACCTGGGTCTGAAACAACAGCAGCAACACATCTGTATAGTGTTGTAGTCATTTATATTTATTGGTTCTCAAAGTGGGGTCCGGGGACCCCCAGGGCCAGGGGTCTTTGAGGGAGTTCCAGGGGGTCCACAACTAAAAGATAATTAGGAAGCAAATGGACCCTTTGGGTCTGTAACTCAGGGAGTGCACAAAATCTACAAATGGAACCAAATGGACCCTTACAGGTCTGTAACTCTGAGAGTGTACAAATGGAACCAAATGGACCCTTACAGGTCTGTAACTCCGAGAGTGTACAAATGGAACCAAATGGACCCTTACAGGTCTGTAACTCTGAGAGTGTCTAAATGGAACCAAATGGACCCTACGCGTCCGTAACTCAGGGAGTGTACAGATGGTTGCATTTGTACACTCTTAGAGTTACGTTTACTGATTTTACAAAATAAATGGGGGTCTCAGAGATAGAATTGCCATTAGATGGGGTCCATGTCATACTGGGGGTCCTTGAAATCAAAATGTTTGAGAATCACTGCTCACCTGACACCTGGCACATCTTTTCAAATGGGTTTCTGCAGGCTAATATAAGTCAATTTAGGTTCCTTGAAAACATTAATTTATTGTATCTGCCATTTGATTTATAATGTTTGTTTGCACAACACTAAAGGCAAAAAGGCTTTCTTGTGGTGGTTGATTGAATGAATCAACCACTACCCATATCAATAACAGTAGAGTCAAATGCTATCCTAAAATATTAACACAATAAGCCCCAGGGGCTTATTGTGTATCCATTTTGGTCCATTGGTCCATTGTACTCAATTCATCAGTCATACATATCATACCATACAGAGATGCAGTCCAAAACATTTGGGATAAAGCTCTGTTGACTGAGAGACTGGAGATTCTACTAGGAACTATTTCATCACTTGATTTAAAAGTATAATGGGGTTAATATTATTTCCCTCACAGGCTAATCCGGCTGCCAGGACAAAGAGGACAAATTGGACATCATCATGAGAGGATAAAAGATGCTCCACACCCAATAGGATGGATGAACCAAGGCTGGAATTCTTTCAACTCGTGCTTATGCTCTGAATGAGCTGTCATAATGAAAGGTATGTATTATTGCGACCATAGGTCGCAGTTAACTTTGAAAACGGGCACATGTTGTACGTTCACACGTAAGCATGTATCTTGGCCTCAATGTCTATAGCTGCCAAACTGTTTGTTGACATTGTGACATCATATCACCTCATTAAAGATCACTGCTCACTGTGTGCACTCTTGTGACGTTGTTTTAGGCAGAAACAGTTGTCTGATTTTCAGACAACTCCGCACCCAGAAATTTACAATAGAACTGTATATATTCCGGCCGTTTTCCCCGTCAAACACGGGTACCCGTCGGATACCCGCAGGGCCCCTGACCCGTTGTAGGACTCTGATACAGACTACTTGATCATCACCTAGATATCCAGATCCATATATTGAGCTGACCTCTACATCTGATTCCCAGATGATGCCTTGTTAGGGCAACCACACTAATAGAATCCCTTTTATGCCCATCAATATTAAGCCCGCATCTGGGAATCCCCATACAATATAATCCCTTTTGTGCCATCAATATTAAGACCATATGTGGGAATGCCCATATATGGACATACTGTATTGTCATTTGAACAGTTAAACGTAAACAACCAACCGCAACTAGAAACACACTTGAAAATTAATTCTGTCCTGCGTGAATTCCGTCCTGGGCGAGGTCGCTTTTCGCCCTTAGGCATCTTACTGGTATACAACATACTACTGGATTCTCAGCACGTACACATACATGAAAACAATAACATGCTGTACAGTATTCGTTTCCTTCCCTAGACCAGACATACAGTATTTGTACTTTACTCAGTATTTCACCATACTTACTTCTACTCCCACTCCACTACACCACTACAGATCCATATATTGTCCTTTTACTCCACTACTTAAGTAAGTTACTAGTTAGTTGTTTGTAGATTTTGATTCTTATTACAAAACATACACGACTACTCTACTACTTCAGCCCTATATGCATTTGAAAATAGCCATAATACACAGACATATTACACAACTCTGATTACCTTTGTTAATGTTGCTAACACAGGCTTTATTTTGTCTTGTCTACGTCAGGAGAATGTTTCGTCTGGAGCAGAGAACGTCAGCTTTTTGTACGACAGACCGGCCTTTCAAAGGATCCTAGAGCTGCGAGGATGTTTTCTGGACAGAAGCAAACACTTTGTGGACGGACTGTTTTTCCGATGTTGGATAACGTACAGAACAACTTTCGTGGACAGACTGCCTTTTTTACAAGGAGTTTTTATTTTACCTTTTGGAGTTTTTGATTTTTGTGGACTACCTTCTGCCTGGAGACTTGACATTTAGTAATTGGTTTTCATGATGGAAATAAGAACATTATGATGGTGTGTAACAAGGCCTAGTCTTTGGCACAAATCAATATTCACTGCATTGTACCTCACTGCAAATTAGGGATGGGACAATATGACAATTTAATATCACGATTATTGTGACCAAAGAAATTAACATATCCCCAACAGCCATTATCCTGGGGCGGAACATTTGCCCAAAAAATAGCAGATCTGCAAGCTCACAACGCAACGCGACGCGTTGTGAGCTTGTAGATCGGCTATTTTTTGGCAAAGAGATTTGGTAGAGAGTGAAAAAAAGACTATCAAGGATATATTATAAGTACGTTTTATCAATTATAGAAGGTTTAAATGGTACCGGATATGAAGCTTGGCAAATAAAAGGTGAATTGATCCCAGTGCATGACAGAGCACAATATCACGATAAATTAAATTTCCACAATGTGATTATCGTGAGAGCTTTTTATCACGATAAACGATAATATCATGTATCGTCCCATCCCTACTGCAAATGTTTTCTAAATATAAAAAAAAAACAGTAATGGTGTGGTTACAATGGTGTGTAAAAAAAACAAATCATGATGGGAAAATGTTTGAACCATGGTAGACCATACGATACATGGACGATATTAGTTAATTGATGGTGATACGATCAGTGGTGCTTTGTTTTTTCTTCTTTTCAGGGCATTTTTTTGACGTCACGTGCATGCGTGCAAGAATGATGTTTTCTAGTCTAAGGGTGCCCTCACACCAAAGTACCTATGAGAGTGGAATCCGCGTTCCGCCAATGCATTTCAATGAGAGTGAAGCGGTTTCATGCCAGCAGAGGATTTCTGCAAAAAACGCTCCCTTCTCATGGAAATGCATTGGCAGAACGCGGATTCCACTCTCATAGGTACTTTGGTGTGTGGGCACCCTTAATTGCATTTCCATATTGTTACTTAAGATTTTATTTTCTAGTTTCATTTAATTCAATTAGAAAATGGTATATTTTTGTGTGTTGTGTAAGAAATAAATATGCCGTTAGGCTAACTCTGATCACTGTGTGTCGTCTCAATCTGAACAGGACAATGCATCAGGACCCCCATAACTGAGAATGTACACATGGGACCAAATTGACCTGTATGGGTCCATTTGGTTCCATTCGTACACTCAGAGTTAATTGACCAAATGGGAAATTAAATGGTCATTATTGGCTTCTACACATGTGTTGATACTGCATACAGGGTTAGGGTGAATAAATCCAAGTCATGAAAAACACAATATATTAAATGTTCATCTAAACAGCTGTTGTGTTGTGAGTGAAGTGAGTTTTAAAAGAGGACAGCCTTTAATACACAGTGTAATACTGTGTAATAATAGCCTATTACACAAAGGTGACAGAAACACAATGATTCCCTGGCAGCATCTCCATGACAGCTTCATCTGCTCCAGCTCTTGTGCTGTGCCAGGTGGTTTTGGGCCTCCCAGGTTTTCTTTTGCCTGGTGGTGTCCATCTCAAGGTGAGCTTTGATGTTGTCCTGCACCATTCTAGGCACATGTCCCAGGCATCTCATGCGGCTGTGTTATTTCCTTGGTGATGCTCTGACTCCCATTTCATTTAAAATCTTTTACAGTTCATTGTTTGAGATCTGATTAGGCCAAAAGTCCTGGCATATTTGTTATGGGCATCTATTATGGAAAACCCTTCCATTTTCCTGCTGTTTGTTTTCACCACTCTCCAGCTTTCAGAACCATACTGTAGAACAGATATTACATTGCTGTTGAAAAGTAGCATCTTAGTTTCAACGCGGTATTGCTGTGATCTCCAGATGGAACAGAGTTGGGAGAAGAAGAAGGCCTTTCCCAGCCTTTAATGTCTTTTGAAGAGGATAGGAGAGATGCAAATGTCACTAGGTGTCACATACAGAGATCAGTAATGTGGACCTCTATATGTGACACCTAATGACATTTGGAGCATTCTTGTGTAGAATTCATACAGGGCTCTTTCCTGTTGGGCTGTGAGGGTCCATGTCTCAGCCCCATGTAGATATCACATAGCATAGAGGGACCACATCAGTATGTGGACCTCTTTGGGGTCCTAACACGGGTCACAGACAAGGTCAGAGAGAGAAGGATGAGGTTGGCAGGGCACTGTGTCAGACAACAGAAGGTCAGAGAGAGAAGGATGAGGTTTGCAGGGCACTGTGTCAGGCACCCAGAACTAGAGGCAACGGGAGCCAAGCCAGGGTAAAGCCAGGAGGGGCAAGAAGCAGACCACCTACTGTACGTAGATGCACTGTGGTGCGACAGTTTGGCTAACAACACTGTAGAGCTCTAGACCCAAATGTTAGATAGGAGAGTGTGGAGGGCAGCGGTCCAGTCAGCCCTCCACAGTCCCGAGTTGGTGTTGGTCAGACCTCCCCTCGCCTAGCATCTGCTGTTTTTCCCCGTTGCAGATTCTTATTCGGTAACATGTCATTAGGTCGAACTCCCTTTGGTCCGACCAACTAAAAAGAACCTTAACCCTAACCTCAGTAAAGCTATGCCTAACCCTAACCCTAACCCTAACCCTTACCCTCAACCTAACCTAACCTAACCTTAACCTTAACCTTAACCCTAACCCTAACCTCAGTAGAACTATGCCTAACCCTAACCCTAACTAAATTCTGACTAATGAGGTTTCTGACTTGGGTAGTCCTCATCAGAAAAAGAGTGGCTCAGGATTAAGAGCACAGACAATCATTGTGTGTCTGTCACCTTTGTGTAATAGGCTATTATTACACAGTATTACACTGTGTATTAAAGGCTGTCCTCTTTTAAAACTCACTTCACTCACAACACAACAGCTGTTTAGATGAACATTTAATATATTGTGTTTTTTATGACTTTTCATGACAGCAATGTAATATCTGTTCTACAGTATGGTTCTGAAAGCTGGAGAGTGGTGAAAACAAACAGCAGGAAAATGGAAGGGTTTTCCATAATAGATGCCCATAACAAATATGCCAGGACTTTTGGCCTAATCAAATCTCAAACAATGAACTGTAAAAGATTTTAAATGAAATGGGAGTCAGAGCATCACCAAGGAAATAACACAGCCGCATGAGATGCCTGGGACATGTGCCTAGAATGGTGCAGGACAACATCAAAGCTCACCTTGAGATGGACACCACCAGGCAAAAGAAAACCTGGGAGGCCCAAAACCACCTGGCACAGCACAAGAGCTGGAGCAGATGAAGCTGTCATGGAGATGCTGCCAGGGAATCATTGTGTTTCTGTCACCTTTGTGTAATAGGCTATTATTACACAGTATTACACTGTGTATTAAAGGCTGTCCTCTTTTAAAACTCACTTCACTCACAACACAACAGCTGTTTAGATGAACATTTAATATATTGTGTTTTTCATGACTTGGATTTATTCACCCTAACCCTGTATGCAGTATCAACACATGTGTAGAAGCCAATAATGACCATTTAATTTCCCATTTGGTCAATTAACTCTGAGTGTACGAATGGAACCAAATGGACCCATACAGGTCAATTTGGTCCCATGTGTACATTCTCAGTTATGGGGGTCCTGATGCATTGTCCTGTTCAGATTGAGACGACACACAGTGATCAGAGTTAGCCTAACGGCATATTTATTTCTTACACAACACACAAAAATATACCATTTTCTAATTGAATTAAATGAAACTAGAAAATAAAATCTTAAGTAACAATATGGAAATGCAATTAAGGGTGCCCACACACCAAAGTACCTATGAGAGTGGAATCCGCGTTCTGCCAATGCATTTCCATGAGAAGGGAGCGTTTTTTGCAGAAATCCTCTGCTGGCATGAAACCGCTTCACTCTCATTGAAATGCATTGGCGGAACGCGGATTCCACTCTCATAGGTACTTTGGTGTGAGGGCACCCTTAGACTAGAAAACATCATTCTTGCACGCATGCACGTGACGTCAAAAAAATGCCCTGAAAAGAAGAAAAAACAAAGCACCACTGATCGTATCACCATCAATTAACTAATATCGTCCATGTATCGTATGGTCTACCATGGTTCAAACATTTTCCCATCATGATTTGTTTTTTTTACACACCATTGTAACCACACCATTACTGTTTTTTTTTTAGATTTAGAAAACATTTGCAGTAGGGATGGGACGATACATGATATTATCGTTTATCGTGATAAAAAGCTCTCACGATAATCACATTGTGGAAATTTAATTTATCGTGATATTGTGCTCTGTCATGCACTGGGATCAATTCACCTTTTATTTGCCAAGCTTCATATCCGGTACCATTTAAACCTTCTATAATTGATAAAACGTACTTATAATATATCCTTGATAGTCTTTTTTTCACTCTCTACCAAATCTCTTTGCCAAAAAATAGCCGATCTACAAGCTCACAACGCGTCGCGTTGCGTTGTGAGCTTGCAGATCTGCTATTTTTTGGGCAAATGTTCCGCCCCAGGATAATGGCTGTTGGGGATATGTTAATTTCTTTGGTCACAATAATCGTGATATTAAATTGTCATATTGTCCCATCCCTAATTTGCAGTGAGGTACAATGCAGTGAATATTGATTTGTGCCAAAGACTAGGCCTTGTTACACACCATCATAATGTTCTTATTTCCATCATGAAAACCAATTACTAAATGTCAAGTCTCCAGGCAGAAGGTAGTCCACAAAAATCAAAAACTCCAAAAGGTAAAATAAAAACTCCTTGTAAAAAAGGCAGTCTGTCCACGAAAGTTGTTCTGTACGTTATCCAACATCGGAAAAACAGTCCGTCCACAAAGTGTTTGCTTCTGTCCAGAAAACATCCTCGCAGCTCTAGGATCCTTTGAAAGGCCGGTCTGTCGTACAAAAAGCTGACGTTCTCTGCTCCAGACGAAACATTCTCCTGACGTAGACAAGACAAAATAAAGCCTGTGTTAGCAACATTAACAAAGGTAATCAGAGTTGTGTAATATGTCTGTGTATTATGGCTATTTTCAAATGCATATAGGGCTGAAGTAGTAGAGTAGTCGTGTATGTTTTGTAATAAGAATCAAAATCTACAAACAACTAACTAGTAACTTACTTAAGTAGTGGAGTAAAAGGACAATATATGGATCTGTAGTGGTGTAGTGGAGTGGGAGTAGAAGTAAGTATGGTGAAATACTGAGTAAAGTACAAATACTGTATGTCTGGTCTAGGGAAGGAAACGAATACTGTACAGCATGTTATTGTTTTCATGTATGTGTACGTGCTGAGAATCCAGTAGTATGTTGTATACCAGTAAGATGCCTAAGGGCGAAAAGCGACCTCGCACAGGACGGAATTCACGCAGGACAGAATTAATTTTCAAGTGTGTTTCTAGTTGCGGTTGGTTGTTTACGTTTAACTGTTCAAATGACAATACAGTATGTCCATATATGGGCATTCCCACATATGGTCTTAATATTGATGGCACAAAAGGGATTATATTGTATGGGGATTCCCAGATGCGGGCTTAATATTGATGGGCATAAAAGGGATTCTATTAGTGTGGTTGCCCTAACAAGGCATCATCTGGGAATCAGATGTAGAGGTCAGCTCAATATATGGATCTGGATATCTAGGTGATGATCAAGTAGTCTGTATCAGAGTCCTACAACGGGTCAGGGGCCCTGCGGGTATCCGACGGGTACCCGTGTTTGACGGGGAAAACGGCCGGAATATATACAGTTCTATTGTAAATTTCTGGGTGCGGAGTTGTCTGAAAATCAGACAACTGTTTCTGCCTAAAACAACGTCACAAGAGTGCACACAGTGAGCAGTGATCTTTAATGAGGTGATATGATGTCACAATGTCAACAAACAGTTTGGCAGCTATAGACATTGAGGCCAAGATACATGCTTACGTGTGAACGTACAACATGTGCCCGTTTTCAAAGTTAACTGCGACCTATGGTCGCAATAATACATACCTTTCATTATGACAGCTCATTCAGAGCATAAGCACGAGTTGAAAGAATTCCAGCCTTGGTTCATCCATCCTATTGGGTGTGGAGCATCTTTTATCCTCTCATGATGATGTCCAATTTGTCCTCTTTGTCCTGGCAGCCGGATTAGCCTGTGAGGGAAATAATATTAACCCCATTATACTTTTAAATCAAGTGATGAAATAGTTCCTAGTAGAATCTCCAGTCTCTCAGTCAACAGAGCTTTATCCCAAATGTTTTGGACTGCATCTCTGTATGGTATGATATGTATGACTGATGAATTGAGTACAATGGACCAATGGACCAAAATGGATACACAATAAGCCCCTGGGGCTTATTGTGTTAATATTTTAGGATAGCATTTGACTCTACTGTTATTGATATGGGTAGTGGTTGATTCATTCAATCAACCACCACAAGAAAGCCTTTTTGCCTTTAGTGTTGTGCAAACAAACATTATAAATCAAATGGCAGATACAATAAATTAATGTTTTCAAGGAACCTAAATTGACTTATATTAGCCTGCAGAAACCCATTTGAAAAGATGTGCCAGGTGTCAGGTGAGCAGTGATTCTCAAACATTTTGATTTCAAGGACCCCCAGTATGACATGGACCCCATCTAATGGCAATTCTATCTCTGAGACCCCCATTTATTTTGTAAAATCAGTAAACGTAACTCTAAGAGTGTACAAATGCAACCAGTACACTCCCTGAGTTACGGACGCGTAGGGTCCATTTGGTTCCATTTAGACACTCTCAGAGTTACAGACCTGTAAGGGTCCATTTGGTTCCATTTGTACACTCTCGGAGTTACAGACCTGTAAGGGTCCATTTGGTTCCATTTGTACACTCTCAGAGTTACAGACCTGTAAGGGTCCATTTGGTTCCATTTGTAGATTTTGTGCACTCCCTGAGTTACAGACCCAAAGGGTCCATTTGCTTCCTAATTATCTTTTAGTTGTGGACCCCCTGGAACTCCCTCAAAGACCCCTGGCCCTGGGGGTCCCCGGACCCCACTTTGAGAACCAATAAATATAAATGACTACAACACTATACAGATGTGTTGCTGCTGTTGTTTCAGACCCAGGTCCATTAGGTTAATAATCATTAGCTGGGGACCCCCTGGAACTCCTCCAAGGACCGCTGGGGGTCCCCAGACCCTACTTTGAGAACCAATGAAAATAAATGACTAGCCTAATACACAAATATAGATATTCTTGGTGCTGTTGTTTCAGGGTCCATTTGGTTCCTAATTATCATTTAGCTGGGGACCCCCTGGAACTTCCTCGGAGACCCCTGGCCCTGGGGGTCCCCGGACCCCACTTTGAGAACCAATGAATATAAATAAATAGGTTGCTGTTACTGTTAGCTTAGCTTGTTTTTAGCTTGCTAAGGGAAGGCTATTTGTCAGAAGACAATCTGTTTAAACTCACAGACCCACTAAGCACTAACATGTTGACAACTACCCCTCGTTTAGTGGTGGTGCAAAATGTAACAATGGGAAAGTAAAATAGCTTACCTTAATGAGTTGTTGTTGTTGTTGTTGTCAGCACGTCCGGACAGCTACTATAATAGTCCATAGGGAGTAAACAGGCATGAGCAATGGAGCACAGAACAACTTAATGGTGGGAAAAAGTACTCACATATTTTACTTTTTAGTAAAAGGATCAATACTGCAATATAAAAATATTCTGTTACAAGTAGTAAAAGTCCGAAATTCAATAGGTAGGCCTACTTGAGTAAAAATACAAAAAGTATTGGCATGAAAGTGTTAGCCTACTTAAAGTACCAAAAGTAAAAGTACTCATAATGCAGAATGTCCCATTTACAGGTGTGAAGTACTTTTACTCAAGTACTGTACTTAAGTCAAATTTAGGTATTTGCATTTTACTTGAGTATGTCCCATTTCTAATACTTTTACTTCTACTCAACTACTCTCAGAGGCAAATATGGTACTTTTACTCCTCTACAATTATTTTGAAACTTTAGTTACTATTTACTTTGCTGATATTAATTATAATATTAAAGAATACAAAAAACACTTAAGCCCTCAGCTATTTGAAAATTGCCGATCTACAACCTTGTAGCAGTATATTAATACTTTTACTCAAGTACTCATGTGGACGCCCAGGCGTATTACTGCCCTCTACTGGTCTAGGCTGTCTCCACCTTAGCCAATGTTGCTATGGCAACAGTCTCCGTGCTCTGCCGCTGGCCTCTGCAATGGAGGAACTGAGCCTGCCTGGCTGCGTCTGCAATGGACGAGCTGGCTCAGCTGAGCCCACCCCCTGCCTCTCAAATAAACGCGGAAAGCTTAGTGCCAGAACGTCAAGGGTCTGACGCCAGGAGGATGAGAATGTGTTGGATTAAGCAACAGCCAAAAAACGGCTCCTTGAAATACTATGAAGCCTTATTTATACTAGATACATTTAGATTAGGTTCAGACATAAAGAGGATTGGTGAGATTCTGGAGAAGGATGGTGTCTCACAGACAGTACAGTACAGTACTTTTACTTAAGTACAGTACTTAAGTACAGTTTTGAGGTATTTGTACTTTACTTGAGTATCTCCAAATTTCACTATCTGGGATCCAAATATTGTACTTTTACTCCACTACACTTATTTGAAAACTATAGTTACTACTAGTTACTTTGCTGATATAAATTAACATACATTAATCACTTTAGCCCTATTCTATACATTGGCCATTTGGAAATAGCAGATCTACAAGCTCACAACGTGAGCTTGTAGATCTGCTATTTTCAAACATTTCGTACTTTTACTTTTGGTACTTTAAGTACATTTTGATGCCACTACTTTCATACTTTTACTCAAGTACATTTTGAATTCCAGACTTTTACTTTTTCTACCTTGCAGAATTGATACTTTTACCTAAGTAAAAAATGTGAGTACTTTATCCACCACTGCTCACAGAGTTCTGCCTCCGCCAAGTCAGGTGAAAATAGCAAAGGACATCACCATACACCATTATCCCCCAAACACACACAGGCAGGGGGGAAAAAAACAAAAAGAACATGTCACCTCGCCTCCAGGAAGTTGTCAAGTCACCTGTTCGCTGTGCGTCTCTCACGCCAACCTGCCTGCCCCAAAATAGGCCCTACGTGTCTTGTTTCTCTCTCGCTCTCGACTGTGTCTGGAAGTGCAAGGGCAAGGTCTCAGTTAGCACAGAGATCCCATGACTTTGGGTCAAATGGCCAACATACTCCAGCATACGAACAGGGGTGTCGCACGAAATTCTGGGCCCTGGGTACAAGGATTCACAGCGGCACCGAGTGCCGCGCTGCAAGCTTGTAGATCTGCTATTTTTGAAAAATCTTGAAAATGTTTGCAAGTCTTTGTCAGTGGTGCTCAAACTATTTCATGTGAAGGACCCCCAAAATTATATGTATTTGGCCACGGACCCTCATCTCAAAATATTAGTTCCAGGGACCCCCCAGGAGCAACATTTGAGTAGCAAATGTTTGCTTAGAAGATACATTTATTCAAAGATTTGCACACATTTTCACGACTTTACAAAAATAGCAGATCTACAAGCTCGCAGCGCGGCACTCGGTGCCGCGCTCGTATATCTGCTCGTATATCTGCTATTTTTCAATAGCCAACTTGGGCCCTAGTAACTCAGTCCCACTCCCCCCCCTTGTGACGCCCCTGCATACGAACACCAGTTTAAGCTCAACATTTCTTAGGGACAGGTCACAACATGGACAGACTGGCACGTATGGAGTTGTATCCGCTTAGATGAGGTTGCCACAGCTCAACGATTTCCGACCTGTGTGGGCCACGAGGGTATTGCATGTGTGCACCCAAATAATTGGCAAGTCAATATAAGATTTGCTTGATAACGGGGCGGCAGTGGCTATGGGGTATAGAGCGGCCGGTTGGCAACCGCGAGGTTCTTAGTTCGATCCAGAGCTCCCCCAGAGTTAGTGTCGAAGTGTCCTTGAGCAAGACTCTGAACCCCTAATTGCTCCCGAAGTGCAGTTACATCTCCATTCAGAAACATTGCCATTCAGAAGATTGACTTCCATTGCCAAAAAGTACAAAAATGACTATTTGACCACCCCAGAGGGGCTGCTCACGGGGAATTCCCAGGGACCACTGACTCCTCCTGCTCCAGAACGGATGCAAAAGTGGTCGCGCCCCCTAGTCGAGGACCCCCGCAACTGCAGCGCACATAAAATGCCGTAACTCCGGCTAGGAGCGAACGGGAGAGCCGGGGCCGGTACCCACACATCCGCCTCGGCAGCGCGGAGACAGCGCCACCTAGAGGTGGACCCCTGCCACTACAGCACGCTAAACAGGCCATAACTCGGCCCCCCAGCGACCGAGAGAGATGGGGCCGGCACCCAGGGGGTCCCTGGGGCGACCTGACGGTCGCTTATCTCCCGATTAGGGAGTCTTACTGGTTCTAAATGGAGGGGTCACCTAAACATAACCTATACCCTACCCCTAACCTCAGTGGGTATTTCTGAATGGGGATGTTCCTCTGCCATTGGTGTATGAATGTGTATGTGAGTGTAATGCACAATCTATGTGAAGCGCTCTGGATAAAAAGCGCTATATAAACAACTTACCATAATATATAACATTCATATAAAACAAATGAATGTGAAATAAATTAATTAGTCATGATTTATTTTCTTTGAAACCTTGACAGATGAGTTTTTAATTGTGACACTGATACATAGGAACTTAAAAGTGCACTGCGTTAGTTCCATTGATCCAAGCTGAAATGCTATTGATTCTGATCACTCTGAGAGGCTGCTGTGTTAAGTGGTCAGATGTGTCAGAGGGGTGGATGCCTACTCAGGGTCTGCACATGACATCCTGATCGCTCAGCCAGGGACGTGCAGAGAATGTTAGGGGGGCAGGGGCTGAAATCTCTAAAAGGGCTTTGTGGTGAAAATATCGAAAATAGCAGACCTCCAAGCTCACAACGAGTCGCTCTGCGACGCGTTGTGAGCTTGGAGGTCTGCTATTTTCGGTACTTGATACCACACTTAAGGACAACTTTGTTTTTTTTACAAGGGTTCCTATTTTAGATTGTAATTAGAGAAAATAAAAGATGAGTGTTAGCATGTTTTAACAGTTCTACTGCCAGATGTTATAATTTATTTATTGGGGCTGGTGCCAGCAAAAAGCAGCTTACCTTTGCGATGTTATAGAAAAAGATCTATTCAATATTTTCAACCAATTCTTTTTTATTTTCATTTATTCTGTGAGTACTTTGGCCAAGCTGGCAGCAGAGGGAAGCCTTATGCAAAGAATGGGTTTGAATTGGGCCGCTCTGCTTGCCGTGGTTCAGAGCATAGAAATGCATAATCTAGCTCAGGTCCACAGAAAACAGCCAGGAAGTGATTTGGGACTCCATTATTGCTAACGTGCAGTGGATTTTTGAGAGCAGCGTTACGGGAGATGTTTTTACTGTACACGGCGGCGTGACCCCTTATCAGCTTACAGTCATCAGACAAGGTAAAGAACGAGCCATATTGGCAACACGCCGCGTTCAGAATTGGGGCGAACGGGAACGTCCGAAGCAGTAAAAGAGTTAATTTACTGCTTGTGTTAGCGATTTTTGTATATTGATTTCAGTGGGTGGGGGCATGCGTACAAGTGGCTAAATATGTCTTTTTAGACACAATAAGCGGCAAAGTCTTTGTTACCATTTACACCAGCCCCCATAAGTAACATCTGCCCATGAAAGATTGCTGTGCGTCTTGGGAATGGGCTTATTGTGTCTAAAAAGTCATATTTAGCCACTTGCATGCATGCCCCAAATCTGGGGGCATGCATGCAAATCAAAATATTTAAAACCACTAAAATGAGAGAAAGAAAGAAATGAAAACATTTTAACACTCATCTTTTCTTTTCTCTAATGACTATCTAAAATATGAACCCTTTCTGTAAAAAAACAAGTTGTCTTTTAACTAAGTATCATCAAGTCAATACTGATCAATAATGTGGCGTAAGGCATGGATTTCTACACCGAGAGGGCAATTCTTTCAACATAAGATGCTGCATTCAAGTTCAGGAGAGTTTGGACAAGGTGATTCTCTTGAATGCTGCCTGCAGGTATGGCATGGAAAGAGGGTATTTGCATTTCTTTCACCATAGAAAAAAAACAACGCATTCATGGTCTGGAGAGGGCACGTTTTACAGACTGATAAAAGGGCAGGGGCTCAAGCCCCCTTTGAAGTCTATGTGTGCACATGCCTGCGTTAAGCAGACCCAGTTTTTATGCTTTATTTATGCCCTAGCTGCATGGGATGAGGAGAGAGTGGAAATCAGACATGGCAGAAGACCTCAAGAGGTGGCTGTTCATATAGCTACAGTGGAGTCAGTACTGGGGCCTGAGACATGGACCCTCACAGCACAACAGGAAAGGGCCCTGGACGGAGTCCTACATGGTAATGCTGAATGCACGAAGTGTCACATGGACGGGCCACATCAGAAATGTGGCACCCAGATCTAGAGGCAAACACACTGACACTATGGGAGCCAACCCAGGATAAAGCCAGGAAAGGCGAGAAGCGCACCGCCTACGTACTGTAGATGCACTGTGGCATGACAGCTTAGCTAACAACACTGTAGAGCTCAAGACCCTGATGTTAGATATAGAGAGTGTGGAGGGCAGCGATCCGCGTTTGTCTAGGCTAGACCACACTCTTGCATAGCATTGCATCGGTTGATTTACAGTTTGTGAATTGGACTTGAACTGGGCTTTCACTTGTTGATGACTGTCCAACTCCCGCACAAGCCTACATTCGTTCAATGTAGGCTGGGGGGGGGGGGGGGTCCCCAGATGATTAGCTTAATGTGAAACATTGTTTTCTCACTCAAGGGTAAACAAAACCAACATAAAGTTGAAGTGTATCGACAGTATTTGCACATTTCTAAAGTGAAAATTTAAGGACTTAGTACTTCTAAAATGACAAATTAAACATTGGCCAAATTGTCAAATATTAGAGGCAGAAATTGTGAAAATAGCCGATCTACATGTAGATCAGCTATTTTCACAATAGAACCGTGTTATACAAAATGTAACTCCTCAACGCTTAGTGCTCCTCAGGGTGGGGGGGTCCACAGTTAAAATATGATTATTTAGGGGATTGCGGCCTGAAAAGGTTGAGAACCACTGCTTTGGGGAGACATTTCTTCCATGACACTAATAGACATCACCAGTATGCCGTTGCCCTGAACACAGTGCACCGCTCTTAAAGTTAATGAAAAGCCGTCATTTGATTGGTCATCATGTAAACCACCTGCAACACGTCCACTAATAAAACAGCATATTCAGGCCAATCCAAACAAACAACGGCGGTTACCCTGCAGTCTGCACTCCCATCTAGAAAATACCAAAGTAGGGTCCTCAGGGTATAATAATGGTGTAGCCTCCTTGTCTGATCATGTCCAAATGATGAGGGAGGCAAGAGCCTCATAATCTATAAATGATTGCAAACATATCCCAGGGATTGCCCTTGATCCCTGCCTGGAGTTCCAATCGCACTCTGGTCATCCCGCCAACCCCCACTCAACTACCGCAGCTGCTGGTGCAGCATGACCCAACATTGGTAGTAGCGAGTGGTGGAAAAAGTACTCATCTCTTGAAGATCTTGAAGTGGTGTGAATGTCAGTCTCTGTGCAGGGTACACATATCGTGGCCAATGGCATTGTCATACTAAACAATAGGATTCAATGGTTATAGTCCATGGGCCAGACGGGTTGTCGGTATCAAAAAGGTGGCAAAGGTTACCATGCATTTTTGAAAAGCTCTATATCTGTAGATTATATTTTGGTATGATAACCCTTTCTTAGACCCAGCTAAATTGGTGTTATCAGCCGCTGGAGTTGGTGGCCCATTAACTTTACATTACAGGGAAAATAAGCAAAAAAATAATCTGCTTTTAGTAGCATAAGAGGGGTGTCAGGGGTCAAACTAGGGGTTTGTCATGATGCTGAATCCATTGCAAGCATCTGTTTTGCACAAACAACATTCCTTGGGCTAAAAAGACTATGGTTTAGTGATGAAAAGTGATGAGTCATCACTTTTGTGGGGGCTGTTTTAGCCCCAGGAATGTTTTTCGTGCTAAACAGATGCTTGCAATGGATTCAGCATCATGAAAACCCCCTAGTTTGACCCCTCTTATGCTACTTAAAGCAGATTAATTTTTTGCTTTTTTTCCCTGTAATGTAAAGTTAATGGGACCAACTCTAGCGGCTGATAACACCAATTTAGCTGGGTCTAAGAAAGGGTTATCATACCAAAATATAATCTACAGATATAGAGCTTTTCAAAAATGCATGGTAACCTTTGCCACCTTTTTGATACCGACAACCCGTCTGGCCCATGGACTATTATGCTCATTGACTGCCAGGCCCGAGTTTCCCGAGTTATTACAGTACCCCCAGAATGCCATGGCCCGAGTTTCCCGAGTTTTAGTATTTAGTATTAGGCATGATCGCAATCGTGAAATTGCATGTTTAACCCCCATACCAACCACATCTTTCAAAATGGCAGCCATGTTTGTTTGCATTTGAAGAAAACAATGGCTTCTATCTCATGAATGCCTGAACGGATTTCCAAGCGGATTTTTTTGTTTGATGGTGCATGATCTAGGCATGATCTAGGCACGATCCGTGCACTAAAAATTGATCTGTGCACTAAAAATTACAATTATTGGCAGTGAGGAACTTGGCGGCCATTTTGAAAAGGCAATGAATGAGTTAAGGTGAAAAAAGAACAGGAAAACAAATTATTTTAACTATTTTTTTGATAAAATATAAATGTTGTCGAATCGCTGAGCCTTGCAGGGTTAACACTCTGTTACAAGTAAAAGTCTGGTAATCAAAATTTAGTTGAATATACTTAGTAAGTAAAAGTACTCATTATGCACCTTTTTAACAAGATAACATACAGTATGTACTGTAGGGGAGAGCCGGTACTAATAGCGCAGCGGGACTGTTGCACGGCCGCCCATTTAACATGCTTCACATGAAGTGACGTAATTTCCGCCGACGTCATTCTCTTCCTCTTCGCGCGAAACCACTGGAGACCAAGTTTCATCCACGTTGGCAAAGAATTGACGGAGATATCAGCGTTAAGGTGTTTTTCCACACTGTAAGTACAATATATCCCATCTGAGTGTTTTCCGTTTGTAGGGCTGTGTGTATTTGGTGCCGAATGTTAATGGATTTCGTCTTTTAGGCTAATGTGTTGGCTAACTCCCAGTGAAGGTTTCATTGAAAAATATTCATTAGCTTTTGTGCTAGGGGGCTAAACGTAGCGGGAGACACGCTCGGGGCGATCCGCGCAAAACGCATGGTAGATGCGTAAAGCATGTATGTTGCCACTTGCCACTGCTTACAGGAGATGCCCCGGATCAGAGTGAGAAAGACCACCAGGGGTATCTACCCACCTGATGCCTTCCCCCTAGCCTATCAAGCAGTGCAGGATGGCCAGACCATCCGTGGTGCAGCTAGGCTACATGGCGTCTCAGAGTCAACACTGAGACGTTACATGAAGAGGAAGAGCCAGGACCCTGACGCACCCCTCCCAGGCTATAGAGCCCATAATAAAGTTTTCTCCACAGAGAAAGAAGCTGTCCTGAGAGACTACCTTCTCAAGGCAGCTGACATATATTATGGCCTGAGTCCTAGGGAGGTAAGATTAGATGATATAAGTGCTTGTCATAATGCATTTGGCCAATAGCTCAGTGAAACAGCACAATAGGCCTATTTTAGGCTTGTCTAAAGTGTGACCTGTTAAGCTAGTAATAATGTGCTGTTCCACTGGGGTTATCACTATGGTTTATCATGCATGATGAACAGCACTTATAAGGGTCTTCAACAGGGGGTCCAGGGCCTCTAGGGGGTCCTCAGAGTTGGCTACTACAGGGGGTCCTCCAAATCGTTCTGTGATAGAAACCTTTTTTCTCCTTTTTTATATCAACCACTTGCCAAAATTAGCAGATCTACAAGCTCGCAATGCACCGCGCTGCGAGGCGTTGTGAGCTTGTAGATCGGCTGTTTTTGGCAAAGAGGTTGGGTTTGGTGTAAAATGTGTATTAAATTAGCCTATTATTATTATTATTATTTTTTTTTTCCAACTTACTTTACTTTCAAACTCATTAGGCCTTTATATAACATTTAGATAGATAGATACCTTTACCTTTATTTATGACTATCACTGACATTTAGCCTACTTTTAATAATTCATCTTCTATGTCATCAGGTCCGAAGGCTTGCCTTTCAGCTCGCCAGGGCGCATGGCTGTAAATACCCGGAGGTCTGGGCTGCCAGAGAGATGGCTGGGAAGGACTGGATGACAGGCTTTATGGAGAGAAACAGTGCTCTCTCCATCAGACGTCCTCAGCCCACCAGCCTCTCCAGAGCCACCAGCTTTAACCCAGTCAACGTGGGAGAGTTCTTTGGGAACCTCTCCAAGGTAGGGATGGGACAATATGAAAATGTCATGTCACGATTATTCTGATAAAAAGAAAAGTTTGATTTGCTATATCGCAACAATCAAATAATGAGCTGTTATTCTGGGGGCAAAACGTCAAAAATTAGCCGCTCTACAAGCTCACAACGTGCCGTGACTCATGAGCTTGTAGGCTAGGCTACTGTAGATCGTTTTTTTTTTGGCAAAGAGATAGAGTAGAGTGTGGTCAGTTTTACCATTGTAGAGAGTTTAAATGGTACCGGATATGCAGCTCGGCAAATAGAAAGTGAATTGATCCTAGTGCATGATGTGCATTTCACAATAAATCTAAATCTCCACGATACGATTATTGTGAGTGTTTATCACAATTAACGATAATAATGATTATGGTTCCGTCCCTACTCCAAGGTCCTCACTCTACACCATTTCCAGGCTAAGGACATCTGGAACATGGACGAGTCCAGTACGGTCACCGTGCAGGTATTTTTTGTTTATTTCGATCCTCATCAACATTATAACAAAATATTTCACACTGTAATCTGACATTTCTGTCTGGTTGATCGAAAAGGTACCGGACAAGGTCATCGCCAGCAGAGGGAGGAAACAGGTTGGGGCCATGACATCTGCAGAGAGGGGGACCCTGGTCACCATGGCATTCGCTGTCAATGCCCAAGGCAACAGCATCCCACCCCACTTTGTTTTCCCCAGAAAGAACTTTAAGGACCACTTTGTGCGTGATGGGCCTGATGGCTGCATTGGCACCTGCAGTGGTTCTGGATGGATGCAGGAGAAGGATTTTTTTGTTTTCCTTAAGCACTTTGTCCATCACACAAGGGCTACCAAGGACTCGAAAATCCTTCTCCTGCTCGATAATCATGCCTCCCACCTTTCAGTGGAAGGCATCGATTATTGCAAAAGCAACGGTGTGGTGCTGCTGTCCTTCCCCCCTCACTGCTCCCACAAGCTGCAGCCATTGGATCGCAGCGTCTACGGCCCGCTGAAGCGCTACATCAACACTGCCATGGACCAGTGGATGATGAGAAATCCTGGCAAAACTATGACCATCTATGATTTACCAGGTAGGGCCTATGATTTGTAATGTAGGTGTTAGCTACTGACCTGATTGGTCTGAAATATACAAAGCCAACACAAACACACAATTCACAATCATAAAGCAACATGGTACAAAACTAAATTAACACAAAGTAGCTACAATGTCAATGACACACAACTCAAAACCCACAACATAAGGACATAGGCCTATTAGTCCCTGGCATCAAACATTTTCAGATGGGGGTGGAATGCATATCAAACCAGGCTAATTCAATGTTTTTTATTTTGTTTGTTTGTCTCAGGGATCGTAAGAACAGCGCTCCCGTCCGCTGCGACACCGTCAAACATAGTGGCTGGCTTCAGGTGCACCGGGATTTGGCCGTTTAACCCAGACATTTTTGGTGACAGAGATTTTGCACCGGCATACGTTACAGACAGACCAGCTCCACCTGCTCCGGACAACGCTCCACCTGCTCCGGACGACTGGCTGGTGCTGACGCCTGTGGCTTTTGAGGCTCAGACTGAGGATGCTCAGGACGAGCAGTCTCCTGTCCACACTACACCTGTCCACCCTGCCACCGCTGCCCACTCTGCTGCCACCGCTGCCCACTCTGCTGCCACCGCTGCCCACTCTGCTGGCACACCTGTCCACCCTGCCACCGCTGCCCACTCTGCTGCCACTGCTGCCCACTCTGCTGCCACCGCTGCCCACTCTGCTGGCACACCTGTCCACCCTGCCACCGCTGCCCACTCTGCTGGCACACCTGTCCACCCTGCCACCGCTGCCCACTCTGCTGGCACACCTGTCCACCCTGCCACCGCTGCCCACTCTGCTGCCACCGCTGGCCACTCTGCTGGCACACCTGTCCACACTGCCACCGCTGCCCACTCTGCTGCCACCGCTGCCCACTCTGCTGGCACACCTGTCCACCCTGCCCACTCTGCTGGCACACCTGTCCACCCTGCCCACTCTGCTGGCACACCTGTCCACGCTGCCACCGCTGCCCACTCTGCTGCCACCGCTGCCCACTCTGCTGGCACACCTGTCCACCCTGCCCACTCTGCTGGCACACCTGTCCACCCTGCCCACTCTGCTGGCACACCTGTCCACCCTGCCACCGCTGCCCACTCTGCTTCTCTCACCGCTGCTCAAGTCCACGCTGTGCTGCTAGCCACCAACGAGCAGATCCAAGCCACTCTACAAGCCAGTACCAGTCAACCTCATGCTACCCAGCAGCTAAATGCCACTGCACAGCTCCACGCTACACTGCTGGCCATCTCCTCCCAACTTCTAGCTTTGCAGGAAGCAACGGCTCAACTTCACCAAACCACAGCACCACCTGATCGGGAGGAGTTTGTGGCTCTGAGCCCTGAGGCTGTGGAGCAGTCTCAGGCTCCAGCTCAAGTCCATGGAGCTCGTCTGGTTGTCACCGCTCAGGTCCACGCTGCGCCTCAGGATCCCTCAGCCCAACGCAACGCTAGTCCAGAGGCAACCGGTTTCAGTCCGGAGTTACTCAGACCTCTACCGAAGGCTGGACCGAGGAAGCAGCAGACAAGAGGAAGAAAAAGGTCCTCTGCCATTCTAACAGACACCCCTGTGAAAGCAGCCTTGGAGGAGGAAAAACGGGTCTCGATGTCGAAAGCTAAGCGAAAGCTGAACCCGTCCAAGCCTACGGCTGCCCCCAAGTCTACTGGCAAGGCTGGCAAAAGGTCTACTGTAGGCAAGCAGTCTGCAGTGCCTTCAAAGGCAAGAAAAAGGTCTGCCGCTACGCCTGCCCATGATGATGAAGAGGAAGAGGAGGGTGATGATACAGAATGTCCTGTGTGTGGCGAACAGGACTACTTGAGTAGGCCACAGCCTTGGGTAGCCTGCACTGTCTGTGGGGAGTGGGCCCATGAAGTATGCACCGACCAGGAGCAGCGTTATGTCTGTCTCAAATGTGAGGACTTTGATTAAGCTGCTTGAGCTGCTTGTTAAGTAGGCTAACAGTTTTTTTCTCCGTTCTAACCCTAACCTGTGATTTCATGTGGGTCCATTGTCAGCATCAGCACCGCTCACTTAACACAGGTGTGAGTTGAATGTTCAATGTTGGGCTAGGCTTACTTTATTTTTCTTGTTCAGTTTTTACAATGTTTAAAAGGTGCTTTTATATAGTGCCTTTATCCAAGGCGCTTCAGGAGATTGTGCATTAGGCCTACACGCACGCACGCACTAGGCCTACAGGTACACACGCACGCCCGCATGCACGCACGCACACACACCACACACACTTTTTTGTATAGGCCTTTCGAGTTACTGTTTGCACTGTCTTTGACACATGGCAATTTAGAATGTTCAATGTTGTCCTTGAATTTGTAACTCTTATTTATTTTTTGCACTGTCACATGGACACATTAATGCTCAGTAGCCTACAACCCTTCACTGAATTAGGGGGTCCCCAGAGTTACTACAAGGGGTCCTCCAATCATTGTGTGATAGAAGCTTTTTTTTCTCCATTTCTACATTAACCACTTGAACCCTAGCCTCCATATTTTGAGAACTTTAGCCAAAAATAGCCGATCTACAAGCTTGTAGATCTGCGTATAAAGGGGGGAGAAGAGCAGACCAAGTAGGCCAAGTAGTGAGTTCAAGTTCATTAAGTATTAATTAAGTGTCCATTAAGTATTTTTAGATTAAAAAAATAAATACAATGTGATTAAAAGCTTAAATAAGTGGTGGCAAGAAATGGCTACATTCATGGCTATTAAAAATAAATACCTTTGCATGTAAACAAAATAATTTAAAAAAAAATAGCTTATGCCTTTTTCCCACGACTGGATATTAGTCACATTTAAAGTGAATTAACATGTTCACCTTCTTTCTCCAGTAGACCTATCCAGTATTTAGATTTGCATTGAACAAGAGTGAGCATGCATTGTGGTAGAAGCCTACATTCACACCAAAATCAATTTCTATCCATTTTGTCGGTTCCCCAAAAGAAAATCTATTTTATGGAAATTAGACAGTTTAATAGCCTACATTGTTTGTTGTTACATGGTATGTTGTCCAGCTTTTTTGATGGGGGAAAAGAGCAGACCAAGTACAGAGTGAAAGTTCAAGTTCATTAAGTAGGCTAGCCTATTGATGGTGCAAGTGGTTAAAAATCAGAAAATACAAATTTACATGAACCCAAAATACATTGATGACTGTGCTGTCAAACGAAACTACACTCTAAGAAAGAATTCTGTGACTGAGTAAATAGCACTATTAGAAAAAGTTATATTTACTCAATAAAATCACTGAATATCATGTATGTGATTGTTTGAGTAGGTCACACCAAACAAAATGAGTAAAAATCCAACTGTTCTTTTTGAGTTAGATGTACATATATTATTTGAGTTAATTTCATGAGAATAAATTAGTATTTGACCAACTGATTTTATTCATGAATTATACTCAATTTGTTTTGGTAATTTTCCTTCATAATATTTGAGTATGGAGTACTTATATGGATCAATTTAAAAAGACCCTTAATTATTATTCATTACAACTTAATAATCTTTCATCTCTCACAACAACTTAAAGAATTGAGTAGATATGACTAAGATTCAAAATTGTACACAAGGGTTCATGGGAAAATTTTACTGGAACATTCTGTCAACAAACAGCAGCAGCACACATCTTCTTCAACAAGAAACCTGGAGAGTGTTTGCAAATATTGGTAAGTAGATTTACTGTATCTTTGTGCATATAGGCTACACAAATGTATTGGGTATAACTTATGTTCTTTACAAAGGTTTGCAGCTAGTTAAGGTTACAGTGAGGGGAATGTGCGTTGTGAGCTTGTAGATCGGCTGTTTTTGGCAAAGAGGTTGGGTTTGGTGTAAAATGTGTATTAAATTAGCCTATTATTATTATTATTTTTTTTTTTCCAACTTACTTTACTTTCAAACTCATTAGGCCTTTATATAACATTTAGATAGATAGATACCTTTACCTTTATTTATGACTATCACTGACATTTAGCCTACTTTTAATAATTCATCTTCTATGTCATCAGGTCCGAAGGCTTGCCTTTCAGCTCGCCAGGGCGCATGGCTGTAAATACCCGGAGGTCTGGGCTGCCAGAGAGATGGCTGGGAAGGACTGGATGACAGGCTTTATGGAGAGAAACAGTGCTCTCTCCATCAGACGTCCTCAGCCCACCAGCCTCTCCAGAGCCACCAGCTTTAACCCAGTCAACGTGGGAGAGTTCTTTGGGAACCTCTCCAAGGTAGGGATGGGACAATATGAAAATGTCATGTCACGATTATTCTGATAAAAAGAAAAGTTTGATTTGCTATATCGCAACAATCAAATAATGAGCTGTTATTTTGGGGGCAAAACGTCAAAAATTAGCCGCTCTACAAGCTCACAACGTGCCGTGACTCATGAGCTTGTAGGCTAGGCTACTGTAGATCGTTTTTTTTTTGGCAAAGAGATAGAGTAGAGTGTGGTCAGTTTTACCATTGTAGAGAGTTTAAATGGTACCGGATATGCAGCTCGGCAAATAGAAAGTGAATTGATCCTAGTGCATGATGTGTATTTCACAATAAATCTAAATCTCCACGATACGATTATTGTGAGTGTTTATCACAATTAACGATAATAATGATTATGGTTCCGTCCCTACTCCAAGGTCCTCACTCTACACCATTTCCAGGCTAAGGACATCTGGAACATGGACGAGTCCAGTACGGTCACCGTGCAGGTATTTTTTGTTTATTTCGATCCTCATCAACATTATAACAAAATATTTCACACTGTAATCTGACATTTCTGTCTGGTTGATCGAAAAGGTACCGGACAAGGTCATCGCCAGCAGAGGGAGGAAACAGGTTGGGGCCATGACATCTGCAGAGAGGGGGACCCTGGTCACCATGGCATTCGCTGTCAATGCCCAAGGCAACAGCATCCCACCCCACTTTGTTTTCCCCAGAAAGAACTTTAAGGACCACTTTGTGCGTGATGGGCCTGATGGCTGCATTGGCACCTGCAGTGGTTCTGGATGGATGCAGGAGAAGGATTTTTTTGTTTTCCTTAAGCACTTTGTCCATCACACAAGGGCTACCAAGGACTCGAAAATCCTTCTCCTGCTCGATAATCATGCCTCCCACCTTTCAGTGGAAGGCATCGATTATTGCAAAAGCAACGGTGTGGTGCTGCTGTCCTTCCCCCCTCACTGCTCCCACAAGCTGCAGCCATTGGATCGCAGCGTCTACGGCCCGCTGAAGCGCTACATCAACACTGCCATGGACCAGTGGATGATGAGAAATCCTGGCAAAACTATGACCATCTATGATTTACCAGGTAGGGCCTATGATTTGTAATGTAGGTGTTAGCTACTGACCTGATTGGTCTGAAATATACAAAGCCAACACAAACACACAATTCACAATCATAAAGCAACATGGTACAAAACTAAATTAACACAAAGTAGCTACAATGACACACAACTCAAAACCCACAACATAAGGACATAGGCCTATTAGTCCCTGGCATCAAACATTTTCAGATGGGGGTGGAATGCATATCAAACCAGGCTAATTCAATGTTTTTTATTTTGTTTGTTTGTCTCAGGGATCGTAAGAACAGCGCTCCCGTCCGCTGCGACACCGTCAAACATAGTGGCTGGCTTCAGGTGCACCGGGATTTGGCCGTTTAACCCAGACATTTTTGGTGACAGAGATTTTGCACCGGCATACGTTACAGACAGACCAGCTCCACCTGCTCCGGACAACGCTCCACCTGCTCCGGACGACTGGCTGGTGCTGACGCCTGTGGCTTTTGAGGCTCAGACTGAGGATGCTCAGGACGAGCAGTCTCCTGTCCACACTACACCTGTCCACCCTGCCACTGCTGCCCACTCTGCTGCCACCGCTGCCCACTCTGCTGCCACCGCTGCCCACTCTGCTGGCACACCTGTCCACCCTGCCACCGCTGCCCACTCTGCTGCCACTGCTGCCCACTCTGCTGCCACCGCTGCCCACTCTGCTGGCACACCTGTCCACCCTGCCACCGCTGCCCACTCTGCTGGCACACCTGTCCCCCCTGCCACCGCTGCCCACTCTGCTGGCACACCTGTCCACCCTGCCACCGCTGCCCACTCTGCTGCCACCGCTGGCCACTCTGCTGGCACACCTGTCCACACTGCCACCGCTGCCCACTCTGCTGCCACCGCTGCCCACTCTGCTGGCACACCTGTCCACCCTGCCCACTCTGCTGGCACACCTGTCCACCCTGCCCACTCTGCTGGCACACCTGTCCACGCTGCCACCGCTGCCCACTCTGCTGCCACCGCTGCCCACTCTGCTGGCACACCTGTCCACCCTGCCCACTCTGCTGGCACACCTGTCCACCCTGCCCACTCTGCTGGCACACCTGTCCACCCTGCCACCGCTGCCCACTCTGCTTCTCTCACCGCTGCTCAAGTCCACGCTGTGCTGCTAGCCACCAACGAGCAGATCCAAGCCACTCTACAAGCCAGTACCAGTCAACCTCATGCTACCCAGCAGCTAAATGCCACTGCACAGCTCCACGCTACACTGCTGGCCATCTCCTCCCAACTTCTAGCTTTGCAGGAAGCAACGGCTCAACTTCACCAAACCACAGCACCACCTGATCGGGAGGAGTTTGTGGCTCTGAGCCCTGAGGCTGTGGAGCAGTCTCAGGCTCCAGCTCAAGTCCATGGAGCTCGTCTGGTTGTCACCGCTCAGGTCCACGCTGCGCCTCAGGATCCCTCAGCCCAACGCAACGCTAGTCCAGAGGCAACCGGTTTCAGTCCGGAGTTACTCAGACCTCTACCGAAGGCTGGACCGAGGAAGCAGCAGACAAGAGGAAGAAAAAGGTCCTCTGCCATTCTAACAGACACCCCTGTGAAAGCAGCCTTGGAGGAGGAAAAACGGGTCTCGATGTCGAAAACTAAGCGAAAGCTGAACCCGTCCAAGCCTACGGCTGCCCCCAAGTCTACTGGCAAGGCTGGCAAAAGGTCTACTGTAGGCAAGCAGTCTGCAGTGCCTTCAAAGGCAAGAAAAAGGTCTGCCGCTACGCCTGCCCATGATGATGAAGAGGAAGAGGAGGGTGATGATACAGAATGTCCTGTGTGTGGCGAACAGGACTACTTGAGTAGGCCACAGCCTTGGGTAGCCTGCACTGTCTGTGGGGAGTGGGCCCATGAAGTATGCACCGACCAGGAGCAGCGTTATGTCTGTCTCAAATGTGAGGACTTTGATTAAGCTGCTTGAGCTGCTTGTTAAGTAGGCTAACAGTTTTTTTCTCCGTTCTAACCCTAACCTGTGATTTCATGTGGGTCCATTGTCAGCATCAGCACCGCTCACTTAACACAGGTGTGAGTTGAATGTTCAATGTTGGGCTAGGCTTACTTTATTTTTCTTGTTCAGTTTTTACAATGTTTAAAAGGTGCTTTTATATAGTGCCTTTATCCAAGGCGCTTCAGGAGATTGTGCATTAGGCCTACACGCACGCACGCACTAGGCCTACAGGCACACACGCACGCCCGCATGCACGCACGCACACACACCACACACACTTTTTTGTATAGGCCTTTCGAGTTACTGTTTGCACTGTCTTTGACACATGGCAATTTAGAATGTTCAATGTTGTCCTTGAATTTGTAACTCTTATTTATTTTTTGCACTGTCACATGGACACATTAATGCTCAGTAGCCTACAACCCTTCACTGAATTAGGGGGTCCCCAGAGTTACTACAAGGGGTCCTCCAATCATTGTGTGATAGAAGCTTTTTTTTCTCCATTTCTACATTAACCACTTGAACCCTAGCCTCCATATTTTGAGAACTTTAGCCAAAAATAGCCGATCTACAAGCTTGTAGATCTGCGTATAAAGGGGGGAGAAGAGCAGACCAAGTAGGCCAAGTAGTGAGTTCAAGTTCATTAAGTATTAATTAAGTGTTCATTAAGTATTTTTAGATTAAAAAAATAAATACAATGTGATTAAAAGCTTAAATAAGTGGTGGCAAGAAATGGCTACATTCATGGCTATTAAAAATAAATACCTTTGCATGTAAACAAAATAAAAAAAAAAAATAGCTTATGCCTTTTTCCCACGACTGGATATTAGTCACATTTAAAGTGAATTAACATGTTCACCTTCTTTCTCCAGTAGACCTATCCAGTATTTAGATTTGCATTGAACAAGAGTGAGCATGCATTGTGGTAGAAGCCTACATTCACACCAAAATCAATTTCTATCCATTTTGTCGGTTCCCCAAAAGAAAATCTATTTTATGGAAATTAGACAGTTTAATAGCCTACATTGTTTGTTGTTACATGGTATGTTGTCCAGCGTTTTTGATGGGGGAAAAGAGCAGACCAAGTACAGAGTGAAAGTTCAAGTTCATTAAGTAGGCTAGCCTATTGATGGTGCAAGTGGTTAAAAATCAGAAAATACAAATTTACATGAACCCAAAATACATTGATGACTGTGCTGTCAAACGAAACTATATGGTATCTATGGGTTGTAGGGGTCCCTGCTCCATCTCTCTCAACTAAGGGGTCCGTTACCTGAAAACGTTGAAGACCCCTGGTCTAAAATGACCGGCCTATAGGGGGATGGAGTGGGTCAGACTGCTATTATCAGCAGAATATTTGCACTATATGTCACATGGACATAACACTGATGGTGGGGACCACCAGTTTATTGTTTACATGAAGTTATGAAGTTGTGGCCTAAAAGCTATGCAAAGTTACCTCATAACAGGATATAGGCCTAGTGTTGTTCTTATCTTGTTTGTTTACAAAAGGTTTGGGGGTTTAAACTGCACTTTTGACAATCATTAAATGAATCATTAGATCTGTGAATAAAATGTGAACATTTGTATTCATAACTAGTCTGGTCTGGTCCTTTTTATTAGGCCTACATGTTGTCTCTGCCTAAGAGAATGTTTTATTGCTTAATCAATGCTGGTAGAGAGAACTATAATCAGAACAGTCATTCTGCTTATCTAGGCTAATTTTTCTAATTGTTAACTTAAGCTGTTAACTTCTGAGATGTTTAAGCCTAATATTTGCTGGGGACCCCCTGGAGCCCCCTCAATAGCCATTGTTGGTCCCCGGCCCTCATGTTGAGAAACACTGACTTAAGCTACAGCTGACAATGATGTCATGATAAAGAACCACAGCTGACATTGATGTAGGCTAATGAACCATCTGGATATGGAGTGGTGGAGTGGACATGATGTGAAACCCTTCTCAAAGGTGAGAATTATGGTAATTTCAGACAATGATGACATTAACATGATAAATGTAGGCTATTTGACAATAGATATGGTATTTTCCTCATGCATCAATAAGCGTTAGATAGTCCCCCCAGGAATCCGCGGAGAAAAAGTTCTGATTCCGCGGTGAACAATCCTGATTCTGCGGAGAGCAATTCTTGATTCCGCGGCTTGAAAGTTAATATTCCGCGGGCATTAAAAAACTACGTAAAATTACCAGTTATGAAGCAAACATAATTTTTTATGTAATAATGAAGTAAAAATTAACTTATGAAATGAATTGCAATACCAAAACACTGTGAAACATTGTCGTTATCAAATAATCAACATCAATATTCTCTTTGTCCCTCTTGGGAAGATTTATTTATATGTGCCAGGCATGTCACGTGGATGGAATTGGGAAACAGGGATTTGAGGGCAGACAGAAATCACATCCTCTTGTTTCACTCCAAAGTCATTTAGAGCATTGACTGCCGCATTTGCCACTGTTGAATGATTGCATTTGTCTAAGAAAACAGTGTCAACCAGGTAGCTGCAGATTTCACCAGATTCATCCTTGATGAGCGGAGACACCATTATGTTGAGCATGCAGCATCCTTCTGAATCAGAGAGAGAGAGAGAGAGAGAGAGAGAGAGAGAGAGAGAGAGAGAGAGAGAGAGATACCTTTATTATCCCAAGGGGGAAATTCAGTTGCAGCAGTGTAAGGTTATTTACAAAGTTACAGAGAAAAAATAAAATAAAAACAAGAACAGAGTACAGTAAAGAGCAAGGTTCTTTACATCAAGAAAGGGAACCTCTCTTACCTCTCTTGCAGTTGTGTATGGCCAGGGATGGCTCCCTCCCCCATTCACTGCTCTGTTTTGCAAGAAACCTCTCATCGAGGGACTGTCAGACCTGGACAGTGGTGTGTTTGTTGATGTACAAGCCTACCAAAACAGAATACAAAACACAATACATTGATTGTACACATTTTGATAGATACTTTTTTCAAATAGTACAATTAAATGATTATACAATGGAGCTAAACTAAAATGATTTTATTTATCTACCTTGACTAATTCATACTTTTTTCATATCAAGGTCCAATATTTATTCATTATTTAATGACATTTAGCCTCTCACTCAGACCCAAAACATAGAATATTTTGTTATTGTTTGGATAACATTTTGTTCACAATTCTATGCTGTATTGATTTGATATTGGTGCCATAGATAGAAGAGATAAACAGGCAACACGTTGATAAAACAACTCTTATACATTCTCTAATTGTGTAGACTTAGGCTATTGTAAATTAATGAATGCAGATGTTTAACAACAATTTAACTCAAGAGCGTAAAATGAAAACAAATGGACCCGTAATTAAACCAAATGGACGCTTATGGGTTTCATTTTACCCTCTCAGAGTTAAATATAGCGTTCATTTGGTTACCAACTCTCAAGGACCACCGGTTGAAAACCACTGGAGCACAAGTCATTACTAAAACGATAGCATACCTTCTCTCGTTCCTCTGCAGCCACGGTTTTGCTGGCGATTGTGGTTGTGATGGCTTTTTGTCTTTTTAAGACGGTGTCTGCTGGCGTTGCTTGTTTTTTCTTCTGATGAAAGCAGCCAAGTGGTCTTTGATCGTTGAGTTGCGGCGGTAATCAAGAACTTTATTCTCCTCCTGTAATTCTGTGTATGATTTAGCTCTTTCAGCATAATATATCCCTGCTCACTCTGAGGGCTTGGACCCGGCCTCGTAGCCGGAGGTCGGAGAAATCGCTCCATTACTCCATGTGCGTGAGTGCGTCTTTCTCACCATGTGAGGCTTGTGAGCCAATATAAACAGTCAGATGATGTGCCTAGTTCCTAGTCCATTAAAAATCAGCACCATCTGCTCTGGTATCGTCACCACACACGAGACACAGCACATGAATACATGCCACGGCAAACAAAGCCATTTCCGTTTCCGTATCCGGCATGAGGACCGGCTAGGCTGTGAGTCTTGTCCGTCTATATCACCGCGACATCTAGCGGCCGGGAAGAAAACTACATGTAAAATGTAATATTCTGCACCTCGTCTTGTCCTATTCTGCGGACTGCTATGATATCCGCGGGAGGCTCTGATATCCGCGGAGGGCTTCGATTTCCGCGAAAATTTCCGTGATCGCGGAATCGCGGATTCCTGGGGGGACTAGTTAGATGACCTCGTGGCTTATTAGGAGGTTGTATCCAACCATGCAGCATAGATAGCGTCGCTAGGGGACGCAGTGCGCCGTATGTCCATCCTGGGTGCGCTTCTTGCCCCGCCAGACTCGAGATGAGGAAGTCGGCGCGAGGTCGCGTTATTTGCTGATTGCGTGTGTTTTGTTTCACCAAAATCGAAAAAAACAGCGGATAATGTTAGAAGACAAGTGTATCTTGTTCACAATAAAGTATGGTTGTTTAAGATGAATTAATCTCGGTGCAGGGAGGAAATTAGAAAAACGTGCGGCGTTGGACCCGGTTCTCCCCTATACACATTATGTATAAAAATAGCAGATCTACAAGCTCACAACACTTGGCGACGCACTGTTTAAAAAGTCACAGTTTAAAAAAGGCGTGTTTCCTGATAATCTAAATCTGCAAAATGTCTAAAAGCAGATGTTCGAGCTCCCAATGCTTTGCAACGGGACACAAGGCGTAATTTATGTAGTTTCTTTTATTTTTCTTTGATTTCTTCCTGAACAAGTCTTAGCTTTTTTGGGAATGTTTTTTTTTTTTTTTAAACGTTTTGAAATAATAATAATTAAAAACACATTTTTGGAAACAAAAAATTGAAGGGACCCATACAAATGTGTCCGCGACCCACATATGGGTCCCGACCCACTGTTTGGGAACCAGTTTAGAGGGTCTAAGTCAGACCTGGGCATTGTGCGGCCCGGAGCCCGTATACGGCCCTTTGGTTCACTGTGACCGGCCCTTGTAGGGTTAATGGCAAATTACAAAATAAACACTTCTAATTTTACCTCATGCATGGACTAAAGCTGCATTGCTTTTATTTTGACATTTTTTATTCATGTACATATGGACACAAATACGTACATCAGCACGTGTGTGTGATCATTGGATCGTTGTCTCAATAACAAGCAGGTGGTCACACGTCAAGACGACTTGCCTTACCTTACCCATCAAACATGGCTAAAGTGTCTAAAAAAAGAAAAGCCAATGCCGGGTTTTCAACAAAAATTGGACTGCTAATTATTTCTTTTCTGAAGTCAGATGTAAAGCGTTACGCTTAGTTTGCGGGGAGCACATCTTGTGGGGAGCACTGCCTTTTGGCCCGGGCCGGCCCTCCACAATATTTTCTGTTGTTCGTGTGGCCCCATGGAAAAAATAATTACCCTCCCCTGGTCTAAGTGGTTTAGGCCTGGGGCCAATTCTGATATCTTCACAAATTGGTACCACCCAAGGTGACCGTACATTTTTTACATTTTTTTAAAGTTTTTGGCCCCAGAAAACGATGGTTTAGTGATGAAAAGTGATGAGTCATCACTTTTCATCAGTTTCATCAGTTTTGTGGGAGTTTTCTGGGGCCATTTGTAGCCCAAGGAATGTTTTTTGTGCAAAACAAATGCTTGCAATGGATTCAGCATCATGACAAACCCCTAGTTAGACCCCTCACATCCTACTTAAATACCCAGAAAAAATATGTTTTCTGGGTATTTTCCTCCTGTATAGAGAGTCGATGGGAGACCGACTCTAGCGGCTGATAACATCAATTAAGCAGGGTCTCAGAAAGGGTTATCAAAATGTAAACAAGAGACATGTACAAAGTCAAAAATGTAAAAAATGTACGGTCACCTTGGGTGGTACCAATTTGTGAAGATATCAGAATTGGCCCCAGGCCTAGTTAAACCATTTGCAGTTTGACCCAAAGTCCAAAGTAACACTGTGATAATCAAGATCCAGCCCTTGGTAAAGGACTGTGTTTGAAACGGCATCCTTATCCTTAGCCTTTCAGTGACAGCATGAGACTAGCCAAAAACTTGAGAACTTGAAGCCTGGTTTATACTTTGGAGTACAACGGTGTTGTGCACCGACCTTGCCCCTGTAGACTGAGAGAAACAAAGACGTGCAGGGCTTATTTTGGGACACAGGCAGGTTGGCGTGAGACGTATACAGCCAAACGGGTGACTTGACAATTTCCGGAAGGCAAAGTGACATGTTTTCTCCCGCCTGTGTGTTTGGTATATTTGGGGACACCACTGTGCGCGCAGTTGGAGCCCATTGCTATTTCCACCTTACTTTAGTTGGCGGAGGCACAGCTACAGTACAGTAGATAGACATCTCCAGAATCACACCAACACTCTTTTATTTTGAATAAAACTATATTGTTGAACACTTCCGGGATAAACAGTCTTCATTAGGGATGGAGTTCATTATTTTGTATCGATAATGAGCACCTTATCGATCCTGCTTATTGAGCCGGGCTTTTATCGAGCCCACTATTGAGTGTTTTCCAACATTTTGTGAAAAGAAGTGAGACGACAAATTCTGAACAGAACTGGTATCTTTTACTTTTGGCCAGTTTGTGGCTGACCACCATCTATCTATGATGATGACAATTAACAAAAGTAAAACGTAAATTTGCCTATCATTAAAACCATTCATTAATGTGTAATAAGTGTTAAATGGCTTTATAGTAGTAATAGTACTGTAATTATTTATTGATCGCCCCTTTGTCTTGATTGTTTAAACATGGTGTATAAGCTCGATAACAGGCTTGATAAGCCCAAAGCTTATTGATACCGGGTACTCAATAAATGTGTTATCGAGTATGTAACAGGGTTCGAGCTCCATCCTGTTCATACTATATACATGAACAAGGAGTGTGTGTGTGTGTGTGTGTGTGTGTGTGTGTGTGTGTGTGTGTGTGTGTGTGTGTGTGTGTGTGTGTGTGTGTGTGTGTGTGTGTGTGCGTGCGCGCGCGCGCGTGCGTGCGTGCGTGCGTGTGTATATTACAAAACATGCTTTAACCATTTCAACCCTATTTATATTTTGTCTTTTTGAAAATAGATGATCTACAAGCTAACAACACGTCCTATGCGAGGCGTTGTGAGATTGTAGATCTTTTATTTTCTACCTTGTTCGTGCGTGAAGTGTCTTAAAAACAGTAAAGTTTGAGAGGAAATGCTGTGTTTGGAAGTAGTAGAGGATATGTGAGGATATGCGTGGATACAGTAACACTTGGATTATACTGTGAGAGTTGTGTGGGAGTTTATAAGCTCAATCTTGATATGCAGTGCAGTCACACACCTCCTACTGTAGGTGGTCTGTTCTCTCCTGCAGTGAGTTAAGCGACGTTCTCATTATTAAGGCATAAATTCAATAAATCGTTAACTCCAGTCAGGGACGTGCTGGCCATTGGGAAAAGCGGGACAACTCCCGAACGGCCGGTCCATTCCCAGCCAGCCCCCACAAAGTAAATATAACTCATGTAATTGGCCCACTGGCTTGTCTCTCATGATCTGAAATGGTCAATCTTTGAGTAGCAGCAGCACTATAGAGAGATCTCTCTCTATAGCGCTGAGTAGCAGCAGATCACAGGGCTATCACATTGGCCCCACTGGCTTGTACATCATCTGAATACTGGCCCACTACTCCCTAGCTCCAATGATTACTCCTACCATGGTCTACATACAACATCATTTGACTCTTTTTATACCAGAAAAACCTAACATCACAGTAATCGCTCATCGGTTAGTATTTGGGGTCCCACAGCACGGCCGGAAGGTGAAAAAATCCGTCCGATGGCCGCGCGCAATGAGGCCTCTCCAACTCCTTTTCTCGGGCTGAATCAGGGGCATAGCACATCCCTGACACCATCTCATGGTATGGATGTTTCGCGGATGGTTGTTTCGCGATGTAATGCATGATTGTAGACTCCCCACCCACCCCCCTACTAAACAAGGGTTTCCATAGAGTCAGGCTGCAGTCTGCAGCCCCTTGTCTGACCGCCTCTCTCCCTCTCCCCGCACCCAACCCACCCGGTCACAGCAGATGGCCGCCCTGTTTGTCCTATAGCTGCTGTCCGCCAAGTGCTTGCTCATGGAGTGTCTGTAAATTAACAAGCTATAAGAAATTCATAAATGTAATGGTGGTGCGATATTGACCTAGCTCTATAAGTGTCATGAGATCACTTCCGTGATTTGCCACTACTGCATACAGGGGCGTCACAAGGGGGGAGGGTGGGGGTGGGGGGGGGGGGGGGGGGGTGTGCGCGAGTGCGACTGAGTTACTAGGGCCCAAGGTGGAGGGGCCTTCATTATTTTATACTTTAGCTATTGAAAAATAGCAGATATACAAGGTCACAGTGAGCTTGTAGATCTGCTATTTTTGAAAAGTCCTGAAAATGTGTGCAAATCTTTGAATATATGTATATTTTAAGCGAACATTTGTAACTCAGATTTTGCTTCTGGGGGGGTCCCTGGAACTAAATATTTTGAGATGGGGGTCCGTGGCCAAATTCATATAATTTTGGGGGTCCTTCACATGAAAAGGTTTGAGCACCACTGAAATAGAAACATAGGTTTTTCAACAAAAAAAACTCAGAAGGATTTGAAATATACCTAGACTTGCACACATTTCCATGATTTTTCAAAAAATAGCAGAAATAGCAGAAGCTCTACGAGCTTGTAGATTTCAATAGTTAACGCACAAAATAATGCATAATAATGTGTTCCCAGTTCCCCCTATGAAGAACATTCATGGGGGGCCCGCCCCGCAGTGAATCCTTGTACCCAGGGCCCAGAATTTGGTGTGACACCCCTGCTCATGATTTGCCACTACTGTATAAATGAAAAGTGACGGATTGATTTATCGACGTGGCTTTAGTTTATCACCACTGCCTCGAGGGGACCGTGAGGTCAGCCCAGCCGTGACCCTGACCTTCCATTGACCTCCCCTGTGACATACTGGCCTTACAGTATGATTAACCCCGGAGAAGGCGCAGATGTGTCAGCTGGAAACATTACAACTGTTCTTATCCGGAGCTGATTGAATGGTTGAATGGTTCGCATAATGGGGTGTGGGGAAATCCCCAAGGGTCCTTAAAAGGGTTTGCAGGGGGGGTCCCCAACAAAATGAATATATCTCTGCTGTCGGGCCGAAACCTCGACTCCAAAATGTTCATTTTTGGGAAAAAGAGAGGGCCAATAGCAGACATCCCTTCACGGCGGGAGAAATAGGCTTAATATAATGTCATTATGTATTTGGGAGAAAGTTCACTCACTCTCACCATTTGAATTTGTTCCAGCTCTGAGTTTAGCAGGCAGCAACAGATGCCATGAGTCCATCCATCTTCAACCGCTTATCCGGAATCGGGTCGCATGGTCTCAAGTTCCAACTGAGACTTCCAGATTTCCTTATCCCAAGCAACTTCCTCCACTCCCTCAGGGAGTATACCGAGGCGTTCCCAAGCCAGTTTGGAGATATAATCCCTCCATCTGGTCTTTGGTCTGCCACAGAGTCTCCTCCCAGTGGGATGTGCATCGAGGACCTTCCTAGGAAGGCGCTCGGGAGGCATCCATACTAGATGCGAACCACCTAAGCTGACTCCTTTACAAGTGTAGGAGCAGCGGTTCCACTCCAAGTCTATCTGGTGACTGAACTTCTCACCCTATCTCTAAGGGAGATACCAGCTACCCGTCTGAGGAAACCCATTTCTGCCGCTTGCACCCGCAACCTTATACTTTTGGTCATGACCCACGTACTTCATGACCATAGGTGAGAGTAGGAACGAAGATCGCTCGGTAGACAGAGAGCTTTGCCTTCCGGCTCAACTCTTTTTTCTTCACCACAGTGCGATTTAGCGACTGCAAAACCGCTCCTGCTGCTCCGATTCTCTGGCTGATCTCCTTCTCTGTCTTCCCCTGGGGTCTTGTTCATGAATGAGAGAAAGGTGCCGTGAGTCACGCAGCTATATGTCCACCACCAGCGCTGTTGTCGTTGGCAAGCAACCAGAGCAGACTCTGAGCGAAAAAGAACCGGGAGTTGTAAAGTACTGTTATTTTATTCATATTAAGCAAGACGATCAGTCATCACGCCGGAAAACACGTCTGTTATCAGCTGATCAGAACCCCGTCTTCACACTTGAAGAACAGTAAAATGTTCCTCTCAATCTCTGCATGCATCTAAGACCAGTGGTTGGTCACTTTTAGACCCCCAAATCTCCCACAGAGAATGTAATCATTCATTTGCCAGATTGACAGTTCAACGACGAATGAGAACACAAAGAAATTGCATCGCAGGTCGCAGATCCGGTCTGTGTGTGGCTCTTGTGTGCCTCTAGACCGGATCCCGCTATTTTCCCACATTATGGTCGGCATTTGCGGGAGCGGTCTGCATTTGTGTGGGCTTTACTGCCACTCGCGGATGTCCGGGAGCAGACACTAATTTCCGGGAGACGTGTGATCTGAGGCCTATAGGCCAGACAGAGCTGGATATTTCATATATCCCTGTTTTTCAGATATCAGCATAGAAAAATATCTAGGTCCACACGACAAAGATATCTAGATCTAAAATAATCGGAGTCCCCAGACCTCCACTAGGGGGACAAGCACACACACAGTAAAGTCTTCAGAGATAACCGGGTTCCATGTCTACACGGATCCAGTGAATCGGATATTTTTCAATGTCTCCACTTATTTATCTGGTTTCAAAAATATCCAGCTTCGCGGCCAAAATATCCAGCTTCGTGTGGCTGCAAGCCCCAACTGCACAAAAAAATGTCTAGCAAATGTCTAGCTTCAGAAATATCCAGCTCTGTGTAGCCGGCACCTGAATTAGGCATAAGTGTCATGCATAGAAAACACACACGGTGGGTTTGACAGTGAGTGCTGCTGACACTTTGAGGATGACATTCAGAATGTAAGGGCTATGAAACATAGATTAAAGGCATTAGAGCTCGTTGTGATTCTTAAAGGAGGAAACAACCCCAACCAGGAATAAAGGGAGAAATAGCTAATTAAGCCGATTCTATTTGTGTGTCTCGTTTGTGTGTGTGTGTGTGTGTGTGTGTGTGTGTGTGTGTGTGTGTGTGTGTGTGTGTGTGTGTGTGTGTGTGTGTGTGTGTGTGTGTGTGTGTACACTGCTCAAAGAAATGAAGTGAAATAAATGTTCCCTTAATTTATTTGAATTTATTTGAGTATTGTATACTGTAGTACTGCTCAAAGAAAGCTCAAAGAACTAAGGGAACGTTTTGTTCCCTTCATTTTTTTGAGCAGTGGTATATATATATATATATATATATATATATATATATATATACATACGTACATACATACATACATACATATAGACATACATACATACATACATACATACATACATACATACATACATACATACATACATACATCGTATAGAAATGTAGGTTATGCTGCATTGAAAAGAGAGGCATTATTGGTATGGTATTATTCCATGAAACATGGCCATTTTGTTAATACCTCTCATGAATGCAAACAACGCACACGTCAGGTCTTGGAATGTGATGTGATGATTAGGCCTAACATGTCAGCCACGCAAGACAGCCTCCATCTGCTCCATGCTCTATTAGTGAGAATATGGGAGGTATAGTGGGAGGTAGTGTGGTTGATGTGTGTGTCTGTACATGAGAGAGATAGAGAGAGAGAGAGAGAGAGAGAGAGAGAGAGAGAGAGAGAGAGAGAGAGAGAGAGAGCTTTGTTGTATGAGTGCACAGAGCACGTGTCTCTGTCTAAAAGGAGGACTGTGGACCGACCGTTCAGAAACTCGCCAACCAGTGACATCATCGTTAGGCTTTTTTTATTACAGTTTACAGTTTCAGTTTAGGCATTTAGCAGACGCTTTTAATCCAAAGTGATTTCAATAAGCAGATAAAACACATCACTATAATAAACAAGATAACATGTCAGAACATCAACAACAATATAACAAATGCATATGAATATCAATCTAAAAAACAATATAATCAATACATTATAATAATAGAGTATACTACAATACCGTAATAAAATCAATCTAAAAAACAATATAATCAGTGAAGAAAAAAAAAAGGTTCTAATAAACCTAAAAAACAAATGCTAACTAGCTTCATGTATGGTCATTGAGTGTTTCAGTCGTGCTATTGGTTTAGGTGGAGTCTGAAAAGGTGAGTCTTCAGTCCATGGCGAAAGCTAGCGAGTGAGTCCGTTGTTCTAAGTGCGACAGGGAGTCTGACAGTGAGTCCACAGCTTGGGGGCCAGGAGGGCAAACTGTCTCGGACGAGTGGATTTTTGTCCTGGGGTTTTTAGCGAGGGTTCTGTCAGCATCCCTGTGTTGGCTGATCTAAGTGAACGGGTGGGGGTGCAGGGGTTGATTACTTTTTTATTTTTGTTATGGTAATAACACAAGAGCATGCAATGTCTTCCCTTATAGCATGCTAACTTTCCAGAAATAGAAAGCCTGCAGTTTGTATACCAGTAAGATGGCGTCTACTGGCCTGCGTCTTACACGCAGGACGGAATTCTCACAGGATGGAATTAATTTGCAAGTGTGATTCGAGTTGCCAACCGCAACTCGAATGTTGTTTAAGTTGGACAAAATGTGGACAAAATATTTTCCCAAATATGGATATGACTGACGTCTGACATCATAGATGTCTTATGTTATAGACCACATGCGACTCACACAATATGGGCATTCCCAGATATGAGCGTAATATTGATGGGCATAAAAGGGATTCTATTGTATGCACTGTAAAACCCTATGAGGCCAGCTTGTTATCATAACTATATTTTCCTTTTCAATTCAACACAGATTTGAGCAAATAGTCGTTTTAACTTAAAATAATTCATTGAAAACGTCTCAACAACCAAGAAGTTTACTTAATTAAAACACAGTGCCATGTCAACAACGTTAACTCAAGTTCTCTAGTTAAGTTGACAACTGACTGCTCATCAAAGCAGAGCCTTCTATCAGCGTCATGACGTTGTACGCTGCGTATTACGTCAGTGACGCTACGCGGTTCCCTGTTTGAAGTGGGCGCGCAGCATTGCGGTGTGGAACAACACAACAACGGACAGACACATATTTTGTAACAAGGTGAGTGTAAAATATTATAATGATATCTGCCAACTAATATTTAACATGTTTTACGTTTTTGATTTGATTACATGATCTGCTGTGTTACTCGTTTATTGAACATGGAACGGCAAACTGGGCAGTGGGCACCCACCAACTATTATGCAGCTAGCCAAGCATGCTAGCTGGAGCTGCCCTGTTTGTTAGTGTGACCACGATACGTTCTCTTTTCCCCGGCCGGACATGTACTCTTTTTGGGGGCTGTCCGGACTCCGGAGGGAGTTTATGAAATGCTTCAAATGTCGGGGGTTTTGAGTTTGTGTAGCGTGCGTGAGCGTCTACTTTATCAGCATCATAGACGATTGTATTTACCATACACGTTCAGGGGTTCGTTTGGGAACACACACTGAGAGGCGGTGGTCCACCCCGAACCCCGGAATGTGTGTGTTTTCATTATAAACCATTATTTATGAGGATAAATGCTTTAGATAAATACATATTATTTATAAAGCAATCTAGTGAGTATTTCTGGGTATATTTAGTGTCTCCAAGAGTCCTGGTAAAGTGTAGGCATCAAAATGTACTTAAAGTACAAAATGTTTGAAAACAGCAGATCTATTATGAGCTTGTAGATCAGCTATTTTTAATGGCCAAGATATGAAATGGGGAAATAAATTATAGTGGAGACTGGAGTAAAAGTACAATAATTGGATAAGAGATATAGTGGAGTAGAAGAATTAGAAATGGGAAATACAACTACAGTACAAATAACTAAATTGTTACTTTACAACACTGGTAAGGGGGTCCATTTGGTTACGTTTGCTCTCACATTTACAGGTCTATAACTCCCATTTGGTTCCCAACTATCATCAGACACCCCACTGTCTGGTTTACAAGCAACTGTAATCTTTGGTTGCAAACCATTGGTAGCCCATACAGAAAAGTCCCATCTGATAGTATTAAACAATGTTAACTCACCAACATTGCAGCTATATGGAAAGCTTGAATTATCCTCTTTCTATCTGCAAAGTGTTTAATTAAAATCCATGAGACATGTTATGAGTTACACTCAAATCACTCAATTGTCCTGCACCTGTCTACATTGCACATAATCAGGAGGCAGCTGTTAAATGTTGTTCAGTACAATCATAGAACGTTTCTGTTTGAATGGGCTGTCAATGGTTGGTGTTGAAACTAATTTGGAGTGGCTTATGTTTTAGGCAAAATCATTTAGGCCTATTATGTTTTTGTATTGGAATATATATTTCATAACAAAGTGTGGTATTCAAACTTGTAATTGCTATAGTTAAAATGTGTTGCAAATGCACTAAATAGGCTTTGAATAACCTTTGTGGAGAACATTTTAGGCCAGTGGTCTTCAACGTTTTCAGGCCAAGGACCCCTTAGTTGAGAGAGAGATGAAGCAGGGACCCCCACAACCTTTAGATTCCATATAGTTTCATTGTTTGACAGCACAATCATCAGTGTATTTTGGATTCATGTCAATTTGTGTTTTCAAATATTTAACCACTTGAACCGTCAATACTTAATAAACTTGACCTTTCACTCTGTACTTAGTCTGCTCTTTTTCCCCTCTACACCAAAGCTCGCTGCGAGGCGTTGTGAGCTTGTAGATTGGCTATTTTTGGCTAGAGCTCTCAGAATATGGACACTACAGTTCAAGTGGTTAATATAAAAAAGAAGAAAAAAAAGTTTCTATCACACAAAGATTTGGAGGACCCCCTGCAGTTGGGGACCCCCCCCCCCCTGTTGAAGACCCCTGTTTAAGGCCATAGCCATTATGATGTGTTTATTTTGGAGTGTGCACAGTATATAGTATATAAAGTATTGCCCTTTATACTGTTAAACTGGTGACTGAAAATATGGTGCCATTTCTTAAAATTGCTTTGAGGAAAATATAAAATGCCTATTAAAACAGTGGTTTAATAGGCTTTCTCAACCTGTGGGTCAGGACCTCCAGGTATTATTTATTTCTCTCTTAACAGTAAATTACAAAAATAGCTGATCTACATGCTACAACGGCGTTGTGAGCAGCATGTAGATCTACTATTTTCACTATTCATGGGTTGCTATTGTAGTCCTAAACTCGGTATGTTGAGGACCAACACAGGTGTTTGATTGGCACAGAACTAATGCTAATCAGAACACCTGTCAGGCATTGACACTAAGGCTTGCCCACCTGCCCCCGGCAGGTAAATAAAACATCAGGGCAGGTGAAGTTGGCTTTCAGGTTGCCCGACAGGCAAGTGCTCATTTGAGAGGGGACACAAATGTCTATAAACACAACACGAGATATCTGTCTAAACACCTGAACGTGGCCACTGCACTGTCTTCTGGTCTGTGGAATGTAAAATAAGAACACTATTTATCTATAATGTGCTGTTTTTTTTTTATTACTGTTGCTACGTTTAAAAATATAAAATAGTGTGAAACCATAGACATATTCAATCATAGCTAAAGTATGTAGGAATTAGGTATTTGGATTTGGAGGTATTGAAGTCTGAAATTTTTTCTCGCACAGCCCCAGAAAGTAAAGAAATAAGTGTTAAATTGAGCGGTAATTAAAATCGTACCTATCATTTTATAATGGACAATTAATTTTCGGGCAAGTGGGCATGACCTTCGGGCAAGTAGAACATGACCTGTACTTGCCCGATGGGCAAGTGCCTCTGAGACCTTAGTGTCAACCCCTGCCTGTGTTGTTCCTCAACATGGCTGCTGTAGGACTACAGTTGCAACCCCATGAGTAATACAAAACGTAATTCCTCAACTCTTAGTGCTTGTCAGGGGGGGTGGGGGTCCCCAGTTAAAATGAGTATTTCCGGGGTCACGGCTTGAAAAGGTTAAATACCAAGTCACATATCTGTCCTAATTCTGTCTTTTCTTTTTCTAGGGCTACATGATCCAATTGCGGAGGATTCCCAACTTCCCAACATAGCTGAACCACTAAATCCCGCTGTCAGCCTACTTGTTGCAAGGCTGATCTCCCAAGGCATTTCTGCTAAATTGAGGTATTCCTTTTGCTTATTTTCAGAATAATTGAAGTAATAATGGCAGAGACAATCAATGGTGTCTCATAACTGCCTGTTCTCTCTCTACCTCCAACTCTACCTTATAGCCTATAGTTTTCTATAGTTCATTATTTTACTGCCAGCGTTTTTAAATATAGTTCATTCTTTTACTGGCAGAGTTTAAACATAATTAACAGGGTTTAAAAGAAAGCATTAAAGCAATGGCAAGGACACAACACCTTGGTTGAATGGCCACTTAAAGGAGTAGTTCACCCCCAAAATGACTTTCTATTGATTACTCATGCCATGGATGGATGGATGGATGATGGATGGATGGTTGATGGATGGATGGATGGATGATGGATGGATGATGGATGGATGGATGGATGATGGATGGATGGTTGGATGATGGATGGATGGTTGGATGATGGATGGATGGATGGATGGATGGATGGATACCAGAGAGGTGCTGTTGAGTCTAGTCTGCCCTGAGCATCAACTGCAATACCAGTGGCAGCCTGAGTGACATGCATGGATGGATGGCGCTCTCTCTCTCTCTCGCACGCAAACAAGCACCCCCCCCCCCCCCCCATATTATTATTATTTTTATTAATATGTTTTAATATATTTTTTAAATATTGTTTTAATATTTTTTATTATTACCCTTATTATTACCCATATATATACTGCAACCCCCGCTGCACCCTGCACCCAGTAGTGCTGTTGCGCAGCCTCCACGACCACCGCTCAGTTCACACAGGTGTGATTTTTATAAATGCATTGGGTCCCCATCCGGAATCAATGGAGGAATGAATTTATTATAATGAAATTGCCTGTGACTAAAACAAAAAAATATTATTGAACTCAAGTCTCCATGGCATGAGTAATCATAGAAAAAAAAGTCATTTTAGCAGTGAACTATCCCTTTAGGCCATGGCTACACGGAGCTGGATTTTTAATATCCCGTTTTTTCAGATATCCACATAGAAAAATATCTAGGTCCACACTGAGCTGGATATTTCATATATCCCGTTTCTTCAGATATCCACATAGAACAATATCTAGGTCCACACGACAAAGATATCTAGGTCTAACAAGAACACACACAGTCAAGTCTTCAGAGATATCCTGGTTCCCTGTCTACACGAATCCAGTGAATCGGATATTTTTCAATCTCTCCACTTATTTATCCGGATTCAAAAATATCCAGTTTCACGGCCGAAATATCCAGCTTTGTGTGGCTGCAAGCCCCAACAGCACCAAAAAACGTCTAGATTCAGAAATATCCAGCTTCATGTAGCCGGCACCTTAAACCCCAAGTACTTAACAGTCAGTGTTTCCTCTATATGCATGCATTAAAACAATCCGGCCGCCACTCAGATTTTTTTTTTTTTTTTTTTTACATGGTTGGAAGGAGATGATAGCGCTCCTCTGCTACACTCATAGGATGGAGAAACAGCTCTCAGTGCAAATAGCTCTCGTCGCGACATACATTACAGTTTAGCTGTGTGTTTATCAAGATTAATTTAAAAACATTGATTTTAGAGTGGTTTGTGCTTTGTGGTTGTCTGTGGGCTGTGGCTACATTTTGTAGTTTCTCTCTTAGCAAGCAACCTAGCCTAGGAAATGAACAACATGTAGTTGCCAGGTCTGATAATATATGCCATGTTGTGGTCTTTTTTTCTGTAAAGTTGCTTGTAAATGGTGGTTGTGAGCTTGTAGATCAACTATTATCAAATAGTGGAAGTATATTGGTTGAAAGTGCTCATGTGGCCTATATTCCTCTTGACAAATCTCTTGAATATCCTAATAGTAGCCTATTTATTTTTGTGTGTAAATAAAGCACTTTGAAACTGAAGATGATGGCAAATGTTGATGATAAAAAAAATTATTTCTTTTTTAATCAAGTCACAAAAACACACAAAAATAAAATCTGTGTGCACGCTACGCCGTTCCGTGCTATTCTCCCCCACTCCTTCAGCTTCTGCCTTGGGAAAACACTGCTGTGCTTACAGTAGTTGATCTGAGTTCTCCAGGGCTTGGTCCTCTCCTTTTTCCCTTTATTCGAAATCTCTTGACCTAAAATAGCAGATCTACAAGCTCACAATGTGTTACACATAGTGAGCTTGTACATCTGCAATTTACGCTGAATGTTCCTAACATTGGGATGCTGGTTGGGGTTCTCATGTGATGATGACATTGCTACTGTATGTTTATAACAAAATATCTAAGATAGGACTTTTCTGTTTGGATATATTGGCTGTCAATGGTTGGTGTTGCAACTCTAGATTCAAGAAATTGAAAATTGTGGCTATGTTTTAGGCACAATCATTAATCATTTTTGTTTTTATAAATTATGTTAACTTGTATGTTCTATTGTTAAAATGAGTTGCCTATGCACCAAATAGGCTTTGAATAACCTTGGTGGAGAACATTTTAGGCCATAGCCATTTGGATATTGGAACTGGAGATTGTAATATCAGCAATACATTAACCTAATGCGTATTTATACTGTTGCAGAGCCTATTGTCAGAGCACCTGGATACTTGTTTGGACTTTGTGGAGTCATTGCTGTAATTGGCAGTGATGTGAGTACTATTACGTTGTAAGACTGACACACTTTTCTGGGAAAATAGAGTGACTTGTGCAACCACACTAATTCTTTCTGTCTTTTCTTTTTCCAGGGCTACATGATCAAGAGCCAAACGTGAATGCGGTGGATTTGTAAGTTTTGTACCTACTTCTCCGGAAATCGCAGAAGAATAATTGAACATTATAGAGAGATTCATGGACATCATGGGAGAAACTGCCCTTTGCCCTGCATCTACAGTGACTGTCCGCTAGTTTTCCGATCACAGGAATCCTTTAAGAAACATTTAAGAGAACATGGACTTTTACGGCATGGACCAATTGGAAGGTTAAACCTTAAAATTAACTGTCAATTGTGTGACTTCAATCATCCAGTGACTATAAAAGAGTACTTTGGTCATCTTGGGAAACATCTAAGAAACAAAGAGACAGTTACCTGCCCTTTTAATCAGTGTTCTTACAAAGCAAGAAATTACACTACCTTCACTTCACACAAAAGTCGTTTTCACAGCAATGCCACTTTAGAAGACTTGAAATCTGAGCTTATTACTCAAACACATTTAGGTGAGGAACATGTGACTGAGCAAGTGCTTTCACATGTAAGTGATGCAGAATATTCTGGGGATGAGAATGTAAATGAACAGGAGGATACCTTTGATATAAATCAACAGGAGGATACCTCTGATAAAGTTCAAGCAAGACTTGCATCTTTACTTCTGCGATTAGAAACAGTTTTGCATGTCTCAAAGACTGCAGTTCAGCAAATAGTTACAGAAATTAGGGATATTGGTGATTTAGTCAATGAGAGCAATAAAAATACTCTTGATAAAGCATTGAGGCAGCATGGTTGTAACATTGATGAAAACACTATTAATTTAGTTAAGGATACCTTTTGTCAGACAAATCATTTTAGCTGTCTTTCAGAGGGTGGGTCTTTGGGAACTGACAAAAGGAGGTTTTCATTTATCAAAGAAAACTTCAGTTTAATCAGCCCAATTGAATATGTTTTAGATTTGTCTTCAAATCCAAAACGAACATTTGTCTATGTGCCAATCTTGCGTGTTCTTCAAGTATTGTTGAATAGAGGTGATGTAATCGACAGAGTTTTGGAAGAAAACCGACAATCACCATCTGGCCAGTACAAGTCTTTTTTTGATGCCTTATACTGTAAAGAAAACCCACTTGTTAGTGGAGAACATCTAAGTATTGCTTTGGGCTTATATATTGATGAATTCGAATGTTGCAACCCTTTAGGCACCTCTAGAAAGAAACATAAGTTGTGTGCTATCTATTGGATAATAGGCAATTTGCCTGTCAAAGACAGATCATCATTGTCTACTATATATCTGGCTGCCCTATGCAAAAGTCAAGATATAAAAACATTTGGTTATGGTCCAATTGTTGAACCACTGCTGAAAGACCTACAGCTGCTTGAAAACCAAGGAATTTACATCAACAGGTTAGGAACCAGTGTCAGAGGCACAGTCCTATACATTTCATCAGATAATTTGGGGGCACATTCTTTTGCTGGATTTCAGGAGTCCTTTAATGTGGACAAGTTTTGCAGATTTTGCCTTGCAAGTCTAAAGGATATTCAAACTGTTTCTGTTAGAAGTGGGTCATTTGTATTGAGAACAATAGAGTCATATAACCGAAACCTCTCTGAGCTTAAAGAACATCCAAACTTGAAAAATGTGAATGGTGTAAAAAGTGACTGTGTTCTAAATGAACTAAAATACTTTCATTGTATAACAGGGTTTCCACCTGACTTTTTGCATGACCTTTTTGAAGGCATTGTACCTGTTGAGCTTTGTTTGTGTTTGAAAAAATTAATTGATAGGAAATATTTCACATTAGATCATTTGAATACTGCCATACAGCACTTCCCCTATAAGTACTCTGACAAAACCAATTGTCCTCAAAAGATTCCTGTAAATTTTCATTTATCTGGAACAATAGGAGGGAATGGCCATGAGAATTGGACTCTGTTAAGGTTGTTGCCATTAATTATTGGTGATGATGTCCCTGAAAATGATGATGCATGGTCTGTGATTCTGGAGCTGAAAGACATTGTTGAAATATTGGCATCAGCCACTTTTACAGATGAAAGCATCTGTTACCTGGAAGCAAAGATCTCTGATCATAGGAACATTTTAAAAGAAGTATTTCCTGATGTGAAACTCAGACCCAAACATCATTTTCTAGAACATTATCCACATCTGATTCGTTGCTTTGGACCTGCTGTTGACTTCTGGACATTTCGCTTCGAAGCCAAACATAGTTTTTTCAAGAAAGCTGTTCGTGATATTAATAACTTCAAGAACATTGTGTTGTCTCTGGCAAACCGACACCAGCTTATGTTGGCATACCATTTTGACATGCCTCGCCTGTTCAAGCCTAAAGTAGAAGTAGAGAGGACAACACACAATTCCCTTGAAAATGTGGCCCTCCCAGTCAAACTAGCTATTCAGAACAAATTCGGTGATCTGACTAATGTATCGCTTGCCACAACAGCCCTAATACATGGAACAAAATATGTGAAGGGGATGTTTGTATCCTATGGAAGCACAAGTGGACTCCCTGATTTCTGCCAAGTCCTGTACATAGTTATAGTGGCCAGTAACCCATTCATTGTTCTGCAACCCTTCTCTGCTTGGTACCTGGACCACTATAGATGTTTTGAAGTTTGCAGTGCTGACGATTCCCAGGTGTTTGTGGTGGAAGTGGCAGAGCTGAACCACTACATCCCCCTGTCAGGCTACATGTTGCACGGCCATCTCCTGATCTCTCCGAAGGCATACCTGCTACACTGAGGTAATTCCCTTGGCTTATTTTCAGGATAATTACTATGAAAACCTCCACCGGCTGTCTGTCACACTTTGCACACACTCTTTGGATGGCAAACCACAACCTCCAGCCCTGATTCTCACATGGCCCTCTTCTAGTGCCACCATCAGGCCGATTTTTGCAAAACACATTCTTGGACACTGCTCCTACAGATTTTGGCCTAAAATCACACAAACCGATACACAGTATCTCTAAAGTCATGTAATCAACATGGATCTGTCCCATTTCCCATATTCCCTGCTGATTGGCTATGATTGCCTTCTAAAGTTTGTGGATGCGACCTGACGGTCGCTTTTCTCCCGATTAGGGAGACAAGTCAATGGTGCAATTTTCATAGACAATGGTGTCTCTTATTGTCTGTTAACTCTGAACTAGCTCTGAAGCCTTTGTTTCATCACAACTCTACCTTATGGTCTATAGTTTTCTATAGTTCATTATTTTACTGCCAGTGTTTTTAAATCCCTCTCTGCTCTCCTTTTCCCCACTATTTGAAATCTCTTGACCGAAAATAGCTGATCCACAAGCTCACGTCACACACAGTGAGCTTGAGATCTGCAATTTATGCAGAATGTTCCAAATATGGGGATATTAGGCTTCATGTGGTTAAATTACTCATGTTATCATAACATGTTTGTAATAAAAAGGTTTGTTTTGTTTTTAGATTGACCATGTTGCTGCGTGTCATCCTAACCGAAGAGGACATTAGGAGGGTCTCCATTGAGAACATGCCCGACACAGTTGAAGGCCTGCACTTGATCCTCAAAAACAAGCTTGGATTGGAAGGTGTATTGAGGGTACAATTTCAAGACCCAATGTTCAATAATGAACTTTGCAACTTGACTTGCATGTCAGAACTCCCTACAGATAGAGTGACTTTGAAGGTGTACAGTCAGCCTATTGAACTTATGTCAGACACATCAACTCTGGACACTGCAAGCCTAACCACATCCGATGAGGGGAGCCCCAGTCCCCTTGCCAGTCCCAGTGCCAGTCCTGCTGCCAGTCTTCGTTGTCGTGAGCTGCCTCAGCCATTTAACATCCCTACTTTTGCTTTTGATGTGGAGCTAAAGTTAAAGCAAGGAAACGAGGCCTTCCAGAAGGATGGAACCCTTCTTGACGCCCCAAAGTCCATGAAATCTGACATTTTGGACAAAATAGCAGAAGCGGTGTTTGAGTACACCCCATACCCAACCCGTGAGGAACGTGAAATGGTGGCACAGGCGCTCATCAAAAAACATCCATGTCTGAGGGAACCAGGGTCTGACGCTGGATGGTACGAATGGAAGTTTAGTTTAAGTCATAAAATGGGTAACTTCAGACAGAAACTACGAGTGGCTGGATGCCCAGAACTCAAGATCAACTCACGGTCATCCAGTAGATCTGGTAAAAAGACTCTTAAGAAGGCTAGAAAATCAGAAGTCAACTTCTTGCCAGACGTCCCGGAAGGTAAAACAAATGGTTCCCTTGATGAAGAAAGGGTCGCAATGGTCACAGAAATGAAGAAAAGGAAGGTTGATTGGAGGCAAATTCAAGCAATGATGACCAGCACCTTCTCTTTACGGAGGAAGGAAATTGTGGAGGACGAGCCAGCTGTGGCTGACATCCAAGCTAGATGGCCAGCACTCTTCTCTGAACGTCAGGTAAAGTATTTATTTCAGATGAGTTGAAGAAGACTTTAAGAATAGCTAAATATGGCCTGGGCCACAGGGTAGTGGTCCAGGCACCTAGGCTGGTAATCCAGACAAGCCTTGCAACGCCGCAGGTTCGAGTCCTTTGCTGTGTGTGTGTGTGTGTGTGTGTGTGTGTGTGTGTGTGTGTGTGTGTGTGTGTGTGTGTGTGTGTGTGTGTGTGTGTGTGTGTGTGTGTGTGTGTGTGTGTGTGTGTGTGTGTGTGTGTCCCACACACGCACATCTCTCTACCCGTTTCCTGTCAGCCTACTATATAACTATCAATAAAAAGGCAGAAAAAGCCCCCCAAAAATATCTAATCTGTCATGAAGAGTGCTATTGAATTTACAGCCAATCCCTCTGCTTGTTTTTTGTTCTTTAATGCCTATAGATTGAAGCAGAGTTTGCTCGCCTTACATCTGTTGACCTGAAAGGTGCCCTCTTCGCTGGACTGGACAAGTATCTGACAAGGTTCCTGGATCTCTACAGAGCCAAGACTGGTGTGGATGACCTTAAAAGTCTTTTGAAGACACTGGATAGTGATGTAAGTATGTTTAACGGGCCGTGAACACATTTTGGTGTATTGCATACAGTACATGTAAAGTATGTACTACATACTGTTTTTGTAGGTTAATTTTTGACTAATATTGTTTTCAGAAAACTTGTCAGGCCAAAAGGATTAAAGGACGACTTTGCCACTTTACAACCTATCTTCATATAATAGGTCCTCACTAATGTTCATAATAAAATAGCACATTATTTTCCAATCTGTCCAAGTCTCTTAGGAGAGCTGTAGGAAGTTCAGAAACCCATTCTCCAGTGACATCATTGACAGATTTCTTTAAAAAAACACATTTGGAAAAAAACATTTAGATTTGTATTATCACGTGAACAATGGCTTCCACTTTAACATTGCAACTTTTCAGGAATAGAAAGCCTGCGTTTTCGATTAGCTTGGATTCCCCATCGATGATGTCACTGGAGAATGTGTTTCTATTTTATCATGAACATTAGTGAGGACAAATTGTATGAAGATAGGTTGAAAAGTTACTTTTGGGTAAAATAATGCATTTCTATAAAGTGTTGGTTCAGTAACAGTCGTCTCCCAGTCCCCGTCTCTCCTGCTCTTTAATAAATACATTATTTTCAACATGGGTCAATGGATTCATACACCCAGGAAAAATAACCCCCTTACCAGCTTTAATTGTATCGTTTTCCAAATTTGTTTCATGATTTAGAAATTCACTTGTTGAAACTTGAAATTCACAGCATGTTTATCCTGCATCTCTCTCTCTCTCGGTCTCTCCTGATTGGATGACATTGGTATATTGGGAATATAGAGCTTTACTCTCTCTCTCTCTCTCTCTCTCTCTCTCTCACACACACACACACACACACACACACACACACACACACACACACACACACACACACACACACACACATTGAAGTATGCTATAATACTCCATCCTGACTGAAACTGTTCCATTGGTTGTCTATTGTCTATTTGTTTTAGTGTTCCAATCAATGGAAAAGGGCTGTGGTGTTGATGGGGCTCCCCCTCTACCTCAAAGATGCTGGATCCAACTTTGGCAAGAAAGTTCAGGTATATTTTATATTTTCCATCAGCATTTACTCTTACTTATACGTATCCTATGTTACTATGTGTCCTAACAGTGGGTTGGGACCTTGAGTTCTTGAGTAGTAGTGAAAATAAGTAGACCTAAACAATCACAATTCATTGCAATGTGAAGTGTTGTGAGCTTTTAGATGAACTATTTTCACTAGTTGGGGTCCCAGGGAGACGGAGCATTTCTCTTTTGGGTCTCAAGTTAAAGGTTTTGAGAACCAATGGTGTGTTTCACGCTTAATGCCCCAAAATCAATCAGGTTTTATCTTGTCTTAAAGTTTCTATTGTTTGTTCACTTTGTTTAGGCCACAGTTTCTGAGGCGGAGATGACCAAAGGAATTGCGGTGGGCATCCTTCAAGTGACAGAGGACACTGAGGTTCTTGGATTCGCAGTGGTTATCGAGGAGAAAATCATCTTTCCAGAAGTCCGTGATTTTCCCAATGCTGTGGCACTGCTCATGGGTCTGCTGTACGCCCTGAACATCGATTATCCCAAGGGAATAAGGTACACTTTTGAAATAATCCAGAAGGTGCTGATGGACATTGGTGGAGGCCAGTGCTCAGCATTGGTTCATGGGTTGAGAAACAAGCTATTGAGGAAGAAGTTGTAAGCAGAGTTTAAGCCTTGACCTTGACCTTTAAGCTGAAGTGGACATTGAAGGACAGGTCAATGGACAGGACTGAGAAATGGACTCCTTTAAGTTTTATTGTTGGAGAACTGCACACACAAGGGCAGTGTGCATTGTTGCATGGCTTGGGATAGACTCTTTAGGAAGCCCTTGAAAGCTTAAAGCCAACTGTAAATATTGATGCTGTATAACGTGCACGTTTAACTGAACAATGTGAACATCGTATGAGAGGACTTATTTTTTTGGTACATTTTGTACTCCATTTAACACTTGCAGGTTTACATGCCTTAAGAAGGGCACGCACTGTGTATTTGTTGGGATATTTACACAACACGGTAACACAATGTATTTAGGACACAGTAACACACACGCAGTGGGTATTTGATACTTAAACACACAGTGTGGATCTGACACATAGTAACGCACACAGTGTGCGTCTGAAACATAGTAACACACAGTGTGCATCTGAAACATAGTAACACACACAGTGTGCGTCTGAAACATAGTAACACACACAGTGTGCGTCTGAAACATAGTAACACACACAGTGTGCGTCTGAAACATAGTAACACACACAGTGTGCGTCTGAAACATAGTAACACACACAGTGTGCGTCTGAAACATAGTAACACACACAGTGTGCGTCTGACACATAGTAACACACACAGTGTGCATCTGAAACATAGTAACACACACAGTGTGCATCTGAAACATAGTAACACACACAGTGTGCATCTGACACATAGTAACACACACAGTGTGCGTCTGAAACATAGTAACACACACAGTGTGCGTCTGAAACATAGTAACACACAGTGTGCATCTGACACATAGTAACACACACAGTGTGCGTCTGACACATAGTAACACACACAGTGTGCGTCTGAAACATAGTAACACACACAGTGTGCATCTGAAACATAGTAACACACACAGTGTGCATCTGAAACATAGTAACACACACAGTGTGCATCTGAAACATAGTAACACACACAGTAAACACACACGGTGTGCATCTGACACATAGTAACACTTGGTGTGGATCTATATTGGAATTCAATCTATCGAGTATCGATCTATATTGGTATTGTATCACACACGGTGTGAATTTATTTTGGTATTATCACACACGGTGTGAATTTATTTTGGTATTATCACACACGGTGTGAATTTATTTTGGTATTATCACACACGGTGTGAATTTATTTTGGTATTATCACACACGGTGTGAATTTATTTTGGTATTATCACACGGTGTGAATTCATTTTGGTATTATCACACACGGTGTGGATTTCTATTTTGCTATTATCACACACGGTGTGAATTTATTTTGGTATTGTCACATTGTGATATTATTTTGGTCTTATAGCACACAGTGTGTGGATTTATTTTGATATCGTATCAACGGTAAAATGGGACGGTAACACATGTGAATTTGGGGATAGTATCACACACAGTGAATTTAATGGGGGATAGTATCACACATGTTGGGGATTTGGAGCACCAAGGTTTTATCCACACTGAAACAGTTTTTTGTTTTGTTTTTCCTCCAGTGTTTTACCATTTGTGACTGTCCATGACCTTTTTTATTTTATTTTGTATTCTCTGGTTTGTTTCCCCATGTTGTAACTGCACTATTAAATACATAGTGTATTGTATTAATAATACACTATCACTTTTAGTTAAAATGCATTTTATTTTTGTCTTAAAGGAGTAGTTACCCAAAAAGTGACTATCAAGTGGCTATCAATTACACACCCCATGAAGCCTTGAATTCATGGAAATTACTGTTGCATTGCTATGCCAATATGGTGACTGATGGAGACTCAGAGTGTGACTCTCCATTGAGTCACACTCTGGTGGTCATCAAATGATTGGCTCAGGAATGCGACAATCTCAACAATGATTTCTGGCCTTCGTGGAGTTTGCAATTGATAGAACATAGTCATTTTTGGGCGTACTGCTCCTTAACATTGTTGCATTTGAAATGTCATTAGTATTACAAAGTAATATTAAGTCCTGTTCAGGTGAACAGTATTTCAACATTACATCCTCAGAATGTCAATGAATGTATTGGTTGGCACTACCTCCTGCCATTAGGGCAGTCAATGATATGTGTGACATCAATGTGTGGTAGGACACCTTAATTGGCATAATGAAAACAATTTAAGGGGGGAAAAGGGGAAAAATAATCAGCTACACTAGCTATCCATATTTGACATACTCTGAGGATATGATGTCATGAAATATTGGAAAACATGAAGCCATGTTGGTTTCCTAATGCTGTTCCGATGCATTATTTTTGTTCCAAAGGAACAATTGTTTTGAACTCAAATTACTCAAATTAAAGAGGCTTGAGTTGGATCTTGGTGTTTGTGGTTCATAACGTTTTATTATGTCTGGGGTGAAAACAGGAGGAGCACCCGAATAAAATATATAGGAAATGTAAGTAATCTTTATGGTATTAAATAAGTTGATAAATGTAAGTTAAACTCACTAGCATTGCAGTTAATTCAACCAAAACTTAAATAATATTGACTTAAGGTTAAGTGATATCAACTAAAGGAATCAAGTGGTGAAGTTATATCAACTAAGGTGTCGAGTTATATCAACTAAGGTTTCTGTGTTATATCAACTAAGGTGGAGTTATATCAACTAGGGTTTCTGAGTTATATCAACTAAGGTGGAGTTATATCAACTAAGGTTTCTGAGTTATATCAACTTAGGGGGAGTTAAGGTGGAGTTATATCAACTAAGGTTTCTGAGTTATATCAATTAAGGTGGAGTTATATCAACTAAGGTTCCTGAGTTCTATCAACTAAGGTGGAGTTATATCAACTAAGGTTTCTGAGTTATATCAACTTAGGGGGAGTTAAGGTGGAGTTATATCAACTAAGGTTTCTGAGTTATATCAACTAAGGTGGAGTTATATCAACTAAGGTTTCTGAGTTATATCAACTTAGGGGGAGTTAAGGTGGAGTTATATCAACTAAGGTTTCTGAGTTATATCAACTAAGGTGGAGTTGAGTCAAATAGAACCATTTAGTTGAGTTAACACCATTATCGTTGTTGTCTTGACATAAAATGTCATTGCAGCATGAACACTCATTTTTTTTAGTTGAAACAACGAGTTGGGTTTAACAGTGTGGGCATTCCCAGATATGGGCTTAATATTGATGGGCATAAAAGGGATTCTATTAGTGTGGTTGCCCTAACAGGGCATCATCTGGGAATCAGATGTAGAGGTCAGCTCCATATATGGAGATCTAGGTGATGATCCAGCTGTCTCCATGTATGGGTTTGATCTTTGATGAGGTGATGTCAACAATGTGATGTCTCAACAGGTCAGCAGCTATAGACATTGTGTTGATACAGGCAAGATGTGCCGTTTTTCATATAGTTCAATAAAGGAGAGATCCCACCGATTTGAACAAGAAAATATTTACTTGAATAATAGGCAAAGAATAAATACAAAATACATGTTTGCAAAATACATGTTTGGCAATTAGACTCCATTAACATTAAACATATAATTATGTTTAAATAACATTATACATATAGATTAGAATTGAATAGGGAGAGCCCCCCATGGAGTCTAGACGCTGGTGGTGGCAGTGCAGGTGAACCTCCGTCTTAACTCTTGACAAAGGAGACTAGGTGGTGTTGGGGATGGAGGTGGGTTGCTTGTTGCAAGCTGAAAAGAGAATGACATGGTTCAGAGGCAGTGGAGAGCATATTGGCTAGAAGAGCACGCCCATAGGCTAGAAGAGCACGCCCTTTGAGCTGAGAGTAACAACTTAGATCTTTTCATTGAACTTGCGCTGACAGCTACATTTCAATGAAGGCTCACATTGATACAAAATGATTTAGTGAATGAGCGTATACGACAGCGTGGGAAAAAGGAAGTGACGTGGGCTTAAAGCAGAGTGCGGTTTAGATCCTTTTTATTGCACTTACGCTAAAAGCTACATTTAAAGGACAACTTTTATTTTTTTTTACAACAAGGGTTCATAATTAGAGAAAATAAAAGATGAGTGTTAACATGTTTTCATATGAACATCTCTTTTAGACACAAAAAGCCGGCAAGTTTACTATTTACAACAGCCCCCATAAGTCACATCTGCCCATGAAAGATTGCGGTGCATCTTGGGAATGGGCTTAAAGACACAATGCATGCCTCCAACCTGGGGGCATGCATGCAAATCAAAATCGTTAAAATCACTAAAACAATAGAAAGAAGTAAATGGAAACATTTGAAAACTCATCCTTTCCTTTCTCTAATGACTATCTAAAATACGCACCCTTGTTGTAAAAAAACAAAGTTGTCCTTTAACTGTGACCTACGGTCGCAATAAGGTTGGATTCACCATCAGTGATGTCACTGGTAGGCTGGTTTCTGAACTGTCCACAGCCCTCCTCTGAGGCACAGAGTGAGTAGACCAAAATGGTACCATATTATTATGAACATTAGTGAGGACCAGTCATACGAAGATAGGTTGAACATGGGGGAAGCAGTCCTTTAAAGCAGTGTTTCTCAACCACTGTGCCTGGGGACCTTTGGTATGCCCCTGAGAAGGGTCAAGTGTGCCCCTTGAAACTGCTCGAAAGCCAGTATTGTATTTATCATTTTAAAAATGATTTAAACTAGTGATTTAAACAGCCGATCTACATGCTTGTAAATCTGTTGTTTTCACTACCGTTGTGCGACAGCCTTGTATGATGAAGCAGGGCTTTACTTTGCGAAGAAACGTACTTGGAAATACAAGGTTTCTTCCCGACAGTGACGATATTTACACCCCAGTATTATGTTGGTGTGCCCATGGATTCTTGGGACATGAAAAGTGTGCACATGCAGAAAAAAGGTTGAGAAACACTGGCGTAATTGATAGAAAATAAGTCATTTTCTGGGGGGTGAACTACTCCTTTAAGTTCAGGCATGGATGGATTTGCGAGGCTACACCGGAGGTAAAGCGCCAGACAGGCAGCTCGCGTTGCGTTCCCGCAGTCCTTTCCTTAACCTATTTAGAACAGGTACACAGTATTGTGTATCATTATTTTATGCTTTAACTATTGAAAAATAGCAGATATACAAGCTCACAGCGAGCTTGTAGATCTGCTATTTTTGAAAAATCGTGAAAATTAGAATTTTGACCCGGTTCTATAAGTGTCTGTTTCTATGTTTCATTTAACTGGAGCTCAGTTAGTCTGTTCTTGAGAGACTATACTATGTCAGTGGTTCTCAAACCTTTTCATGTGAAGGACCCCCAAAATCATATTGATTTTGGCCACGTCCGATTTGAAAATACACGTATTCGAAGATTTGCACACATTTTCACGACTTTTTCAAAAATAGCAGATCTACAAGCTTGCAGCGGCAGCGCGGCACTCGGTGCCACGCTTGTGAGCTTGTATATCTGCTATTTTGTCACTGGTTAAAGCATTCAATAATTCTAGGCCACAATGGGTTTTAACAGGGGAGGGAGAGAGAGAGAATGGGGAGAGAGTGCCGCGGTGGATGCTGCTGGGTATAAGGCGTGTCATTAAAAGTTTGGGAGGCATCGGATAGCTGTCAGAGCCCATGCCAATTAGTGCCACTTTGGGTGTCAGTCTGCCGGGCAGGAGAGAGCGGCGCTTGGCAGACGGGTAGGCTACCCTGCTGTGCTGAGTGTGAGCCTCGCTCCGTTCAGATGAGCAGACACTCCGCGGAGGAGCGGCACGGACCCCCGAACTTGACGTGCGAACGAGTGTGTGGAAGCCATCGTTTCATCGACATGGCAAATTCCCGTTTCATTCATTCACTCAAGTAAATATGCCTCCGTAGCGGAAACTGTGCAACTGTGCTCACAAAGTTTTATATCGCAGCCTCTCTGCAGAACTAGAGGTAAGATGGTAAACCCACAGTATTTAACCATGTAATAATGAATAGCATTTTTATAGCGCTTGGAAAAAGCGCTCAAATCGCTTTACAATGGTTCATCCATTCATTCATACATTGGTAGGTGAAGCGGCAAACTTTTACTTCCCACATTCACACACCAATGGTGGCAAGCAAGCAACAATCGACTCATTGGAGGCAATGTGGGGTTCAGTGTCTTGCCCAAGGACACGTCGTCCTGTGGACAGGAGGAGCGGGATTCGAACCACCGACCCATGGATCATTGGACCACCTACTCTACCTCCTGAGCCGCAGCCACCCCTATATTAAAGCAATACCGGGGTAGTATACACCGGCTGAGAGGCGTTGGGAAACACGAGGCGTAGCCGAGTGTTTCCGACCCTCTCAGCCGGTGTACACTATACCCCGGTAACCACAAGCCTCGCGTGGCTTATTGCTTTTCTAAAACGGTCACAATATTGCAACATGAAAATCATAGCATTCCATTATTTAAAGAAAAAAGTACACTTCTCCGCCACCAGGAAGAGACATTTCTTTGTTTACCAGCCACATTCCAGGAAAGGAACTTACGGAAGCCAGTGTGTGTTTATAAAGTCATGTCATTCTTTTTGCCAAAAAATAGGGAAACAACACTTATGTGTTAGATCAGTCTCATGTCAAGAACCATATTCGATCCATACACATGTTTATTTTCATCCAGATTTAGCTGCTATGTGGGTGAACATCACATCACAAACACTAGCATATCAACCTAAACTAACAGCTGAGTATGTGCCTGGAGAATAGAGGTGCTTTTCGCATTTACAAGCCCCGCCTTAGAAGCACCCGCACGGCAGGATTTGAGAGAAAATCAAACGCTCGCTTCTCTAGTTCAGCCTCACGGCACAGTGGAAAGAAATAACGCACCTGGCTTTGATATAAACTGATTCAAGGTGTAGGTTATAGTCTCATATACCACGGCAACCAGCCAATCAGAATCAAGGAATAGAACTAGCCGTTTTAGAAAATGCTACAAACTGAATGAACTTCCACATATAACAGTACAAGTCTAGTGGAAAGAATAAGAAACGTCCTGAACATCTAAGGCTACATACTCCCCTTGAGAACATTAAAAAGGCTGCATGGACTGGGTACGTTTGGTCCAGGTCAGATTAGCGAGTATTACTGTCGAAGCTGCTTGAGTGAGTGTGACTGCCACCCCACGACCATAACGCAAGCTCTGTAACTTGATGCCAAGGGAGTTCATCAGGGGGCGGGTTGAGGCGTTGGGGGTCAGTGTTGATTTTGACAGCAAAGTTTGATTTAGTGTTAGTCATAGTCTTTTGAATCACATTTCTTTTAGTTTTAGTCATTTTGGCCATCTGAAATGTTTTAGTTTTAGCCTAGTTAAAGTTGACTAATTATCATACAATTTGCGTTGACTAAACCTACAGTTGATTTTAGTTGACTAAATCTACAGTACAGTTGAGTTTGTCAACAAAAAATTATATTGTTGCGTCTTGGTGGCGTCGTAAATACTCACAATGCCTGATTTTACCCTTGGTTGTATGCTGAAAATAGTTGATCTATTTACAAGCTCGAGCTTGTAGATCAGGTGTTTTCAGAGTGCAACACCCAAGCACAACCAACCATAAAATGACTTGTCTTTTAGTTCTACTGGATCTCTTCTCCACTAGTCCCTCCCTAACATTTTAGTCTAGTTTTTATTTGTTGACAAAATTGTCAATATATCTAGTCTTAGTTTTAGTCATCATAGCTTAGTTTCAATTTAGTTTTGACGTCATTTTCGTCAGTGAAAAAAGGTAGTCGACGAACATTTTGATTGTCATAGTTTTAGTCCACGAAATCAACAACACTGGTGTGCCTGAAGACTAGGAATGCAGAAAGGATATGAGGGAGCTGATGAAGTCTAAGGGTTTTTCTGCATGGACCCAATGGCCGGCGCCTGGGATGTACTGGATGTCGGCGCGAGGGAACAAACGCTGGATTTCTGGGTAGTCTTCCGAGCTGATGTAAGCAGAGCTGCCTCCGCCCAGGAAGAGTGTGGGACCCTCGTAGCTCGCGTTCAGGCTGGGGAAGCCCATGATGTCATCAAGGTGCGCCGCGATGGCTTCCAGGTTGACTCTCCAGGTGCAGCGACCATTATGCACCACCAGGTTGGTCAACAGGAACTGGCGCACCGACTGCTCCTTGACCAGCGAGCGTAGCTGGTCCTCGGCCACTCGTCTGGCGGCGGAGCGAGGGACGTCGCTGGAGATCTTCACGTCTTGCATGGCTCTGATTGTTTGCGGCGGAGGTGGTCAGAGCCGGACTGATGTCCACCACCACCAATCTCTCCACAAGACTCGGCTGTGCGAGGGCCGCCGCCATGGCGACTTTGCCTCCCATGCTGTGACCAATCAGGACGCACTTGTCGACGTGCAGCCGGGCGAGCAGGTGTTTCAAGTCGTTGGTCATCGCCTCGTAGGTCATCACGGGGCTGTGCGCGCTGCCGCCGTGGTTGCGGGCGTCTACGGTCAGGGCCGTCCTGCCTGTGCGCTGCACCAGGGCCTTGGCTATCGAGTGGAAGTTAGACTTGCTGCCAAACAGGCCATGGAGAAAGACAAGCGGTGTGCCGCCCCCTTTCCCGTCGAAGACGTCGTAGTCCAGCGCGACTGGGCCGGGTGTTGAGCCGCTCTTGTCCCCATGTGCTCCCGTTACAAAACATGCCGCCGACCGCCCACTCAACAGTCCACTCCGAATGACGCGATGGAAAACACTCATGGCAGAAGTTTAGCATGATTATCGGATTATACAGATTTAAATCCGACCCATGAAGGTGCATGATGCTAACTGACATCATAGACTACATCTTTGGGCGTGACCGACATTGGGACTCCATGTATGGATATGACTCATAGCGACAGCACCAGGATGACACACAGTGGCGTCAGTTCAGAAAATGCTAAGGTATGGCAACATGTTTACATACCTTAGCAAGAGGCATGATACATTTATTTTAAGAAGTACATCTTATTTTCCCCCCGTTTCTACGGTTTCTTCTGGAGTGGTTGTTCAAGTGCAGCTAAACTTGGCATGTTAGTAAACGTGCCACAATTAACAATAATGCATTGCACCTGTGCAGCGGACCTACGGAACCTGGGAATGTACCGTTTTGTCAAGATGGGGAGAATACAAGTGTGGAGAATATAATTATAATACCTTGTTAAAGTGACCATGTTGTGAAATTTTGCATTTGTAGTTATTTTACTGTAATTTAACAACATAATAACCAGCACAGTAGACAAAGAGACATTCATAGATTTATATTTAATAGTAACTTTTAATTTCCCCCCCTGGGCCGAGGGTATGGCAGCTGCATACCCCTGCCATACCCAATTGACGCCCCTGATGACACACGCACCATAGCCAATGAAATACTGTAAAATGTGAGACAATCAAAAGTTGCAGTAGATCCGTTTATTCCCTCCTTAGTGACAATTCTGGTTGTGGTATCGAGCACCTTCTCAAAGCGTTGTAACAGGTGTGGCCTCTCCCTATGGTGTGGAAGACAGTGAAAGCAGTGAATATACCTTCTTTCCAATTTCAGACACATTAACAAAAGAGATTCTCAAGGAAACAGAATGAGCTCGACTAAAAACTACTGCCTCACCCCAAACATTTAATTACCAATTTACAATGCCTGCCCTTACCTGTTAGATTATATTGTCCATGATTAAACATAAACACAAAAATGAATACATACCAAATTAAAACAATTACTTAGATAGATATATAGATACATACCTTTATTATCCCAAGGGGGAAAATGAGTTGCCCAGAGGCAGCACAGCAGTATAATACTTAAAATGTTAAAGCTATACTGTGTAAGTTGCTCAACTAGTGGTCTTTAGCAGTATAGCAAACCGCGGTCGCGTCTGCTTTTTTCGGCCGTTTTTCGCCGCGGACCGGGCCTTCAGACCAGCGCGTCCGCCTCGCCTCGCCGAGACGCATCCATAGAGGTCTCTCGTGTCCCTCTACGAGCAGCGGTTGGGGAGACTTCTAGACCAGCGTAAACAAAGCTGTTGAAGCAAGCTATTTCCTGAAGAGACGCAAGATGCACTGTGATTGGCCGGTAGTGTATCATGTGTGTATGATCTGCAATGTGATTGGCCAACGTATACACAACGTATACGGATGATGCAGATGACGTCATTTTTCCGCGAAATCCGGACCCCGGCAAGGATCAGAGAAAACATATAAAGAGAAGGCTTTAGAAGCAGAAAATAACGGAGTGGGTGTTCTAAAACTTTAGCGATGTAACAGTTAGGACAATTTTAAGATTTGTTTTATAAAAAAAGTTACATGGTATAACTTTAGAAGCAGCCCACAACATGCTATATCTGAAAACTAGCAAACTTCCTACACACAACAGGTACATCAACTTTCTGTAACAAGAAAATAACTTTAAACAGTTAGAAAAAGGAGGGAACAGTTAGTGTATAAATTATGTGCAGTGGGTCTAGAGCAGGGGTCTTCATCAGGGGGTCCACGACCCCTAGGGGGTCCGCGGGGATACTGCAGGGGGTCCCCCAAATTTGAAAAAAGAAAGAAAAAAACAAAAAAAACGTTTGTTTAAAATAAAACTCTATCACCCCTCACCAAACCAAAGGTATCATTGGACAGTTGAAAGCTTACTCTACTTAGTGGACGTGGTCTGAGCCCCCCACCACACGATTAAATACATTTCTAGGGCTAAATGAAAAATATTTCACCGGATGGTGATGGCGCAGCAGAGAGGTACAGCGGCATTTCTTCGGTTTCATCAGGGATGGCATTAAATGAGTTAAAGAGAGGGCTTTTTTGCAAGTTCCAGAAAATGTGATATTTGATATCATAGATCCCTTTATGAACATTTGGACCTTTGTTTTGTCCTACGCATCTGTCACTAACCTTTGATGTGTGCATCTTGTAATAGTTTCTATTCAGGTAATCCCTGCAGTCGTTTAGATATAATAAAACATATTCCACTCTGACACTCGTGCTCCATATAGCTTTTTGCCATCATGACTCTCACATGAGAGAGAGAGAGTTGCGTGAGTGTGTGTGCGCGTGAGAGAGAGAGCAAGAGTCACATGTGTGGGAGGGTATGCTGTATGAATGTTTGCAAAACACCATGTGAATTTGTGTATTCTCTGTGCTGTGTGCTGTGAACACAGTGTACCATATTATTTTATTTATTCAAACTGAGCCAGGGGTCAGGCCCGATTAGGGATGGGACGATAAGCGTGATAAAAAACACTTGCGATAATAAAACACTCGCTATAATCGTATCGTGGAGATTAAATTTATCGTGATATCGTCCTCCGTCATGCGTTGGGATCAATTCACCTTTTATTTGCCGAGCTGCTTATCCGGTACCACTTAAACCCTCTATCGGTAAAAGGTGCTTATAATATACGTACTTGATACAGTCTTTTTCTCACTCTATCAAATGTCTTAAACAAAAAATAGCAGATCTACAAGCTCGCAACACGTTGCAGCTTGTAGATCTGCTATTTTTTGACAAATCATGTTCCGACACCCAGGATAACGAATTTTGATTATCGCGATAATATCGTAAATCGCGATTTCTTTTGTCACAATAATCGTGCTATGAAATGTTCATATCGTTCCATCCCTAGGCCCGATAAGCTTTATGTTATCTCTCTGTTCCCCTCTTTTCTGCATCTTGGACCCTTTATCATGCCAGATGGACTTGACTACTAGTACCGTGGACTTTTGAGATTGTGCCTTGTACTACACTAGAGGGTCGCGGCCCTTCGGGCCGCTCACATCTAGTTAAAAAAAAAAAAAAGTTAAAAAAAAAAGTAAAAAAAAAAATTTCCGGTCGGACATATTTGACGGCCGGACGCACTGGAGAGAAGTCCGTTGACTGTGGACTGCCCTGTGCCCTGTGCCTATGCTCGAGTGTGGGCGTGTCTCAAAGTCCGTTGACTGTGGACTGCCCTGTGTCCTGTGTCCGTTGACTGTGGGCTGCCCTGTGTCCTGTGCCCTGTGCCAAAGTGGGCTGCGGCCTTAAGCCAATTGTAAATATAAGATTGCACTGTTGTGAATACACAGATATGTATTGCATTGTGTCCAATAAAAAATAAACGTAACTGAACTGAACTGAATGAGCACGTATTTCAGGATGAAGAGTTATAGGTATTGTGTAGTTGTGAGCTTGTAGATCGTCTATTTGAACTATTTAAAATAGTTCAATAGTTTAAAATAGTAAAACATAAAATGCAAAAGCGTTTAGGGATAAGCGCACTGGCGAAAATAGGGCTCATCGTGTACTGTACTTTATGCAGAAAATCCCTGTAGTCATTTACAAATAGTATAACGTGCAAACTCAACTGAATACCTTGAGTACAAGAGAAGTACTTCTGTACCGGGCCGATGCATACTCCACTTAGGGAGGTTTGCCTTTTGCACCTTACGCTGTACCAGTATACGTGTAAGAAAAAGAGAGAAATGAAGATAAAAAAAAGTGTTACGTTTGTTATCAGGGTCTTCTCCATAAAATGCTAATTTTGGCATTGTTTTCCTGTCTCAAGAATATGAACCATGGTTGACATTCAAGCAGCTGTGCTTTGTTTGATTCATGACTTGCTGTCCGTCTCTCGTTCGTCACGGATGACGTTACATGTTGTGTGTTTATTATGCCCTCCACAAAGACAGATATCTGCCTAATTCCAGACTTGTTGCGAGACACCCTGGTCCAATCCAGCCAGGTGCTGGGAAAATTGAACTCATCAGAGGAGATTACCATAATCTAGTCCAATATGGTCAAACCTTATGGTCTCTCCAGAGTATTACAGAGAGGAGCGTAACGTCACGCTTTGATCTCGCCGTCACTGGAGTTCTTAACAAGCCTCTGTTGCTCTTCAGCCCCGTCAACCGCCATTGTAACCGAGGCTTTTTCACTCGCTGGTAAATTGACTAAATCACGTCTTTTCACCCCTTTTAACGCATTCACAGGCCTATCCAAGTTATGCAACATGTTATTTCACGTAATTGGCTCTAGTTAATGTTTAAAGGAAGGGTAACAGAATGGGCTCTACTTTGTCTCCAATTAATTGTGATATAATTGTGAAAATATTTGCCAATGCAACTATACCCTGAAAGGGTTAATATTCAGAGCTGTAGGGAGAAGGCGGTCTCAACTCCCGAGGCACCGCCCAGCCGCCTCGGAAAGTGAGGAGCAGAAACAGCGTGTCACTTGAGGAATGTTGGTCACGTGACCCAATGGAAGTCGGTGGAGAATTGGACGTGGGAATTACGATATATATATCCTAATAATACAGTAAATACATAACTTTGTCAGCGACGATGACCAACGATATGTATGCTATCACACGTGTCATGTTTTGTAATTGTCCTGACTGATTTCGCTGTATTCATGCTGAAGCACAGCTCGCACGAGTCAAAGACTTTCTACAGTCGCGAGGGGCGGGTCTTGACTTCGCTCCAGGCTTTGTGGACAGCGGCTGCTGTTCGCTGTTCATGCCGCGATGAGAGGTTCATGTGTGGGATGAACAAGCCATTTTGACTCGGTGATTTTTATGGAGCTTTTCTTTCCCGGGCCGTTTCTGGGACAAATCATCATGACAAAATAAGATAAATAGGGGACAGCCGGACAGGGCGACTATTTGTGAGGATAAGTTAATAATAATTAGAAGATAGAGTTAAAATAAAACATTAAACCAAGCACTTTGACCGAGGCTTGCGCTCGCATCTAGGCTCGCATCTACGCTGGTGACTCGTGTGTAAAGTAACTAAGTAGCCAACATTTACTCAAGTACTAAACCAAGCACTTTGACCGAGGCTTGTCATCATTGTGAGTGGATGAGAGCCGCTCGCCCGCTCGCATCTACGTGCAGCCTGCTAGTGAGTCGAGTGTAAAGTAACTAAGTAGCCTACATTTACTCAAGTATTGATGTACTTTGAGGCGGAGATAGCCGCGACCAGCTCTTCTTCTAATCGGCTCGCCTGCAGTCGGTATCTAAGTAGGCTACATTTACTCAGATACTGTACTTAAGTAGGGCCCTACAATTTTGAGGTATTTTTACTTTACTGGAGTGTTTTACATTTTCAGTACTTTTATTTCTACTCCACTTCATCTCAAAATAAATCATTGTAGGCTACTTTTACTCCACTGCAGTTATTTTAAAAAAGTTATTAAAAATACTTTGTTTAATTATTATTACAAACCATTCATTAATCACTATATATACATCGGCCATTTGAAATTAGCCGATCTACAAGCTCACAGTGCGTGACGGACATTTTCTTGTAACGGTTTATTTCTACATTGTAGTATCGATACTTTTACTTGTTGATACTTTTACTTGAGTACAAAATATGAGTACTTCTTCCACCGCTGCGCTGTCAGTCCGTGCAGCCGTGCTGACAAGGAAACGGCAGGGGGGGGGGGGGATTGATTGATTGATTGATTGAAGGCTTTATTAGAAGTTTGCATAGGAAAATGTACAGATTCATGACGGTACAGTTCACTGGTACAAGGTCTACTAAAAGGAGATCCATGAAAAGACTAAGCTTATTTCAACAGGAAACCATTAAAGTATCTCATATAACATTGAATGACAGACAAATAGAACACAGTACTATGCAGTAGATATGTAAAGAAAAAAAGAAAACAGTAGGTCTATACAATCAGTAAGTACAGTATATACAATATATACAAGGAAGGGGCAGGTAACAGTAAGTCTAAACAATCAGTATGTACAGTATATACAAGGAAGGGGCAGGGAGGGTAGGGTTGGGCTAGGTTTTTACCAGTTGTGAACGGCTGCTGCCTGTAAGTGGTTTTTTAGGGCAATTTTAAAGGATGCTAGTGATCCACACTCCTTTATGGCCTTCGGTAAGGCATTCCACATTTTTGTGGTGTAGCAGAAGAACGAGTTCGACCCTTTCTTTGAGTTGACTCTGGGTTGAACGTGATCTGTGGCACTGCCTCTGGTGTTGTAATTATGGACATCCTTAACGTTTTTAAAGTATTTTGACAGGTACTTGGGTATCATAGTGGTGTAGTGTATCTTGTACACCAGGCCCATTGCAAGTTGCTGTACTCTGTCATCTACTCTGAGCCACCCCATGGCGGAGAAATGGGCGTGTCCAGCTTGCATTTCACCGAGACAAGAGGGCAAGAGAGATTCTCTTGTTTTCGTCATTTTCACGCGACAACTTTATTTCCGAAGTTATTTCCCAAAATGGCCACAGTTGGTCTTATTAATTTATAAACCTCAAATGTAACTATGTATTCTCAAACTAATATGACTCAAATATATGTAAAAAATACTTAGGGGGACCTTTAGAGACATGTGTCAACAGTTTTACAAGGCAAATTTCATGGTGCCTACACTTTAATGTAAGAAAATGTACTTTGATTGACTTTAAAATTATTGACTTTATTGACTTTAAAATGTACTCAAATCAACTTGGAGAGGCCCGCAAATGCGTTAAAAGGGGCAAAGACGTGATTTAGTCTACTTACCAGCGAGTGAAAATGCCTCGGTTACATTGGAGGTGGACGAGGCTGAAGAGCAGTAAGAATATCACCAGACTCCGGTAAGCTAAATAGTGACGTCACGTCCGCTTTCCACGCTTACAATGGGAGTCGACGTAAGTGTCAGAACTCTCTCTCTTCTAGGACACTGGGTCTCTCTGCCTGGCTCTCCTATGCTTCTCGTTCGACCTCAGCCCTGCATGCCCACATAGAGCCTGTTTCCAACTATATCCTCGCTGTGCACTTCTTTACCCCGGCTGCCATTTGCCATTCTCTCTTGTGAAGTCACTGGATGTCATCTCACAGTCGCTGAGTGACATTTGAATGAGCTTGGCGGTCGTCCCGGTCAGTGGAGAATCGTTTTCACTCTCCGCCCGTCTGCACCTTTGTTGTCCCCGATGTCTGCTGCTTGACCTTGTTCTCGTGAACCCGCCGTCTCTGAGTTGTAAAGGATGGGAGCAACCTGACACTCACTGTATCCCCCTGCCTATGAAGCCAGAATTGAATATGTCTTCTTTTACTCCCTCAAAAAACTTTTCTTTTCAACTCTTTTGGCATGGTCAACTGTTATTTTTGGATTCCAAGTGCTTTAGAGGTACTATAGGTACTACTTACAATAGAGGCCTATCTGGGCCCGCCCCTTTCCCCCCTCCCCCTGAGCGGCAGCCATGATGGAGTTACTGCTGCAGCAGTGTGTGTCTATGTCTATGTCTATGGAGATGGGACTTTTAATGAAATTAGTCATTACCAGTCCCATCTCCATGATATTTAGATCTAATTCCTTCGCCAGTTCCATCCGCATGATTTGTAGATCTAATTCTATGAGTCCCATCCCCATGATTTGTAGGTCTAATACCATCGCCAGTCCCATCCTTATGATTCATAGATCTAATTCTGTCTGTTCCATCTCAATTATGTTTAGGTCTAATTCCATCGCCATTTCCATCCAAATGATTTGTAAATCTAATTCTATGAGTCCCATCTCCATGATTTGTAGGTCTAATTCCATCGCCAGTCCCATCCTTATGATTTGTAGATCTAATTCTATCTGTTCCATCTCAATTATGTTTAGGTCTGATTCCATCGCCAGTTCTATCCGCATGATTTGTTGATCTAATTCTATATAGTTCCATCCTCATGATTTGTAGATCTAATTCCATCGCCAGTCCCATCCTTATGATTTGTTGATCTAATTCTATCAGTCCCATCTCAATTATGTTTAGGTCTAATTCCATCGCCAGTTCCATCCCCATGATGTGTAGGTCTAATTCGATACATTCCCAACTCCATGTTCTTTAGATCTAATTCGATAGTCACATCCCCATGATTTGTAGATCTAATTCCATCACCAGTCCCATCCCCATAATGTGTAGGTCCAATTCCATCGGCAGTTTCGCCAGTTCCATCTGTATGATTTGTAGATCTAATTCTATGAGTCCCATCCCCATGATTTGTAGGTCTAATACCATCGCCAGTCTCATCCTTAAGATTTGTAGATCTAATTCTATCAGTCCCATCTCAATTATGTTTAGGTCTAATTCCATCGCCAGTTCTATCCGCATGATTTGTAGATCTAATTCTATATAGTTCCATTGTCATGATTTGTAGATCTAATTCTATATAGTTCCATTGTCATGATTTGTAGATCTAATTCCATCACCAGTCCCATCCCCATGATGTGTAGGTCCAATTCTATCGCCAGTTTCATCCGCATGATTTGTAGATCTAATTCTATCAGTCACATCTCAATTATGTTTAGATCTAATTCCATCGCCAGTTCCATCCCCATGATTTGTAGGTCTAATTCGATACAGTCCCATCCACATAATTCATCTGCTTACAATAAATGTGACAAATCTCTGTGAGTATGTATGTATGTATGTATGTATGTATGTAATCCACTTATCTCGAGAAACGTTCGTCCCACCGGCTTCAGATTCGGCACATGAATTAGATCTACAAATCATGTGGATGGAACTAGCAATAGAATTAGACATACAAATGATAGGGATGGGACTGGTGATGGAATTAGATCTACAAATCATGGGAATTAGATGTAAAGAATATGGAGATGGGACTGAATCGAATTAGACTTACAAATCATGGGGATGGAACTGGCTATAGAATTTGACCTTCACATAATTGAGATGGGACTGATAGAATTAGATCTACAAATCATAAGGATGGGACTGGCGATGGATTTAGATCTACAAATCATGAGGATGGAACTGTATAGAATTAGATCTACAAATCATGTGGATGGAACTGGCGATGGAATCAGACCTAAACATAATTGAGATGGAACAGATAGAATTAGATCTACAAATCATAAGGATGGGACTGGCGATGGAATTAGACCTACAAATCATGGAGATGGGACTCATAGAATTAGATTTACAAATCATTTGGATGGAACTGGTGATGGAATTAGACCTAAACATAATTGAGATGGAACAGACAGAATTAGATCTACAAATCTTAAGGATGGGACTGGCGATGGTATTAGACCTACAAATCATGGGGATGGGACTCATAGAATTAGATCTACAAATCATGCGGATGGAACTGGCGAAGGAATTAGATCTAAATATCATGGAGATGGGACTGGTAATGACTAATTTCATTAAAAGTCCCATCTCCATAGACATAGACATAGACACACACTGCTGCAGCAGTAACTCCATCATGGCTGCCGCTCAGGGGGAGGGGGGAAAGGGGCGGGCCCAGATAGGCCTCTATTGTTGGCCTAAAAAATACATATTATATTCAAAGATTTGCACACATTTTCACAATGTTTAAAAAAGAAAATAGCAGATACAAGCTCGCAGCGCGGCACTCGGTGCCGCGCTGTGAGCTTGTAGATCTGCTATTTTTCAATAGCTAAAGTATAAAATAATGCCAGGCCCCTCCACCTTGGGCCCTAGTAACTCAGTCCCAGTTTTACTCCCTCAAAACTTTTCTTTTCAACTCTTTTGGCATGGTCAATAGTTATTTTTTGATTCCAAGTAAGGTACTAGCTCTCGTTTTTGCCATCTAGCTGGTTCTATTGCAAGAGGATAGTGATGACCCCAGCGGTGGGGTTTACACTGAACCTCGTTAAGATTTGGTTCAGGTGATAACATAATCAGTGCCTCATTAAGTGGAATGAGATGTGCTTGTGTGTTGGAATTCAGCAGACGCTGCAATGCGAAGGATACCATAAATGTAGAGATTCGGATTCCTGAAAAAATGTGGAGTGGGTCTATTAAGACCACCTGAACCCCATAGCATCCCTATTCTGGGACAAATATCCTGCAAAAAATATCTAACTGTTCAGAGCTCTTCACAAGCAGTGCATTGTGAGCTTGTACAAAGACTCTTCTGTGAAGAGATTTAGTGTTGAGGGACGAAAAAGACCTCTGGGGGTGTCAGGTCCCAAAAAATATAATGGGGACAATTTAAAGGGGCCACACCATGCTTTTAAAAATATATACGTTATATAAATGTTGGTCAATAATTTTATTTTATATTTTTTATTCAGGTTTTAGCCTAAACAACCACTCGGATATTGAAATTTCATGTTCTGTCTGTCTCTAATTCCAAGCCGTTTCAGATGCAATACCAAAATTCCCTTTGTTGGCAACGGGGCGCTGTCTTTGGGCTAAAATGGCACCATGCTAATCTTACGTGTATCGTTCCAATTTTAGCACCACTTTACCTCGCCCACCCCATAGTCTCCACCCCCTTCTCTTCAGTAGCCAGGAAACTGAAGTGGAGGGCCGGTACTATGCAAATGGCCCATGGTGTGATGTCACACCGGTCCCCTTTTCAGGAGAGAACTATTTGGAATTTTATGGTGTGGCCCCTTTAACTCAGTTAGCGCCGGGCGACTTTACGAGCGACTAGTTCACTATGGCGTTTGGTGCCGAGCGACTCGAGCGACTTTTATATAAAAGCATTGTTTAAGCTTTTAATGTGTGTTTATAGACGGAGCGAAATGGTTAGCTTACCTCAGCTAATGTCCACACGTAAACCGTGAAAAAAAAGGATACGATTATGACGTCACCTTTAAACCAGGGCTTCCTGTTGACAACAGGCCTCTGCTAGCGTTAGCCTCAATGCAACCATCCGACCCTCACGTAGCTTCACTAGGTCGGATTTTGATTCTGAAACTTTCTGTGTGGCATCTATATACGTCCCGATGCCCATACCAATGGTGGTTTGAGACGATCAAGCACGAATTGAACAGTATTGAGCTGAAATGGTGACCGGCGGCCCGTCCATGTTAAGTCAATGAGGACCAAGTCAGCGTCTCATCCTGTTATGTGGATTTAAACAGGCTTAACATGGGACCATGTCAGTGTATGGTGTATGGTGGTCTCTAGTGGTCATCTGGTGGTATGGTATGTTGAACGTGCAATTCGTTAAGGTGGTCTGGTTAAGGTGGTCTGGGGGGATACAAAATAGCTATTTCCTGGCGTTATAAGCGCACATTCATATTCATATTTTGGAAATCTGGCCCTGTATGAGTTAAGTTTTATTTTTCTCCAAAGCTCTATTTACAGTGTATTTGCACAAGTAACACCCTAACCCGTAAGGGGCGAGGAGCGACCCGCCAGGTGTCTTGTGTCTTGTGTGTGTGTACAGTATGTGTTAGGGGTGTCGGTGGTTAACCGAACTGACCGCTAAGAAATGAACGATTATGCTTAACGGTTAACCGGTTAATTTTCATAATAATATGATCGCATTGTCTGGGTCCTGGAAAGTGTTGTTTGACTATGAGGATGTGATTTTGTTAAACAGACTGCTGGTTTGGTGTTGCGTGCTGCTGTGTTTTCTTTTCCCTCCTCCTCCTCCTCGTCTTGCTTGTGAAACCAAAGCTCCGCCTGCTCGCTTGAAATCAAAAGACAGCGCCGTCGCGTGCGATGATTTTGTCAAGATTGACGATAAAACACAACACAAAGAATGCGCATCCTCGTTGTCAACATCAGTGTTGTCAAATCAAATTAATGCGAGACACCGGGTTCTGAGAGCAGTGGCAGACTTCACCGTTAACAAGCTCTAGTCTAACGCTAGGAACCAGAGTTAACCGTGAAACAAAACTTCGCCAAACGTGTGCTGCACGGGCAGAAAAGATGATTTCACAGCCAACTACAAGATAATAACCAAAGATATTATTATGCCACGTATTAGTGTTGTCGTGGTGAACGTTTTCCATGAGGTGTTTCTCCAACCAGAATACACTGTGCCCTGTCGCGAAACGACAGCGCGACGAGAAGAGAGAGTACGCAGCTGTGGTAACCGGAACAATCAGCCCAAAACACACTCGCCCCTAGTGTTTTATGTGTATAGGAATACATGAAGGATTTGATCCCGGTGGCGGGGGCAATCTTGTTTTGGGACGCGTAGCGCATTTTGCACCCTCATCTCAACAGCGCAGCAAAAAAAGGTTTAAAAAAAGAAAAAGAAAAAAAAAAACATTAATTAACCGGTTAATGCTGACGGCTAACCGGTTACTAAATTAACCGTTAGTGACATCCCTAGTATGTGTGTGTCTGTGCGTGGCTCCTTATCTATCTTATACTTTGGTTGCACACCTTGAAAACAATTCTTCGTCAAACAAAGTTTTCTCCAACAGATGTTACAGCAGAACACTTATCAATTATGTACAGGGGCCAGGTCCCAGAGTATCGATGGAGGAATCAATGTCTCCCACTGATTAAAGGTTATGAAACAGGGCGATCAATTGAGAGCACACACACACACACATGCGCTCATGCACGCACACCACGCTTGCGCGCACGCACACACGTAGCATTCCAATTACACTCTTCGTTCGGGCTGTGCCGCACACGTTCCCAGGCTGTTGTCACTTCAAATGCACGATTCTCAACAGCTATAGAAAATAACGTGACACTGTGATGAGTGTGTTTAATAATTAATAGCAACCTGGTTGGCAAGAGTCTAGAGCCTGTTTTGAAGTTAGCCGCGTGAACACAGTGATGCAATTCCTGCAAATGAGTGCATGTGGTGCTGAGCCTGGTGTCAGTTGAAGTTTGTCTTATTCTTTCTGCTGCTAATTACCTCATTTGAATTCCTCTCAAATCTCTCTCTCTCTCTCTCTCTCTCTATCAGCTATGTTAGTATCAGAACATAGACCCATTTTATTATTATTTTAATTAAATTAAATAACTTACCCTACCTTTAAGGGAGGGAAGGGGAAAAATAAAATCTAGAGTCAAAACTTCATGTACTCACTCAGGCTGGCCATTTGTTCATTCTAACCGACCTTTTAGAATTATCCATGTACTGCTTTCTGACTGGCTGCATCAATTATTCAATCACAGCAAGCATTCAGCCAGATTGAAAATGGCATCCGTTTACACAAGGCTATCTACCTGAGTCTGTTGCTGAGGTTAAACTCTTGAATGAATGAATCAAACCGTGCTTAATAAATAAGTCGAGGATCACATTACTACATCGAAAAAGCAAATACATTACAAACCATTAGACCAAGGTTTATGTACTTGCACACAAAGTATGTTAAAAGCTAGTGGACAGATTGCTATGAAACTTGCTGAGTGCATCCATGCTTCCTGGAAGGTGAAACCTAAATATTTGAGTGATTGAATGACCTTCGCTCTAGTATAGCATCTCCCTCCCTCAAGCCACCATTTCCAGTATAAAGGCGCCTCTATTGTGCAGCTTACTATTGGCCAGAAGTAGGCTACACACTTTTTTCTACTTGAGTAAAAGTATCAATACCGCAATGCAGAAGGGCACAGTCACCGGAAGAAATATTCTGATAGTATGAGAGTGGATTCCGCCAATGCATTTCAATGGGAATGGCGTGGATTTATGCTCTCGTGCAGCTTTCGGCGTGCCACGCAGACCTTGCGTTTATGTTTGAAGCAGATACATTCTCCACGCAGAGGCTGCTTTTCCCTCTCTGTCCAATCGGGTGAGTCGAAGGCGGACCGATCCCAAGACTCAGGAAGCGACAACTAACAATGCGTAAACAGACTTTCCACCTCGGAAAAGTGCAGGGGCCCAAGGTGGAGGGGCCTGGAATTATTTTATACTTTAGCTATTTTTTAAACCTCGTGAAAATGTGTGCAAATCTTTGAATATATGTATTTTCTAGTAGGCGAACATTTGTAAACTCAAATTTTGCTTCTGGGGGGTCCTTGGAACGAAATATTTTGACATGGTGGTCCGTAGCCAAATACATATAATTTTGGGGGTCCTTCACATGAAAAAGCTTGAGCACAACTGACAGAAAAAAAAAAAAAACCTTACAGGGATTTGAAATATTTATTTAAAATTCACACATTTTTATGATTTTTCAAAAATAGCAGATCTACAAGCTCGCAGCCGTGCTGTGAGCTTGTATATCTGCTATGTTTCAATAGTTAAAGTACCCAGGGTCTGCTTGGAGCGAAAACGGGTTGCAGCAACAGACCTGCGCTGCTTTTTAGAATCCGCTGTCTGCAAAAAACTGTCGGCTGCGTACAAAAGGTTTATCAACCGGCAACCATATTTTGGTGTCCTTCCCTATGAGTTTGGATTTTGTCAATGCATTTAATTGGGAATAGAGCTTTTTTATTCTTTTTTTGCAGAGATCTGCAAAAGCAAACCGCTCATTCCCATTGAAATGCATTGACAGAATCCGTAAGTAGAATACAAGTGTGGTGTGACTGTGACCGTGCCCTTACAAGTGGTAGTATTGGCATCAAAATGTACCTAGCGTGCCAAAAGTGTACTCATTATGCAGAAGGTCCCATTTCATAAGTTTTCAAATGTATTAAAATATAGCCTATAAAAAATACAGATATTTTCAAATTGCCAAAGTACTGTATGGTTCTGAAGTGGTGTGTTCTGAAGTGGTGTGTAATACAAAGTAACAATAAACTAAACCTATACAATAATTATAATTGTAGTTGAGTAAAAGTACAATATTTGCCTCTGAGATGTAGTGGAGTAGACGTAAAAGCATTGAAAATTGCAAGTACTCCAGCAAAGTTAAGATACCTCAAAATACTTAAATGGTGCAGTACTGTAGTTATTACTTTACACCACTGGACAGTGGCTCAAGCAGTCAACAATTTCTGCATTAACTGCAAGATGATTAAGAGTTACCTTCACAACAATATTCCATTTGTTCGTTTTTTTGTAATTTTCTTAACTCTCCCCACGCTTTGAACGTTCACGTTCGCCCCAATTCTCAAGAGACCTCCGCGCCAATACGGCGCTCGTTCGGTTCGTTCGTCTGATGACTGTAAGCTGATGAGGGGTCGCGTGGCCGTGTACTGTAAACACATTTTCCGCGGTGATGGTGTAAATAATCCATTATGCGTTAACATCAACGGAGACCAATTCACTTCCTTGTTGATTTCCTCTGGCCCGGAGGCTCTGTAGCCAGTGACTGGTCTGAATGTACGGCAACACATAACAGGCAAATTCACATTCATTCTCGCATGACGCCGCCCTCTGCTGCCTGGCAGACCAAAGTGCACTATTGCACAATCAAAAAAAAAAAAAAAAAAAAAAATCAAAAAAAAAAATGTCTATCTATCTACTATAACGTCGCAAAGGTAAGCCGCTTTTTGATGGCACCAGACCCAATAAATAAATAAATAATCTAGCAGTAGGAGAGTTAATGAATCACTTAAGCCCTAAAATACTTAGTTGCAACACAACGCATTGTGAGCTTGTAGATCCGCTATTTGGACCAAATGTTGGACCCAGAACGGCGATGCCAGGTTTCATGATTCATTTGTTTAGAATACAATAAGAAATGGACGATGATGAAATGCAACTTCTTGGCATAATGATGTTAGGTCTGCCGCTCCACTTCAGCCTTACATCATGTTTTAGCGGTCAGTCAAAAGGCACTCTGCTGTTCTCTCAAAGCCAATGCAGGATCTGTTTCTAAGCAGCGTTCAAATTAAATAACGTGCTGCTCATACCGCTTTTTGATGGCACCAGACCCAATAAATAAATAAATAATCTAGCAGTAGGAGAGTTAATGAATCACTTAAGCCCTAAAATACTTAGTTGCAACACAACGCATTGTGAGCTTGTAGATCCGCTATTTGGACCAAATGTTGGACCCAGAACGGCGATGCCAGGTTTCATGATTCATTTGTTTAGAATACAATAAGAAATGGACGATGATGAAATGCAACTTCTTGGCATAATGATGTTAGGTCTGCCGCTCCACTTCAGCCTTACATCATGTTTTAGCGGTCAGTCAAAAGGCACTCTGCTGTTCTCTCAAAGCCAATGCAGGATCCGTTTCTAAGCAGCGTTCAAATTAAATAACGTGCTGCTCATACCGAAAGGCAACCTTGATCCGTCAGTCAAGGCCGTATTATAGTCCAGTGGTTCCCAAATCTTTTAGCCTGTGACCCAAAAGAGGAATTGAGACATTGTGCGGGACCCAAACTAGAGAAAATAGCGGATATACAAGCTCATAACACGTCGCTTCACGCTGCGTTGAGAGCTTGTAGATCGGCTATTTTCACTACTTCTTAAAGGGATATTCCACTTTAAAAAAAGAACTTTTGGTCATTTTATCGTCTACTCAGGCTTTTGTGAAGGCCCTGGACAGATTTTAATTTGCTTGAGTCAATATTTAAGTTACTAGGGCCCAAGGTGGAGGGGCCTTAATTATTTTATACTTTAGCTATTGTGCCGTGCTGCGAGCTTGTAGATCTGCTATTTTTGAAAAGTCGTGCAAATGTCTGCAAATCTTTGAATATATGTATGTTTTAACCGAACATTTGTAACTCAAATTTTGCTTCTGGGGTGGTCCCTGGAACTGAATATTTTGAGATGGGGGTCCTTGTCCAAATACATATCATTTTGGGGGTCCTTCACATGAAAGATTTTGGGCACCACTGACATAGAAAAATAGTTTTTAAAAAAAACTGAAATATTCAAAGACTTGTACAACGATTTTTCAAAAATAGCTACAAGCTCACAGCGCGGCACAAGCTTGTATTTTTTTATATTTAAAGCACAAAATAATTGTGCGGGGGCCGATTTGGTGTGACACCCCTGGTGTGGTTATAGGGTTGGGTATTGGCAAGAACCTCGCGATGCGATACATATCATGATACTTGGGTCACGATACGATTGTATCACGATATATTGCGAAATTTGCGATGATACATATTGCGATATATTGCGGTATTCAACATAATTTAGAGATTTAAAAAAAAATGTAGAGCTGAAAATACAACTTGCCATGTACATCACATTATATTGATAACTCAATGGACACATTGAGTCAAAACCATTTTGATGGTTTCTATGTTTCTATAGTTTTTTTTCTCTCTCTCTAAAAGTATCGCGATACTACAGCCTGGATCGATACAGTATTGAAATAAAATATTGTGATATATTGCTATATCGATTATATTGCCCATCCCTAGTGTGGTAGGTAATACAAAACAAAACACACATGCAGGGCCAAAACAATGTCCAAAATGGCCACCAGAGGGGTACCCCAAATGAAAAAAAAAAAAAAAAAAGATGCCGACAACAATCATTGGCCGGGTTTCCAAAAGCAATTTTAGCCTATCGTAAGCCCATCGTAGCTCATGCATGGTCGTAGAGACCAAACCCCGACCCTCATGTTCCCGTGTTTACATATAGGTTCGGGCAGAGCGACTTATTTAGACCCCTACAACTACACCAACATTCAGATTTCACAAACAAAGTGCTTAATAAAGTCTCACACCTGTCTAAATACGGTACTTTCTATAATTACCCGTATCCTCTGTTTTCTTTAATAAGAAGACTTTTTATCCGATCACTGTCTGTTTATCTCAATGGGGTTGGTGCGCATGGGGAACGGCAGGAAATACATGGGAAAACAGAACGCGATCGGATAAAAAGGCTTCTTATTAAAGAACACAGAGGTAATTATAGAAGGCTGTATTGTATTTAGACAGGAGTGAGACTTTATTAAGCACTTTGTGAAATCTGAATGTTGGTGTAGTTGAAGGGGGCTAAATAAGTCGCTCTGCCCGAACCCATGTTAACACGGGAACATGACGGTCGGGGCTTGGTCTCTACGACCATGCATGAGCTATGATGGGCTAAAATCGCTTTGGGAAACTCAGCCAAAGAGAGTATCCGAGTGGTTTCAGACAGGGCCGCAGGGAGGAATCAGAAAGGTTCCCTGTTCAATCCCCAGCTCCCCCGTGTTACTGACAAAGTGAGTGTCTTTTATATAACAAATCACCAAACCCGGTTTTGCCTTTCTTTATTTTCTTTATTTTAAAACAAATAAAAAAGTCAACTTTCTGTTGAATTTACAAGTTGCCAGTATGGTTCTGCAGTTTCTTCCAAACAAAAATAGCTAAATCAACAGGAAAACAAAATGATAATGCAGAACCGGGTTTTATACAGTATGTTGGCAGAATCAGCTTGGTTTGCGTTTATTTATGTGCTAAAATTGTGACTTGGAGAGCTGTTGGATCAACTATTTTAAAGGTAACGGCACAACATACACAAACCTCTTATCTACCAAAGTGTCCTAATGCTATAAATTGTAATGACCACAGTTGTCTCAAATCAGTGATTACGCCTGCAGCCTGTATTTTCTGTTAGATGTAGTTTCACCATGTTATGGGTTTGTTTCTGTTATTTTGCCTTATGAAGGCATTTTGTCATTGAATTGCTTTCTAGTATTGACACACTATTGTGACAAGCAAGTCAGCATCAATTCGTCGTTTTCGGGTGAAAACCTTGTATGTCCAAAAACCATTTGTTTTGTATTTATCATTTTTAAAATGATTTAAACTATTGAAAACAGCCGATCTACAAGCACACAACGCCTCGCACCGTGAGGCGTTGTGTGCTTGTAGATCTGCTGTTTTCACTACTTTTGAGCGACAGCCTTGTATGATGAAGCAGGGCTTTACTTTGCAAAAGAACGTACACATTTGAAAGTTGGAGATACGAGGTTTCCACTCGACAACGACGAATTATGGCCTTGATGAGATCATTTGAATTCTCCAGAGATCTGGTACAGTGCTGTACGTCTCGGGAAGAATGCCATTTTTGGACACTCTTATTTCTTGGTGTAAATTAGTATAGAATCTCTTTAGTGTTGACAACTGTACAATCTTTGTAAATTGTGCCCTTCAAAACATTTGACCAAAGTGTTATTGCGACCGAAGGTTGCAGTTTACCATGAGAAACGTCACAGCTTGTCTCTATAAAGACGTGTAGACGTCATAGACTGTATAAAAGATATGGACAAAGCGAAGCCATTGGTTTCTATGCAGCGCAAATGACACAATATGGCTCCTTGGCATGGGTGTCGCCATTATAGATTGTAAAGGCACCAAAGGATGCTATTGGCTGCCAACGGTCACATGCAACCGCAGGGATACATGGGAGAATGTGGTCGGAGCCTCCCGAAATACAGCACACGAAGAAGAACACAGCCGGCTGGTATCAGTTTAGTTGGCCTCGCCCCTCGCAACTTTATCATCAATTTTAACATAAATGGGACTTTATTTTCACAAAACGCATATCATCGTGATTGAAAGGCAATTTTTAACTAGCGATAGGAACCATAAAGTATTCATGAAAATGTTAATTAAGGTTAGAACATGAAAGGGGAAAATGAATGGGATCCAATGGAGAACAATTCTTTTTGCAACCTGCCAGGGGGAAAACAGCGCAACTAGCGGCCAATCATAGGTAGTTTTAGTTCCGTATTGGGCTCATTTTAAATCAGCGGAACTCTCCCCCTGGTAGACGTGTACTATGTGTAGACGGTCTATGGGCAAACCCAGAGCCCTAGAATGGAGAGTTGCGTCACTCCCGTTCACTTCATGGGGCCAGGTCTTCTACGCACACATCTATTGGCGTATAGTGACAAACGGCCAACCGGAAGTTTACAAAATGCATTGAAGTCTATGAGGTGTAAAGTGACAATGAACCACGTGACCAGCGCTGTTTCTGACCCCGTGGTGACACCACTCTCTGATTATACTGCTCTGGGCAAACCCATAGACCGTAAAAATGTGTCATCATGATGTCATCATGCTCTGATGTCAATGTGATGTCAGGGGAACCACTCTACCAGAATGGGTTTGTCACTCTGACATCATGGGTTTGCTGCTCTGACATCACGCTCTAGCTTCACTGTGATGTCACACTAACAGAATCCCTTTTATGCCCATATATGGAGTCCCCTGTGGTTATCAATATTAATGATGCCCTGTTAGAGAGATCCCTGTGATGCCAGGGGGAACAAATCCCTTTTATGCCCATTTATGGAGAAATGGAGATCCCTGTGATGCCAGGGGAACAAATCCCTTTTATACCCATATATGGAGATCCCTGATGTCCACATCCCTGATGTCCACATCCCTGTGGCGGTCGCCATAAGGCTTCTTAATTACTAGTTAATCTACTTTTCAGGATTCTATTAAAATAAAATAAATAGCAAAAGTAGAAGCTTCCGGGGCACTTCAAAATAAAGCGTAAGTGAATGGTGGCAGCCATTGTGTTTGGGACATTTTTTTTATTTTTATTTTTTTACTTTGGTACTTTTATATTTTTGGATGCCAATATTCAAAGCTTGCATTTCTGCTTTTTACTCTGTAACAGAGTTCCGGTAGCAACTAAGTAAATTTACTTAAGTACTGTACTTAAGTACAATTTTGAGGTATTTGTACTTTACTCGAGGATTTCCGATTTCCAATACTTTTACTTCTACTCCTCTACATCTTAATTCAAATATTGTACTTTTACTCCACTACATTTATTTGAAAACTTTAGTTATCAGTTACTTAGCAGGTGTAAATTATAATAATATAAAACACACATTAACCCACTTTAGCCCTATTTTATACCTTGGCTATTTGATAGCCGATCTACAAGCTCACAACGCGTCGCAATGCGACGCGTTGTGAGCTTGTAGATCTGCTATTTTCAAACATTTAGTACTTTTACTTTTGGTAGTTTAAGTACATTTTGATGCAAATACTTTCATACATTTACTCAAGTACATTTTGAATTCTGGACCCACACACCAAAATACCTAGAGTGGAATCCGCCAATGCATTTCAATGACAATGGAGTGTTTTTTGCCAGTAATTCTCATATGCATTGGCGGATTCCACTCTAGGTATTTTGGTGTGAGGGCACCCTAACGGAGTTCATCTACAGTGCAGTATTGAAACTTCTACATTGTGGTATTGCTATACGTTCAAAGAATCAGAGTACTCCTTCCACCACAGCTCATCCCCCGTCTTACTCGTGTTTTAGCCTCTGTTTTAACAGGATTTATTATGTGTCTGCGCTCTCCCTCCAGGGGCCTGTTACGCATTCTGTGGGCCTCATTTGGGATTCCGGGCATCGCGGGTCCAATGGAGTGGATTGAGTGCTGGGGGAAGGAGAGGAACTGACAGGGATGGGGATGCAGGGGGAGAAAACCCTGCATGATTCAGGGACGGGGCGAACGTGCTGCAGATCCCAACCTTAGAATAGAAAAGAGAACCCCACTATCTGTTTTATTGTCATGGTCATTTCTTTAATTGTCCTTGTGATCTAACCCGATCTAAAAAAAAAACTAAAAACAAGTTAAAATACATTTCAAACATTTTCTTACAGAATGTTGTGCATTGTAATGTTGTGTATTAAACCATCTTTGAAAGGACCACTATGGAAATAAGCCTGTGAGCTTTCTAGTGTTTAGTCTCGCGTAGCCAGACAACTATTCCACAATCTCTGAATGCTATATAGAGTCTGGAACGGCAGCTCCCGAACGGCGAGTATCGGAAGTAGCCACTGCTGCACTGAACTGTAGTCCCATTGGAAACACAACAGAAACACCCTCGCACAGACAGAGTCAGTTGAGCGTCAATTCAATTACATTTTATTATTTATTATTATTAAAAGTGTCAAATCATAACAAGTTATCTCAAGACACTTTACAAAGGCTAAAGAGCCATGGAAGAGAGAGAGGAGAGAGAGAGAGAGACAAGGGAGAGACAAGGGAAAGGGGGGGAGGGAGGGAGAGACAAGGGGCACACACATACACAGGTCCTGCATGCGTATGTGCAAGAACGAACAAAGCAACGAACGAACGCACACACACACACACAGGCGCTGCATGCGCACGCGTGTGTAGGGGGGAGGGGAAGGGAAGGGGAGGGGTGGGGGGAGGGAAAGGGGGGAGGTAAGGGGAGGGGGTGGGGGGAGGAAAGAGAGAACCCGAGCAGAACCTGTACCCGTGAGGTACTCCCTCGAGAGAACCCGAGCGGATACCTCACAGGTCTGAGGCCCCCACCCTGAGCAAGCAATTTGCGACAATGGTAACGAAAAACCCCCTCTTAAGGAGGAGGAAACGTCAGGCAGATCCTGACTCTGGGGTGAACAGCCGTGCTGCCTCGACCGCAGGGCCGGAGTGGGCCTGTCTGGGCCATAGGGACACATACACCCTTCCAGGCCACCCTACCCAAACACTAGGCAACATGAAAACACATGAACGCGCCTGCCACCCGCACTCACACACATGTGACAGCCTTACAGAGTTTCAGTTCTGTTTGGCTGAGATGTTTCTTGTAAAACAAAACACATAAAAAACTAATATACTAATATATACCACCCACTGTAGGCCTACAGAAGTAGTCACTACAACACTCGCTTCTGTGCAGACAGTGCAGTATGTCACAGGAGCAATCATATGAAGACAACAGTTACAGCATTTCTCCTTTCCACATGGGCTATAAGTAATCACTGAAAATCATTATTCCATATATACCAACAGTCACACTAGAAAGTTTTCTATATCCAGTCCATATTATTTATATGGTATGCAATTAAATAAGAATATAGTATTATGTTGTCAGCAAAGCATTTAGATGTCTGCTTACTATATCAATATTATATGCAAACGCCAATGTTCAATGTAAAACTGTACAATCTAGTACTGTACTGTATTATCACTGAGTAGAGCTCTGCATGCACCTCTCCCCCGGAATAATCTTATATTCAGTTAGAATCATCACTATCTGCTAGTTGTTCCATTCTGCTAGTAGTGCTATGGAACCTCCTATTCAGTTAGGAAGACATTGTGGAATAATTACTGGAACTAACAAGCACTGGCCTCCACCCTACAAACAACATACCACATAGCTAGCTATACAGATTGTCTGTTTCAACAGCACAGCAGTTTCTCTATCCCACAAAAACATCAATCAATCAGGTAGCCACATGTATCACAGTCAAGCTCAAATTATATATAAAATGACAACAATAGTGTCAATATATGCCTGAAGATGGTGTATGAAACTCCAACTCAGTACAATGTTTCCCATTTCTTAACTTCTGTCCATACATTAGCATAATCACTTAGTAGTGTGGTCTCAGGGATAGATAGCACCTTAACTCTGCAGCCGCACAGAGGCGCTCCAACACAAAATTGCACCACTTATTTTAGAGTTGTGCATACTAGTATCCACCAAATGTTTCCTCCAAACCCTCAAGTGTAACTTGAGAGTCATTACAGACAGCAATTTGTGTTCATGCTATTAAACTTTGTTAGGGTACAAAATGGAACAAATTGTGCTCTTAATAATCCTAATAATGGCAATGAATTTATCTGGCCTAATGCTCCCCTAGGGATCCACATGCATGTTGAGAAACTTGAGAAGAACCAGTGTTTATATTGAAACAACTTACTTGTTGCTGCATCATTCTTACTAGAAGACTGCATGCTGAAGCTTTGAACATTTCAGTCAGTATAACATTTCCCCCCATCCTTCTCACCCTTCAGCTCCATGTTTTCTCTTTTTCTTTGTGGGGCTATGCGCTGGGGTTGGGGTCCATAATTTAACTATTTATTTATTTATTTTGTCGCCTTCTTCTCTCTGCTGTCTGGCCACTATCCTCAGGGGGTCCGCTCACTATCCCGACTATCCGCTGTTCCGACATGGTCGGCAGGTTAGTTACTTAGCGTCGGCAGGTTAGTTACTTAGCGTAAGGCAGGTTAGTTACTTAGCGTAAGGCAGGCTAGTTACTTAGCGTCGGCAGGTTAGTTACTGAGGTAAGGTTTACTGAGGTTATGTTTAGGGTTGGGGTAGAGTTAGGGTTATAGTTTTAGTGTCGGAATAACGGCCCGTCGGCACACTGCTGCGGACCCTATCCTCAGTGACAGTCAGACGTGTGTTTGTGTGCTGCCTTCCTTAGCCGGTCGGTCTGTCTGTGAGCACGGTTGTGGTAGGGCCTGGCCAGAAAGCCAAACTAACCAATCACGCATTGATTCTTCTAAAAAAAAAGTTGATTGCTGTCCTTTTTGACCAATCCCTTGGGGAGAAAACACACGTGCTTTTCTGTTTAGAGAGGGGAGGGGGCGAGTAGCTGTCAGCACAGGCCAGCTGTGGTGTCAAGTTACACAGGCAGGGCTGCTGTATGAAGCCCTGCTGCTGCTGGCTATGTGGCCTGCGCAAAGGGGATCTTTTTATTTTTTTCAGGAGGCACCAGGCCACCAGGCCGTGGCGGCGGCGCAGTCCACCGGGAATCGTCCCCCTACTCCCTACTGTCAATCCGGGCCTGCTCGACCGAGTCGGGGGGACAGTAAGGAACAAAGAGAGAGCAAGAGATAGACACAGAGAGATCCAGGCAGGTCCACAGGCGTGCTTCATGGAGGCCCGGTCCGGAGTCACACTCTTGGTCTGCAGCTGAGTAGTCGAGTTTTAGTAGCAATCCCAGCAGCTGAGTTGTCGAGTTTTAGGTTTTTAGGTTGTCGAGTTTCCAGGAACTGGAACTGTGGAGTGGGAGACAGAAAAGAAACTCCGGGGATGATCCCCGGAGTTCGAATTAGTGGCAGGCCTTATAGTGGCAGGCACAGGGCTAGTTACAATTGCACCGATGTGACACAAACCCACATATTCTTGTTAGACAACATTTGAAAACATCATGGAGGTAACACCAACAACACCAGAGAAAGACAAAATAATGGCCCCAAAAATACTGAAAGAAGACATAACGCTTCCAGTAGGACATGTTATTGCTACTGCACCCAGGGAGCGGTTGTAGAAGTCAATCTAATCTAATCTAGTAGAAGCTAATAAGAAGTCAATCAATCTATTTCATGAAAAAAATTGAAAATAGTAGATCTAGCTCACAATGTGTCAAGATGTGACACTAGTTTCAAACTAGTGAAAACAGCTAAAATCGAATCGCATCGTTTTATTTTGTATCGTATCAAATCGGCAGTGCAAAGAATCGATTGTATCGATACTACCTACTTGTGCATTGTATTTAGCATTTTTAAGAAGAAAAATTTAAAAGGAGGGGTTTAATTACTTTTCCTTTCCATATAGCTACACTGGTCTATCGATAAATGTGTGTAACACTGGGTTCATGTCAAGGTGGAAGTTTGTCAATATACTTTGTCCATGTATTTGGCAGATAATCACTGTGTTTACTTATTTATATCCATAATAATACATGTTTCCCTTAAAAACCTGCACTATCCACACCTTTCACACAGATTTAATTTCTTTGCTAAATAGTTACTATATCGATTTTAAATCATTGAATCGAATCGTATTGTATCGCCATGAATGAACCAATATCGTCCATGTATCGCATCGTCAACCATGTATCGTGATATGTATCGAATCACTATTAAAATGTATCGTTACACCCCTACTAGTTTGGGTCGCGGGAAGACATAGATTTTCTCTTTTGGGTCTCACCATTCACCTGTTTTCAGGAGCTCACACCCCACTTCTTTACGACTGCATAAGCCTGCGATGTGACAGTAAAACACCAAGGTATTTTAAAGTATTTTAAAAGTGCACCGTGTAGCGCTTTGCTGCTTGTAACCTGCGGAAAAAAACAGTTTGTAGAGAGCTGTGTTTACGAGGGACATTGTTCCTTTAAACCGAAGGGACAGCTGTCTGGTGACTAAGCCACACTGTTCCCATAACCGGGAGTGACACGTCGGGACAGGACACTGTAACTGGCCGTGTGCCCACATGAACCCTAGCTCACAACCCATGGATACCATGTAGTTTCATCGTTTGACAGCACAATAATCAGTGTATTTTGTATTCATGTACATTTGTGTTCCCAGGTATTTAACCACTTGAACCGTCAATAATTAATAAACTTGACCTATATAGGGTGTGCCAAATGTAGTTCTAAGAGCGGCCATTTCTTGGGTAAACACAGGTGTTCTGATTGGAGTAAAGCATTAGTTCTATGCAATCAAACAATTTAAACACCTGTGTTTTTACCCAAGAAATGGCCGCTAAGGACTACAATGACGTAGGCGCTGGCACACACTATGGGTCTGCTCTTTTCCCCATCTACACGAAAACTCTTTGCCAAAAATAGCCCATCTATAAGCTCACAACGCCTCGCGCTGTAGATCTGCTATTTTTGGCTAAAGTTATAAGAATATGGACGCTAGGGTTCAAGTGGTTAATATAGAAATGGAGAAAAAAAGCTTCTATCACACAAAGATTTGGAGGACCCCCTGTAGTCCGGACCCCCTGTTGAAGACCCCTGCCCTAGCTATAGCGTCCCTATTCTGGGGACGTCAAGATATAAGCGAACATTAGGCAAAACCGTTAAAACATCCGGCAAGAAATGGACAATACAAGATCGCAACATGTTGTGGGAGCTCGTAGATTGGTTATTTTCAGCAAAGATATTATAAGAGGGGAAAAGGAGAGGGGGTTCTGTATAGACCCTGGGAGACTCGAGGTATGGTATATATATGTAGGGTTTATGTCGACTTCTAGGCCGTGTATGGGGTTTATGTGGGCAACTTCTTCCAGGCCATAAATAATGATTGAGTCGTACAATTTTAGGATACAGTATGTTTATGCAATTTCAAGGGGAGCTCAGTGTACAATTTAACATTTAAGTTTTAAAAAGAACATTTCAATAAAAATAGAAAATAACAAGTAAAAAAAGAAAAAAAAACTGCTATATTACTGAAACTTCTCATGCTCACTCGTTCTTGGTCATTAAAAAGTGGCATCGGCACACCCCTACTTTGATTTTTGATGTGTCAGTTTAAACTAATATTATGCGGGGGGCCCCGTGAGTCAGGGGGCCCAGGCTGTCTAGCCTTGATTTGCTGTTGAGGTGTTCAATATCAAGTGGCGTCTAACGATGGAAAGAACAGAAATGCTCACACTATCTCTTGCTCCATCCGCGCATACTGTTGCTGTCGGGAAGAAACCCGTCTCTGTACTTGCATCGTAAATGAGCGCCCTTATTCTTTTTTTTTTTTTTTTTTTTTTTTTTTAGAGGGTTTTTTAGCAGTGGCGTCAGTTCAGAAAAAGCTAAGGTATGGCAACATGACTGGTGTCTTGCACGCGTGCCTTTGCGCGCGTGCAAGGCACCAGTCATGTTGCCATACCTTAGCAACAGGCATGATACATTTATTTTAAATACATTTGATTTTTTCCCCCCGTTTCTATGGTTTCTTGATATGGCAGCTGACCTGCGGAACCTGGCAATATACCATTTTGTCAAAATGGGGAGGATTAAAAGTGTGGAGAATATAATTATAATACCTTGTTAGGGTTTTTGTTAAATTTTGCATTTGTAGTTATTTTACTGTAATTTAACAACATAATAATCAGCACAGATAGACATACATGGATTTATATTTAAAAGTAACTTTTATTCCCCCCCCCCCCCCCCATGGACCCAGGGTATGGCAGCTGCGTACCCCTGCCATACCCAATTGACACCACTGGTTTTTAGCCAATTATTTTCACCCCTTTTTTATTAAGAGTGAAAGGTCAAGTTTACTAAGGGTCATAAAGTTCAAGATTACTAAGTATTGATGTTTTAAGTGGTTAAATATCTGAAAAACTAATCCTAGAATCTAGAGTGCATTGACTACCTTCACCAACCTCAAAATCAACAGTAGATGTGGGTATGAGTACGGTACATCCTATGAGTTTATTTAATTTAATTTAATTTAATTTCAAAAGAAAACATAAAATAGACATGCTACTCAAAAAGAGAGGACGTCAAGGATAAAAAAAAGTAAAAGCATGCGAATTTCCATTGCGGTCCTTGGTCTCGTACAAACAAAGACAAATAAAACAAAAACACTGCATTGGTACAAAACTATAAGAACTGAGAACACTTTAGCAGCTGCTGAAGCAATAAGGAGAACATGAATAAATGATAACACGCAACCTTTATATTGATGGACCACAGCCTAGCAGATATAACTCACCTATTCAAGTCCTCCATTTAGATTTAGCCTAGACTCACTGAAAAGAAATACTGCATTGCAGTTGTATGCCTCTGCAAACCAGTTATCCAATATATAATCAGTATATATGATCTACAAGCTGACAACACGTTGCGCTGCGACGCGTTCTGAGCGCCTACAACTGCTCTTTTCGATGGACGTTTGCCACAGAACAGGGATCCTATAAGACAGGGTTCTTCAACGTTTTCAGGACAAGGACCCCTTAGTTGAGAGAGAGATGAAGCAGGGACCCCCACAACCTTATCATAGATTCCATGTAGTTTCATTGTTCGACAGCACAATCATCAGTGTATTTTGGATTCATTTCAATTTGTGTTTTCAGATATTTAACCAGTTGAGCCGTCACCTAATAAATTTGACATTTTACTCTGTATCTAGTCTGCTCCTTTTCCCCTCTACACCAAACCTCTTTTCGCCTCGCAGTGCGAGGTGTTGTGAGCTTGTAGATCGGCTATTTTTGTCTACAGTTCTCAGAATATGAACAAGTTGTTAAAACGAAAAGGATCGGAAGATTTGTAGGACTCCCTGTAGTGTAGTAACTCTGAGGACCCCCTATAGGGGACGCCCTGTTGAAGACCCCTGCTATAAGAGGTCATGTGGTTAAAGATACTAAACAGGAAAAGAAACAAACTAGGTTTGTTGACTGACACAGAGCAGGCACACCACTGAGTCCCATGAGGAGAACTCTCCACACCTACAGTATGTGGAAACAAGACGAAAAACATAACATACCTGTCAAAACCAGAGCTCCTGCAGCCTGCTGTAAGGAACATCCTCACAGAAGAGGCCTTACTTGAAGTCTTTCACCAGTGGAACGACGAAGTACCTGCTTGTGAAACACCTAACAGTACACCTACTGCACCTCCAGTTCCTGGATATACTGTATAATCCCAATAAATGAAGCTTCCGTGAGAATTCGAGCCCATACTATAGCTGAATTTGACCCCTGTATGGGTACTAAGCGAACCTAAGCACAACAAAGGATGAGTAGGAGTCGCAGGGGCGAGTTACTAGGGCCCAAGGTGGAGGGGCCTTAATTATTTTAGACTTAAAGTATTGAAAAATAGCAGATCTACAAGCTCGCAGCGTGGCACTCGGTAGATCTGCTATTTTTGAAAAGTCGTGAAAATATGCTCAAATCTAAGCGAACATTTCCAAATATTGCTTCTGAGGGGGTCCCTGGAAATAAATTTTTTGAGATGGGGGTCCGTGGTCAAATGTATATCATTTTGGGGGTCCTTCACATGAAAGGTTTTGAGCACCACTGACATAGAAACATAGGTTTTTCAAAAGAAACCTTAGAAGAATTTGAAACATTCACATTTTGCGTATTGTTGTTGCAGTCGGGCTGAAACCTTCTATGCCCCAAACTGTAACTTTTTCAGGAAATGGAATGTAAGAACCTGTGTTCCAATTCATCATATATAGTCACTGTCACGTCTGACACACCCAGCCTACCCCCCGGCTCCACCGGGCGCGTCGAGCGTCGCGTCAACATCAACGCTGGGAACGCTCCCGTTTTAATGAATGAAGGGTGCTCCATTGCCATCATTTTGGTGGAGCCCTAGCCCTACCTGTCTCTTGGCCATCTGGCCAGTGATGCATATCGGACCAATTACCCATATATGGAGAATCCTGGTTCCCATATGGTACCCATATATGGAGATCCATGTACTGTATATGGAGATATTCTTCGTTCTTCGTCCATGCCATCAGACATCATACATACAAGTCCCTTTTATGCCCATACATGGAGATCCCTGTCTGTAGAACCAGCCACACAAATATGGGCTGTCTTGGCCATTCTGTTAGTGTGGTATGGCCGATGTGGTCTCCGTATTTGTGCATTCCCAAATGAAGTCCTGTTAGATATGGGCTTAATATTGATGACATCAGGGATCTCCATGTATGGGCATACAAGGTATTCTGTTAGTGTGGTTCCCCTGACATCACAGTGACGTCAGAGCATGCCTTCAGTTCCTCGCTCCCTCAGTGGCGTCAGTTCAGAAAAAGCTAAGGTATGGCAATAGGCATGATACATTTATTTTAAGAAGTACATTTAATTCTTTTCCCCCGTTTCTACGCTTTCTTGGGCTGGATATGGCAGCCTGGAATGGCAACTTGGCATGTTAGTAAACTTGCCACAATTAACAATAATGCATTGCACCTGTGCAGCTGACGTGCAGAACCTGGGAATATACCACTTTGCATTTGAAGTTATTTTACTGTAATTTAACAAGATAATAAAAAGAGACATTCATGGATTTATATTTAAAAGTAACTTTTATTTCCCTCCCCTGGACCCAGTGTATGGCAGCTGCACACCCCTGCCATACCCAATTGACGCCCCTGCTCCTTACTATCTTCTGTGGACTTGATTGAGACAGCTTCCACCTGGGCGCCCAGCTGTGGTGCGTCTTGGTTGATGTGACTGTCTGGGTATATAAGGGGTGAGCTTTGCTTGGTTCGTTTGCTGCATTGTTATTCTCACAAGGTGCTCTGCCTTGTGGTTCGAAGACTTGGTTAGTTTGTGTACATTGCCCGTCTGTTGAAGTTATCTGGGTTGACGTTTTCCACCCTTCTGTTAGAGGTGTAGCCTCTAAAAGTCTTCACTGGTAAAATACAAACAACAAAGGCTTGTTGTTTGTACTTTACTAGTGAGATTTAGGTTTAACCAACCTTGTTTTTGGAGCTGTGTGAAACACAGGCTCCCTATACGTGGCTGTGTGGGTCTGTGTGTCTGTGTGTGTGTGTGTCTGTCTGTGTGTCTGTATGTAGCCTGACTTCGGCGCGTAACTAGTGCCGCACCATTTACGCCACTCGCGCAATATATACATCAAAATGTGCGGCTCGGCCGGGAATGGTGTTCTATTACCTTTCGTTCCGATCCGCCTTACCATGCCGACGTAATCGGCAAAAAACTACGCTTAATTGTCCCCATTGACTTATAATGGGACAATGCAAGAAATCACTTTCAAGTATTTTTCTCTCGTAAACCATAGGAGCTACAGTTTCAAACCTCGGAGAGGAGATTCATAATGATTTTAAGAATGAATCGCAAAATAATTACATCACTCGGCCTCATGGTGGCGCTATAACGGCCCACTTTACGTTTTGCCCCGTAACTCTTGAACCGTGGATCGGAAAATTAAAATTCTTTTTTCCCTGGATTCCTTGGGTCAAGACGCATCTCCCCATATAGGCCACGCCCATTTGCGCCAGGATAGATTTTCCGCCATCTTGAATTTTCTCCAAAACACACTTTTTGCTCCTTTTCCTACATATTTTCTTCAAATGTCACAAAAATCGGTACACATGATCTACACACACACACACACACACACACACACACACACACACACACACACACACACACACACACACACACACACACACACACAGCTCCACTTCACACGGGTGTGATTTTGAGTCTCTGGCTGCACATTGGGTCTTACTTTTTCTATCTCTGATGTGAGAGTGTGACACTGGAAACCACTCACATGTATTTAAAAAAAATTTGTGTATTAAATAATTAAAAGTAAAAGTACCAGTAAGACTCCCGAATCGGGAGATAAGCGACCGTCACGTCGCATACACAAACTTTAGATGGAAATCGTAGCCAATCAGGGGGGAATATGGTAAATGGGACAGATCCATGTTGATGACATGACTTTAGAGATACTGTGTACTGCTTTGCATGATTTTAGGCCAAAATATGTAGGAGCAGAGTAAAACAGTGATAAGTTGAAAAATCGATTTTAATTTGCAATGATCTAATATATCGATATGCAAAAGCATATATCGTACCGTTTTGGCTTTGTATCGTATCGGTATAGTTTTGCAATCCAGATAATCAGTATCGAATCGTTTTTCAAGTGCAAATAATTGATTGTATGGAAACTAAGTATATGTGCCTTGTATTTAGCAATTTTAAGAAAGAAAATGAAAAAGAGGGATTTCAATTATTTTGCCATTCCATATTTCTTAGTCTATCGATAAATGTGTGTAATCTCTGTGTTCATGTCAAGGTGCGGGTTTGTCCGAATGTGATAAAATATAATGTCCATGTATTTGCTAGAGAATCACAGTATTTACTCCACATTAATATATTTTTTCCTTAAAAACATGGACTATTGACACGTTTCACATAGATTACATTTCTTTGCTAAATAGTTACTATATCGATTTAAAATCGTTGAATGGAATCGTATCGTATTGCCATGAATGAACCAATTTGAATGCATTTTCACAACGTGAAGTGCACAGCTTCAAATAAAACACAAAACATGCACTTGCGTGCACACACAAATGTGCACGCAAACAAGCAAATATTGCTAATTTTTTGTTCTGCTAAAGCATTTCCATAACCCATTAACATAATATTCTAATTCCTTTACAAAATGTGAAACCTTGCCAACTGACCCTTAGGTGGGAACCAATGTGTTAGAGAACACCATTAAATGAAGAAATGAAGGAATGAACTGATTTGCATAATATCATTGTTGAAGAGCTTGTCGCTGATGATATATGCAGCCCTTAGCTGTCTGTCAACACTGTTCTGACAGAAACCTCCTATCTCCATATTTCAATGTTTATCACCCCCACCCCTATAAGCCTTTAGTAAAATACAGCAAAGTAACTACTGCCCAACACTAGTTGTGAGCTTCTAGATCAGATATTTTTAAGGTATGAGTGAAAAGTCTGTGTGGGTTTTAATATTGAACTGACTTCCTATATTAACTATATTGTGATGATATAAAATCTACATTGGATCCTTTGGTTTGGACATTGAAGCTTTCCACCCGACAACGACAATGATGGATGTTGCCTACGATTTATAAAAGGCTGAGCTCATAGGCTTAAAAGGCAAGGCATATAAAATGGAAGTCAAATTGTGTGATCTCTCCAGTGGTCGTTATTCTTTTTTAAACATAAATCCTCTCTTATGGGGGTCCCTGGATCAAAAGACATATTTCAGATGGGGGTGGCCAAATACATATCAATTTGGGCTTCTTGACATGAACATGTTTAAGAACCCCTGCTGTAAGCAGCTTACACCGCTTGCCTGTCAAACTGGGAAAATACATGTACAATATTTGAAACAGAAACATACATATACGAACCAATGCAAAAATGGAATTTAATTTCAATAGCCAGGATTCCATGGCACAGGGACCAATTACTCTCCAATAAATCACAAACTGCACGTGCATGTGCGCGCGCAAGCACGCACGCACACAGATACTGCGCATACAGATCTTCTGAATCCTATGGAGCAGTGGTTCTCAAACATTTTCATGTCAAGGACCCCTATTATTATGTATGTGGCCACGGACCCCCATCTGAAAATATTTTGAGAGTGGAACTTGACACTCTTTCTGTGCCAAGGGCCAAAATGGCCCCAAGGTAGATGTGCCAGGATTTTGTATGTTTTTTTTTAAATAAAAACAGAAACAGACACAGTTGTTGTGATTCAGTGGCAAAAAGAATTTTGTCAATCAGACAAATGGTTCCAGAGATAGAGCTGTTTGAATAAAAAAAAGTGTCCATCCACTAGAATGGACACACATTTTCTCAATCAGCTAAACGAGGGAGCCAACACACAGACAACAGAGAAAAGCATCTCTCCGATCTCAGGTCATTTTGACATGGCACTGAGTGAGTTTTAATGTTTTAAAAATATTCCACATTTTTTCAACATTTTTTTTAAACTAAACGATCTACAAGAGCTCCCCAACTCCAGCGGGCACGTTGAGCGGCGCGTCAAAGTCAACGCTGGGAACGCTCCCGTTTTAATTAATGAAGGGTCCTCCACTGCCGATGCACAAATTCGCCCCGGTTAATTTTTTGACGCCGTCCGACGCCGGCACGATGCCGTCTTTTTGCAGGAGCCCTAGCCTTAGGAGGTGGTTCGGGGCTTCGGGCATCTAGTACGGATTAGGGCATTTAGTACGTATTAGGGCATTCACGAATAGTGATTTTTAGTATTCGAATTATTCGACCTCAAAGTATTCGAATAGTCGAATATTCTACAGGACTGGCCAAACTGACCAAACTGTCAAATATTAAGTAAGCAAGAGGTGAACATTGTGAAAATAGACGATCTACATGCTCACAACGCCTCACGCTGCGAGGCGTTGTGAGCATGTAGATCTGCTATTTTCATATCTATCTGCAGAACCGAGTCACATTAAATGTAATACCTAGAATTCCAAGTGCTTGTCAGGGTTCTTATGACTTCCTATCAAGCCAAGCTTTATAAACCATGAAGAAATATATATTTTTAAAGAAAAAACAATAAAATAAAATAAAAAATAAGCGAATATTCGACTTCGGTGAACAAAGTCGAATAGTGACTTTGATATTCGAATATTGGAATAGTCGAATATTTGGTGAATGTCCGAGTACGGATGCCTCCTGAGTGTCTCCTTGGGGAGTCCCTCGCGGCACGTCACACTGCAGGGGGCAGACCTCCTGGCAGACCAAGGACCAGATGGGGGGATTACATCTCCACACTGGCATCAGAATGCCTCGGGATCCCCAGGAGGTATGTATTATCGCTGCTCTGGAAATGAAAAGGGAACTTTTACCCCCGTGATCCGATTCCGGATAAGCAGTTGGATGAGAAAATATAACTCTGAGATTATAAACATGCATGTTTCGTACAAATGGATACATTTACAGTTGTGTTGTGTTGTCCATAAAGCCTTATTAACAAGTGACGCTTAGAAACACAACCCTCTCATTAAAATGGTTATTAATTGATATTTCAGAGAAGGTTTTGTATTTGATTTGCATGTTAAGATAACAATGCATATGCCCTCTAACATTGTGATGGAGAGTGTAGGTGTGGGTTATTGCAGAAGCCAAGGCGTAGGCTGGAATCAGACACGCACACGCACACCACACAAGAGTAGCGTTTCTGTATCCACTTATTCTTTTCCATTTAAATTCATTTGATCGATTTATTTTTATTTATTTTGAGGCTTTTCTGCCTTTATTGATAGTATACAGTGAAGATATAGACAGGAACAGGGGTGTGAGAGAAGGGGATTGACACGCAGCAAAGATTGCCGCGATCGGGACTCGAACCAGCGACGTGCAGCCAGGCTTCATAGCCTATGTGGTATGTGCCTGGACCGGTATAGGTCAGCGCCAGCGGGCACCCCATTTGAGCATAATGTAAACTCTTTCTGTCATGTATCAGTACGGTGTGAAATCCAGCTCACGTGACGTAATCAATCATTCGGTGGGCCTATACTGTGTGACAGAGATATCAATTTCAATATAGCATCAACCATCAATAATGTAATTGACAAGATGAAATGAGGGAATACTGTTGGTGGTTGGTGTTTACATGCGTGCGTGTGTATACAATATATATATCTTAAGATACCTTTTATGTACCTTTTATGAAAAAGGAAGCATGTGTTCCAATAGATCCAATGTAGTCATCATTTAGTCATAAGCTCTTTTTAATGATTTTCATCGGTTAAATATTTATAAAACCAACAGACAGCAACCGTTATGTCACAAGAGAGAGAGGAGGTGCTTGGTTTTCACAATTGTGTGTGTGTGTGTGTGTGTGTGTGTGTGTGCGCGCGTGTATGTGTGTGCGTGCATGCTAGTGAGCATGCACTCGAGTGCGTGTGCAGTGGTGGAAGAAGTACTCCATTTATTTATGTTTACTTAAAAGTATGAACACGGAGATAAGCGACCGTCAGGTCGCATGTACAGTATACACAAATTGGCCTGTAAGTGGCATGGCGCTAAATGGGACAAATCCATGCTGATGACATGACTCTAAACATACAGTGTACCGCTTTGCGTGATTTTAGGGCAAAATCTGTAGGAGCAGTGTCCAAAAATGTGTTTTGCAAGAATCTGCCTCATGGTGGCGCTAGAAGAGGGCCATGTGAGAAATGAGGGGTGGAGGTTGTGGTGTGGCAGCCAAGGAGTGTGCGTGCACCTTTTGGCATGGATAGGGGCAACGGTGGCGGTATGATATGAGATATGAATATAGGGCAAAAGTGTGATGTGACGTAACTGACAGACTGACAGACCGACAGCCGGTGGATGTATAAAATCCTTTGAAAATAGCAGCTCTAAGCTCACAACCAAGCCCCCAGACACCAGGGGGAGGCCTGAAGCCAAATTGACATGGTGGCCATTTGAGGTACTTCAGCTTTGTAACGGTTGTGGCCAGAAACATGAATGCGCATTTAGGCTTCTTTGTATTGACAGCGCGTCCATGAACACAAATGATGACGCAAAACGCGTCACATAGGCCCCACTACGTCATGTTTCAAACCCGGAAAAAGGGGTTGAAATTTGGCTTCATGCGCTGGGTGAGCAACTCAATACAACTGGACGGGCGGGGATATCCGGTGTCCTCTCTATTCTTCTTATAACTCTATGCTCACAACGCGTCACCACGATGCAACCCGTTGTGAGATAGTAGATTGGCTATTTTCAAACAGCCAAAGTATAGGACTGGAGTGGTTAATGTATGTTTTGTATCATATATAAATAACTCCTAACTAAAGTTGTCAATGTGGAGTAAAAGTAGGCTACATGAGTAGAAGCAAAAGTAATGAAAACTGGAAGTAAAGTAAAAATACCTTATAACTGTAAGTACACTACTTAGTACTTAGTTACTTTCTGCCACCGCGTGCGTGCGTACGTGCGTGTGTGTGTGTGCGAGTGTGCAGGGCGTGCAGGCCTATATAATAGTAATGACATTCAGGGACGTGCAGAGAATGTTAGAGAGGCAGGGGTTGGAATTTCCAAAAGGGCCTTTTAGTGGAAGCACTGAAAATAGCAGACCTCCAAGCTCACAACGTGTCGCAGCGCGGCGTGCTGTGAGCTTGGAGGTCGGCTATTTTCGGTGTGTGAAACCACACTGAACTAAGCATAACAGAGAGGGCAATTCTTTCAACATAAGATGGTGCATTCAGGTTCAGGAGAGTTTTGACAAGGCAATTCTCTTGAATGCTGCCTTCGGGTATGGCATGGGAAGAGGGCATCTGCATTTCTTTCACCATAGCAAAAATTGCATTCATGGTCTGGAAAGGGCAGTTTTTTAGAGACAGATAAAAGGGCAGGGGCTCAAGCCCCCTTTGACGTCTACGTGTGCCCGTGCCTGATGACGTTAGTACGGCACTATATCTTGTCCAAAGTGTTCCTTTGTACTTGGACGCCCACTAGACCCCCACTCTTCACCCACACAACCTCTCTCTAATGGAACAGCCAGGGCCCCTTAAGTGATCACTAATGGAGGCTTTTATGGGAGACGAGACACTTATTCATACTCCATATTTAATTTCGCAATACCACCACGCTGCATGCTTGCTGTTTGGGCTCTCCAGGGAGTTACCATGGCCGGAGAGGATGAAGCTCCCGCAGATCCAGATTATAGGCCTATAGAGCATCGCAGCGGAAGTGGTTTACTGGTGCCACTTAAAAAATCGTCATTCATTTTCCCCATAGACTTTTACAAAATATTTATAACAATTATATGAAGCCTCGAACCAAGCCATCCAGGATGGCAGTGAATCATGACCATAGAACCTTTGATCCTATGTGAAAATATATTTTAATATTAAATATATACTACATTTAATAACTACCCTTTGTTTAGCGATTTTCAAAATGTTCTTTTCATAGAAACAAAGGTTGTATGGTCATGATTCACTGCCATCCTGGATGGCTTGGTTCTAGGCTTAACATAATTGTTATAAATATTTTTGTAAAAGTCTATGGGGAAAATGAATGACAATTTTTAAGTGGCACCACTTTTTTCTTTTTTTTTCTCCTCTACTTAAATTAATCCAAATTAATTCAAAAACAAGTAGTATGGACACTTGGGCACATGCCAGGGAATACTGCTGACAAATATAGGTTACACAGCTATTTCGGTTTGAGCACAAATTACCACGATTTCCTCAGTGCCCATGGCAGATTGGGAAAAAATCGTGATCATGTGTCTGCTTTCAAGAGCATGTTCATGCACAGCCAACCTCTTTTCCAATTGACTAAACGGAAGAAATCAAAAGTCAAAAATCATTTCTATGTAATGCAGAAATACATGTTGTTCTATGGCCATTGGCCAGTGGTCTAATTTCTGATGCCTAAATTAATGTCTTGCCTAATCAATCCCGTCACAGAGTAGTCAAACTAAACTCAATTAAAATGCTGGCAGTATAGTGGAAGGAATGACCCTTTCAATTAAAAAGCACAGATGCATGCCTCCACCAAGCCGTTGCAGTCTGCAGTGGTGCATTGAAAGTAACTAAGTAGTCTACACTTACTCAAGTACTACTTAAATACAATTGGGGGCCTATACTTATGTATTACTTCACTGGAGTGTTTCCAATTTTCTATACTTATACCTCTGCTCCGCAACATTTTGGAGGCAAATGATGTACTTTTACTCCAATACAATTATTTGAAAACTTCAATGGCTAAATACTTTTTAGATTTTGATTATTATAAAACATAGACAACATTAACCACTTCAGCCCTTTAGGCTATACACTTTGGCTACTTGAAAATAGCAGATTTATTGCAGATCGTCTATTTTCAAAAGAGTTGTAGCCTACTATACTTTTTGAAAACGTGTGAAATTGGACATTCTGCTTAGTACTTGATGTACTTGATGTAGTTTGATGTCAATACTTTTGTTCTTTTACGCAAGTGCATTTTGAATACTTTTACACGTTTACTTGTAACAGAGCCTATCTACATTGTGGCATTGATACTTGTACTTAAAGGAGTAGTTCACCACTTTTCAACCTGTCTTCATATAATAGGTCCTCACTAATGTTCATAATAAAATAGCCCAATTTGTTTCTATTCAGTCTGGGTCTCATAGGAGAGCTGTCAAATCCTTCTACCGGTGACATCATTGTTTGACAAAAAAATATATATATATATTTTTGAAAAATAATATTTAGACTTTTATTATCACGAGAACAATGGCTTCCACTTTAACATTGCAACTTTTTCAGGAATAGAAAGCCTACAGTTTCTATTAGCTTGCATTTCCCATTGATGATGTCACCGGTAGAAGGATTTGACCCACCCACAGCTCTCCTATGATAGCCTGGGTTTGCTCATACTAATTCCTCACTGCGTGTCCCCCACTACCAACAGGGGGTGGTGTTGTGCAGTCTGGTTTATTAACCAGGCTACTCCTATGAGACCCAAACTGAGTAGATTTTTTTTCCGATATTTTATCATGAACATTAGTGAGGACCTATTATATGAAGATAGGTTCAAAAGTGGTGAAGTGCCCCTTTAAGTAAATGAATGGTGTACTTTTTACACCACTGGTCTGTCCAGACTCATAATGCAGTATCATGCAGTGTATATAGCCTATAGTGAAGGCTGTAATTTTAATCACTTCAGCCATATACTTTGTTGTACCCCAGGGGTCTATATACTGTCTTGCCCCTCTCGTTTCTTTCCCCCGGTGAAAAGATCTACGAGATCAAAATGAGATTGTAGATTTCCAAAATAATCATATTTGAAGTGGGGACACCCCCCCCCCCCCCCTCCCTCCCTCCCTCCCTCCCTCCCTCCCTCCCACACACGCACACACACACACACACACACACACACACACACACACACACACACACACACACACACACACACACACACACACACACACGCACAACCTGGCAAGCACTTAGAATTGTTGTTGAGGCATTACTTTTGGCTTGGTTCCACAGATACATATTGTGTGATATATATGTGACGGAGAGAGTCGCAGCCCCAGCCTTGAAGTCTCAAAAGTCTAGTATCTCCCCCAGACCAAGGAGATGTCTCTTTGGTCTAGTGGTTAAGATATTGGACTTTCACACGGGAGACCCGGGTACGAAACCTGGTGGGGAGGGTCGGATCACATCTGTTACATTGGTGCCGTGACCCGGATTCGGGCTTCCCCGTATAGAGGTCAAAGGGGGGTGAGTGTGATGGAGAGAGTCGCAGCCCCAGCCTTGAAGCCTCAAAAGTCTAGTATCTCCCCCAGACCAAGAAGATGTCTCTTTGGTCTAGTGGTTAAGATATTAGACTTTTGCGTGGGAGACCTGGGTTCGAAGCTGGGTGGGGATGTTCGGATCACCTCGGTTATATACCTGTATATATATATATATATATATATATATATATTAACTCTTTGAGTGCCACCCCGTTCACCACTAGAGGGCGCCCAGTGGCCATAGAAAATCCCATAGAGATATGCTGGTATATGCAGAAGCCCTGCAGCCATGACTTGCCTGAACACTTTCCTTTGTGCATGTACAGGAAGAGGATGAAGTTAGCTTGAAGTTAGCTATTGGTTACCAAGCATTTTAGAAGCCTTATTTTCGTCAACTTAGCCATGATTAAACCTTGCACACCTCATGCATGGGAAAAAAACAGAGAAGAATGAGCTCTAAAAAATCCAATGCAATCCTGGATTGCATTGAAGTGGATTTGTGCAGTTTGTTCACAGCTTTCAAACAAAAAAATCCGATTGGAAATCCGTTCAGGCATTCGTGAGATAATCGCCATTATGTTTTACATGTTATGTAAACAAACATGGCTGCCCTGTATGTTAGATGGGGTTGTATGGGGGTGGAACATGCAAAATCGCGATTGAAATCATGTTCACTAGATTTGATGGGGTCCAAAAAATTTTTTTTTTTTTTTTTATATCCCGAACATGTTCGGGATAGGCACTCTGGTATGCGATAATATATCCCGAACATATTCGGGATAGGCACTCAATGAGTTAAAAGGTCCTAAATTGTTACTTTACTGTCATCTGGACCATAACAGGAGACTTTGGTTATCATCCAAGGAGAGGAAGGGAATAGGGGGAACTCAAAAAAGTACCTTGGGGATAGGGATGTCCCGATCGGATCGGGAGATCGGATATCGGTGAGATCGGGCCGATTTCAAAAGATCGGAATCGGGAGAAAAAGATCGGGAAACACCTTTATATATTTAAAACATATAAGCTTATGAGTTTTATTTTTAATTTATTTTGATACAATGCTGCACTAAGTGAAAAAAGAAGCTTGGATAGAATGGATACTGTTACTTAACGTTGACGGATCGTGAAGGATCGGGATCGAATCGGGAGCAAAAATATGTGATCGGGAGCGGGAGCGGGAGCGGGAGCTAAAAAACATGATCTGTAAAAAAAAGATGTATAATAATAGACTGCATTTGACGTGACGTTGTTACAGTACGGTTTGTTGCTCTAGTTCCACCATATGTTTGTTCATTTTTCTAATTCAATGAGAGAAAACTAAAAACGAAAACATATTGTATGTAATCTTGTGTGAGTTCACGCATTGGACAGTACTTCAAATATGGATGATACGCATGCCACACACCTTCAAACCCAGCAGCACAGAAGATCTATACAATCGCCACAGTTCCAAGGTGGGCACTCACAAGATTAATGTCACCAATTCAGCGCCCGACCGAATGTGAATTATGGTCACAATCTCCCCGTCTGCCCCCTGAGTTATGGCATTAAATAATGGCCGCAAAAGTGTTTTTGCAGAACATTCTGATTTGTGTGAGATTTTGACGGAGTGGACGCCCGCGCCCCGGCGTAATGAAATGCCCCGCGGGCGTCCCTGAGATATCGCGCTCTGGAGAATTGTGACGGATGCATTGACCTTGACCTCTTGACATCTGACCCTTCAGATCTCCACTCAATCATTTTAATCCCATTAGACGTGCGTGTGAAATTATGCCATAACGAGCGTATTCTTCAATTATGGCCGAAGGTGAGGTCACGGCGACCTATACCTTTTGAGCGTTTGTTTGACCATCACGTTATAATCGGTTCAGTGTTGATTTTGTCGACTAAAACTATGACGAAGAAATATTTGTCGACTGTGTTTTTTTCACTGACGAAAACGAAATAAAAACGAAATAAAAACTAAGCTGTGATGACTAAAACTAAGACTAAATATATTGACAATTTCGTCAACAAAATAAAAAACTAGACTAAAACGTTAGGGAGGGAGAGAAGAGAGTAATTTTATGTTTGGTTGCTCTCAGGTGTTGTGTGTTGAAAATAGTCGATCTACAAGCTCACAACGCGTCGCGCTGCGACACGTTGTGAGCTTGTAGAGCTGCTATTTTCAGCACACAACCAAGTGTAAAATCAGTCATTACGATGCCATCAAGGCTTGCCAAAATACATTTTAGTCAACTAAGTCAACTGTAGATTTAGTCGCCTATAATCTTATGATATTTAGTCGACTAAAATTAGACTAAAACTAATACTTTTCAGGTGACTAAATTATGACTAAAACTAAATGATATTTTATTCAAAAGACTATGACTAAAACTAAATCAAAATTTGCTGTCAAAAACAACACTGAATCGGTTCTCCCGACCGAGCGTTTGAGCCAAATTCGAAGAAATTCCCTCGAGGCGTTCCTATGTTGCATTCACAGGAATGGGACGGACGGATGGAAACCCCAACAAAATCACGTCTTCCGTAGGGATGGGACGATAAGCAATATTATCGTTTATCGCAATAAAAAAACACTCGCGATAATCGTATCGTGGAGATTTCATTTATCGTGCATATCGTCCTCTGGCATGCACTGGGATCAATTCACCTTTTATTTGCCGAGCTTCATATTAAACTCTATTGGTAAAAGGTACGTACTTATGATATACATACTTGATAGTCTTTTTTTTTCACTCTACCAAATCTCTTTGCAAAAAAATAGCCGATCTACAAGCTCACAACGCGTTGCGTTTCCGCCCAGGATAATGGATTTTGATTATCGTGATAATATTGAAAATCGCAATTTCATTTATCACAATCATCGTGACATGAACTTTTCATATCGTCCCATCCCTAGTCTATGTGGCCGCTATCGCCGGGTGCATGAAAAAAAAAAAAAAAAAACGCTATAAGCATAAAACAAATTAGCCACCTGCGAATACGCACGCAGATCATACTGCCATCATTACCAAACAACGTTGCAGCACGACTTTGTTTACTTCATTAAAACATGAGCAGCGCTGTTCAAATATAATGCCCTCATAACAAGCACAAAAGCAATAGTCTGTCTTCAGACGACATGAATGCCATCGCCAATGTCACCGGAATACAAAATATCAGGAGGAGAGACAGAGCGAGCGCATCAAATATTGATGCGCTTTACGGCGCGGCATCTGCTCCACTCTGTTTATGAAATATTCAGAGATACACATGGCCAGGAGAGATGGGTTTAGCATGGTCTGGCTGGCCCATACTGCACAGCAGATGTGGGATACTGTACAGTATGAAATTAATGCAGCTATTAGGGTGGGTGGGAGGTAGGGTGAGAACATTCCCTCCATCTAATACCAGACCAGTGGTTCTCACAGTGTTGTTTTTGACAACACATTTAGATTTAGTTTTAGTCATAGTCTTTTTAATAAAATGTCATTTAGTTTTAGTTATAATTTAGTCACCTGAAAAGTTTTAGTTTTAGTCAAATTTTAGTCGACTAAATAGCATAAGATTTTAGCCGACTAAATCTACAGTTGATTTAGTCAACTGAAATGTATTTTGGCAGGCCCTGATGGCATCGTAATGACTGATTTTACACTTGGTTGTGTGCAGAAAATAGCAGATCTACGCTCTAAGCTCACCCTTGTCGCAAGCTTGTAGATTGGCTATTTTCAGCACGCAACACCTGATTGCCACCAAACATAAAATGACTCTCTTCTCGACTAGTCCCTTCCTAACGTTTTAGTCTAGTTTTTATTTTGTTGACGAAATTGTCAATATATTTAGTCTTAGTTTTAGTCATCACAGCTTAGTTTCTATTTAGTTTTCGTCAGCGAAAAGAACGCAGTCGACCAAAAAATGTCGTCATAGTTTTAGTCGACAAAATCAACACTGTTCTCAACCGTGTTTGAGCTCTGGACGACTAGCATATTTTCAGGGTCACCCGTCCCAACAACAATACAATAAACAAAAAGGTACTCAAATGTTTTACTAACTAGAAGTATCACTAACACAATACAAAAAATACTCTGTTACATGTAGAAGGCTTGTGTTCAAAATGTTACTTGAGTAAAAGTACAAAAGTATCGACATCAAAATATACTTAAAGTACCAAAAGTAAAAGAACTGCATTTTTTGAAAATAGCAGATCTACAAGCTCACAACGCGTCACATCGACACGTTGTGAGCAGTGTTGTAGTGCTAAATTTGGAAGTGTGGGCACGCACCGACGCACGCACGTGCACGCGCGCCGCCGACGCGCGCCAATGCACGCGCCGACGCGCGCCAATGTGCACGCGCATTGCGTGACGTTTTAAAACAGTTCTGCGCAGCGGCAGAAATAGACAGATAGATACCTTTATTATCCCAAGGGGGAAAATCTGTTGCCCAGAGGCAGCACAGCAGTATAAGGTTATTTACAAAGTTACAGAGAAGTAAGAAAAAGATAAAAGAAAAGAACAGAGTACAGTAATGAGCAAGGTACATAGGGTTGCCAACTCCCAGAGTTTCAAATACGGGACACTTTATAAGGAAACATGCGCCGCCAAAGGCGGCGCAGAAAAATCGCATATTTTCGGTTATAAAGTTGGCTAAAACGGGCATTTTCCTATATTAAATCATATGTTTCCTTTCACAATATTAATTCGGGTGTCTCTCAATTTTCCAAAACATATCGCCTAGGTCTACCTGGTCCTTATGTGCCCACTCTCTGGTACCCAACACTAGTTTAATCATATTGGCATACAGCAATAACCATTAGGTTTTAAAAACAAAATCAACGCATGCTTATGTTATTTCACATACCAGCCTGTCTGGGGTCGCTTTAGTTGGCAGACAAGATTACTGTAGTGCTCCCAGGAATACCAATATCCATGGCTTATTTTCTGTTGCTTGCCTGCTTTTTCACCTTTTTGTTTAGCCTATCACCTATCATGGATTCATGTCTAATATGTTTGTACACAATCTTCTGTCACACGTTTTTTTAAGACATTAAACAATGTTCTGAGCCGAGCACTGTCGTATGGTCGCTCGCACGCACTCGTTTCGTCTCTCGCAGGCAACTTGTGGAGTGAACCTACAGCCCATGCTTGGGAAGGGAGTGTGTAGGGGGCGGAGACTGTGTCTTAGCAACACTCAGAGCCGTATGTTAATAAGCCAATCAGCTGCTTACAAACAGCGCAGCGCCTCTCACAGCAATGGGATGCAGCACTTATCGTCTCAGAGGAGAGCAGAGTGGAAGTGGAAGCTCTCTGACAGGCAGAATCGCTGTCATTTCTCAATTAAATCATCCCGTCATTCATATTTATCCCCCAACCTTAAAATACGGGACAAAGAGCGTCCCGTTTCAGTTCACTACGGGACACGTCTTTTAGTTTCCAAAAAAGGGACGATCCCGTATTTTACGGGACGGTTGGTAACCCTAAAGGTACATCAAGAGAGTGAACAATATATAAATATATATGCCTATATAAATATATACAGTGTCCTTAAGCACAACTATCAAAATAGTACAGTGTCCAAATCAAAAGTGACCATAGCAGTCAATGCTAGTTAGTGCAACAAGTCAATGCTAGTTAGTGCAACAAAATAAAAGAAATAGCCATGATATAGACCAGTGGTTCTCATTCTCAACCGATAATTTGATGACCAGATCACCAGCTAAACCATGCAAAATAGCTGCACAACTGATATTTCCAATTCATTAATCCATTCTCAAATATTCTATTACCATCTGCTGTGTCAATCATGCTCATTTCAGCACGGCAGGCGAGCCTATTTCAACCAATTGCTGGGTCAGAATGACCTGTAATATAATATCAATATTTCCTATAGACTTTTCACAAGAGATATTTCACAATTCACACGGTTAATGCACGGCGACATAACAGAACCATTTTAGGCTTAATATAATAGTTTTAATATACCGGTAGGCATTATGTCTTACCTAACCAGCCCTCCAGTAAGAATAACACATGTTTATTTACTCACGTGTAGCAGCAGATGAGAATGCACGTTGCTGTTGTACAGACAGTGCTGCATGTTTGACTGGAATAATACTCGGGTAGATAATCCAAGTTAACAAAAATTCACAACAAACAAATTAACTGCTGCAGGCTACGAACCGCTTAAAGTTTGAAGAAGTAAACACAGACAGTGTAGTTGGTTGGTTGGTTGGTCAGTGACAGTGAGTCTCATCCCATAGCCCGAAGGGGCAGTCAGCGTGGTGGTTGGTTGGTTGGTACTTGGTTGTCATGGCGATATTACAACCAATCGGTGGACGATCTGCTCTGTACTTGCCTGGCTTCTGCACTCTGTCTGCGGTACAGTAGGTACTTGTCGTGCCCAACTGCCCATGCATGCTGTGGTTCTATTTGGAGGTGGTTGGTTGTTGTCAGTGTTGACATCACGAGTTCACAGGTAATCACAACCAAGATTTTTAGAAGTTATATGGGTAATAATACAAAATAATGATAAAAAAATTAAAAAAAAAATATATAAAAAAAACAAACAAAAAAAAAAAAACATTTTTACCCCCCAAATTTTTTTCGGGGTGAGTGAGAAGTGTGGGCACGGCGTACCCCCGCGTGCCCCCCCCCACTACATCCCTGGTTGTGAGCTTGCAGATTGGCTATTTTCAAACAGGGCTGAAGTGGTATGTTTTATAATATAATTTATAAAGTAACATGTAAAGTTGTCAAATAATTGTAGTGGAGTAAAAGTACAATGTTTGCATCTCAGATGTAGTGAAGTAGAAGTTAAAGTATTGGAAATTGGAATTACACAAGTAAAACCACAACATTTGAAAGAAATTCAGTTCCCAGTGGACTCGCACCACACTTGCAATTTCCCAGAATTGCACATTTCTTTTAATTCTATTATTATTATTCGTATTAATATTTAGTAATGAATGAATTATCTTAAAGCCACATTTGCACTGTAAATGACAGTGGCGTGAAACTGCAGATGATTTGTGGTTGGAGTATAGCAAGTCCTTAATTTCCTTTTCACCACTCGTTGAGAAGCGGTTGAGTACATGCAGTGCTGTGGTGTATAAAATGAACAGGGGTGTTGCACCAAATTCTGGGCCCTGGGTACAAGGATTCACTGTGTTATTTTGTGCTTTAATTATTGAAAAATAGCAGATATACAAGCTCACAGTGCGAGCTTGTAGATCTGCTATTTTTGAAAAGTCGTGAAAATTTGAAGGTTTTCATGAAAAACCTATGTTAATGTGTCAGACTGTCAGTGGTGCTCAAACTTTTTCATGTGAAGGACCCCTAAAATGATATGTATTTGGCCACACCGCCACGGACCCCCATCTCAAAATATTTAGTTCCAAGGATCCCCCAGAAGCAAAATTTGAGTTACAAAGAAATACATATACTATATTCAAAGAGTTGCACACTTTTCAAAAATAGCAGATCTACAAGCTTGCAGCGCGGCACTCGGTGCCACGCTGCAAGCTTGTAGATCTGCTATTTTTCAATAGCTAAAGTATAAAATAATTATGGCCCCTCCACCTTGGGCCCTATAGTAACTCAGTCCCACTTCCCCCCCCTTGTGACGCCCCTGAAAATGAATGCAGCATTCTGGGTGGGAGGAGAGGGGATGTACGAACGAGACCAACTCCCTCCTCTGCACACACTCTCAAGGATTGCTTCTGGACATGGGCGTGAGCCATTTTATCTGCATGTTCATGCACAGTTCACATGTGGAGTAAAGCAGTGGTTGTTCTCAACCTTTTCAGGCTGCGACCCCCAAAATAATCATATATTAACTGGGGACCCCCCCACCCTGACGAGCACTAAGAGTTGAGGCATGATATTTTGTATAACATGGTTCTATTGTGAAAATAGCAGATCTACATGCTCACAACGCCTCGCGTTGCGAAGCGTTGTGAGCATGTAGATCTGCTATTTAATTTGGCCAATGTTCAATTTGTCATTTTAGAGGTATTAAAAAGTCCTTAAATTGACTCTTTAGAAACGTGCAGATACCCTCTATACACTTAAACCTTATGTTGGCTTGTTTACTGTTGAGTGAGAATGACCATACATGAAGTTAGTTAACATTTGTTTGTTAGGTTTCTTTAGAACTTGATTATATTGTGTTTTTCTCTAGATAGATATCCATTTACATTGTTATATTGCTGTTAATGTACTGACCTATTATCTTGTTTATTATTGCGATGTTGTATCTGCTTATTGTAAGTCGCTTTGGATTAAAAGCGTCTGCTAAATGCCTAAACTGTAAACTGTAAACTGTAGAAAACAATGTTGCACATTAAGATAGTCATCTGGGGACCCCCCAAAATATTTTGGGGACCCCCTGGGGGTCCCGACCCACAGGTTGAGAACCACTGGTGTAAAGTATTTTTGGAAATAGGCTACTTTACTTGAGTAGCCTATTTCCTATTTCAAATACTTTTTACTTCTACTCCCCGCCGTTAGGGAAGCCGTGTCCATTCGGCGAGGTTCGCCGAATGGACGCCCCCCCTGCCAAAAGGACGCTGCCAAAAGGTCGCGTCCATTTGGCACCGGACTCCATTCATTCTCGGCACCCGGCCCTCCGGTCGAGCCGGGCCAGCCAAGCGCGTCCCCCGTTTCCGGGGGCGCTAAAAATAAGGGGCCGGGGCCAGGAGAAAGAGGACCCTTTTCCTCACGCGACGCAACCGGCCGCGTCCCGGGGGACCGCCCCAGGCCCGCGCAGCATTTTCGGGAAAAACGGAGCGAAAAAGAGCAACGGCGCCGTCCGTCCACCAGAGGGCGAGTGTCTTTTTGGCACGTTGGGCATGTACATTTGGCCATGGATCGCACTCTGTTGGGACTTTGTCCATTATCCATGCCAAATCGACATGGCATACATGCCAAAATGACAGGCACTTTGGCATGTTTGCCATGTACATTTGGCCATGGACCGCACTTTGTTGAGACTTTGAAATATTTTCTAAGTCTCAACTGAGTGCGGTCCTTGGCCAAATGGACATGGCAAACATGCCAAAATGACAGGTCAACCGTACACTGCAAGAGGTCAGGGCTCATTTTTTAAAGTTCTGGAGGTGCTATGGGCACCAAACTGCACTGATATAATCATCTTTCAATGCTATTTCAGAATATGCAGAGCTTGAGTCCCACAAACAATCGGTGTGATCAGAACAGGGCCCAAAGCGTGTCCCTAGAAGGCCCAACGTCTTTTTGGCATGGGCTTCATGTTATGTTTTTGAAAACTGAATCGTCCCTAGTTCTGGAACCTTGATAGATAATGACGCCAGCCGGTTACCGTATATTCGTCAATAGCCCTAGATAGCGCACGTGCGTTTTCGTAGCTTTCGGGGGCCCAGAAAAGAAATAGGAGTAAAAGAGCATTGACTGCGTCCATTTGGCAGATTTGAAAGATGGGTCAAACCTTTTTTGACCGTAACTCGGCCATAAGACCACCTGAGGAGCCCAGATTTTCAGCAGCGATACTCCTCCTGCCCAGTAACCAGACCCTAAGTGCTGGGCTTTGTAACTGCCGTGAAAAAAAAAACGCTTCAGTTTGGGGCCTCCGAATGGTCTCAGAGTCTTAGGCCTTAAGAGCCTCTGGACCAAAAATTGGTCATTTAGGCCAAACTTTTTTCCTACGTTATTTGAGGTTACGATTCCGACACATGTTGATCGGGACTCTCTTTAGAGCATCCCTGAGGTGGTTTCACCTCTCCCAGGGTCTCGGAAGGCCCACAGTGGTCCTGTCCATTTGGCATGGGAATGGATTTCCATGCCAAATGGACTCTGCCTTTTCTCAGCCACAATAGCATCAAATGAAGCGATAATGTACAGGGCCTCTGAAAAGAGCCTCATAAACCACCTCTTAGAATATCTCGCCGGTAGCCCCTTCTGAGAGTGGACTTTAGCACAAGTTAAAAGCTACTTAGCATCAGGGGCCACGAAATGACAGGTGGTGACCGACACCTGACTGGCGGGGTCACAGGCATCACCTGGTGTGAGTTTCAGGTCAATAGTGGCTGTGGAAGCAAAACTGTAGCCAAAATTGGTTGCAAGGTCAGTCAGACGACCTTTCCGCCATTTTGTATTTTTGGCATGTTTGCCATGTACATTTGGCCATGGACCGCACTTTGTTGAGACTTTGAAATATTTTCTAAGTCTCAACTAAGTGTGGGCCTTGGCCAAATGTACATGACACACATGCCAAAAAGTCAAGGTCACTTTGGCATGTTTGCCATGTACATTTGGCCATGGACCGCACTTTGTTGAGACTTTGAAATATTTTCTAAGTCTCAACTGAGTGCGGTCCTTGGCCAAATGGACATGGCAAACATGCCAAAATGACAGGTCAACCGTACACTGCAAGAGGTCAGGGCTCATTTTTTAAAGTTCTGGAGGTGCTATGGGCACCAAACTGCACTGATATAATCATCTTTCAATGCTATTTCAGAATATGCAGAGCTTGAGTCCCACAAACAATCGGTGTGATCAGAACAGGGCCCAAAGCGTGTCCCTAGAAGGCCCAACGTCTTTTTGGCATGGGCTTCATGTTATGTTTTTGAAAACTGAATCGTCCCTAGTTCTGGAACCTCGATAGATAATGACGCCAGCCGGTTACCGTATATTCGTCAATAGCCCTAGATAGCGCACGTGCGTTTTCGTGGCTTTCGGGGGCCCAGAAAAGAAATGACAGCAAATGAGCAATGACCAAAGAGGCCTGTGTCAATTTGGCATGGACCGCACTTTGTTGAGACTCTGAAATATTTTCCAAGTCCATTTTCCATGCCAAATGGACATGGCATACATGCCAAAATGACAGGTCAACCGTACACCGCAAAAGGTCGGGGCTCATTTTTTAAAGTATTGGAGGTGCTATCTGCACCAAACTGCAGTGATATAATCATCTTTCGATGCTCTTTCAGAATATGCAGAGCTTGATTTCCACAAACCATCCGTTGGATCAGAAAAGGGGCTTAAGCGTGTCCCGAGAAGGCCCGACGTCCATTTGGCATGGGTTACATGTTACGTTTTTGAAAACGGAATCGTCTCTAGTTCTGGAACCTCGATAGATAACGACGCCAGCCGGTTACCTTATATTCGTCAATAGCCCTAGATAGCGCACGTGCGTTTTCGTAGCTTTCGGGGGCCCAGAAAAGAAATAGGAGCAAAAGAGCATTGACTGCGTCCATTTGGCAGATTTGAAAGATGGGTCAAACCTTTTTTGACCGTAACTCGGCCATAAGACAACCTGAGGAGCCCAGATTTTCAGCAGCGATACTCCTCCTGCCCAATAATTAGACCCTAAGTGCTGGGCTTTGTAACTGCCGTGGAAAAAAAATGCTTCACTTTGGAGCCTCCGAATGGTCTCAGAGTCTTAGGCCTTAAGAGCCTCTGGACCAAAAATTGGTCATTTAGGCCAAACTTTTTTCCTACGTTATTTGAGGTTACGATTCCGACACATGTTGATCGGGACTCTCTTTAGAGCATCCCTGAGGTGGTTTCACCTCTCCCGGGGTCTCGGAAGGCCCACAGTGGTCCTGTCCATTTGGCATGGGAATGGATTTCCATGCCAAATGGACTCTGCCTTTTCTCAGCCACAATAGCATCAAATGAAGCGATAATGTACAGGGCCTCTGAAAAGAGCCTCATAAACCACCTCTTAGAATATCTCGCCGGTAGCCCCTTCTGAGAGTGGACTTTAGCAAAAGTTAAAAGCTACTTAGCATCAGGGGCCACGAAATGACAGGTGGTGACCGACACCTGACTGGCGGGGTCACAGGCATCACCTGGTGTGAGTTTCAGGTCAATAGTGGCTGTGGAAGCAAAACTGTAGCCAAAATTGGTTGCAAGGTCAGTCAGACGACCTTTCCGCCATTTTGTCTTTTTGGCACTTGGCCATGTCCATTTGGCATGGACCGCACTTTGTTGAGACTTTGAAATATTTTCTAAGTCTCAACTAAGTGTGGGCCTTGGCCAAATGTACATGACACACATGCCAAAAAGACAAGGTCACTTTGGCACTTGGCCATGTCCATTTGGCATGGACCGCACTTTGTTGAGACTTTGAAATATTTTCTAAGTCTCAACTGAGTGCGGTCCTTGGCCAAATGGACATGGCAAACATGCCAAAATGACAGGTCAACCGTACACTGCAAGAGGTCAGGGCTCATTTTTTAAAGTTCTGGAGGTGCTATCTGCACCAAACTGCAGTGATATAATCATCTTTCGATGCTCCTTCAGAATATGCAGAGCTTGAGTCCCACAAACAATCGGTGTGATCAGAACAGGGCCCAAAGCGTGTCCCTAGAAGGCCCAACGTCTTTTTGGCATGGGCTTCATGTTATGTTTTTGAAAACTGAATCGTCCCTAGTTCTGGAACCTCGATAGATAATGACGCCAGCCGGTTACCGTATATTCGTCAATAGCCCTAGATAGCGCACGTGCGTTTTCGTAGCTTTCGGGGGCCCAGAAAAGAAATAGGAGCAAAAGAGCATTGACTGCGTCCATTTGGCAGATTTGAAAGATGGGTCAAACCTTTTTTGACCGTAACTCGGCCATAAGACCACCTGAGGAGCCCAGATTTTCAGCAGCGATACTCCTCCTGCCCAATAATTAGACCCTAAGTGCTGGGCTTTGTAACTGCCGTGGAAAAAAAATGCTTCACTTTGGAGCCTCCGAATGGTCTCAGAGTCTTAGGCCTTAAGAGCCTCTGGACCAAAAATTGGTCATTTAGGCCAAACTTTTTTCCTACGTTATTTGAGGTTACGATTCCGACACATGTTGATCGGGACTCTCTTTAGAGCATCCCTGAGGTGGTTTCACCTCTCCCGGGGTCTCGGAAGGCCCACAGTGGTCCTGTCCATTTGGCATGGGAATGGATTTCCATGCCAAATGGACTCTGCATTTTCTCAGCCACAATAGCATCAAATGAAGCGATAATGTACAGGGCCTCTGAAAAGAGCCTCATAAACCACCTCTTAGAATATCTCGCCGGTAGCCCCTTCTGAGAGTGGACTTTAGCACAAGTTAAAAGCTACTTAGCATCAGGGGCCACGAAATGACAGGTGGTGACCGACACCTGACTGGTGGGGTTACAGGCATCACCTGGTGTGAGTTTCAGGTCAATAGTGGCTGTGGAAGCAAAACTGTAGCCAAAATTGGTTGCAAGGTCAGTCAGACGACCTTTCCGCCATTTTGTCTTTTTGGCACTTGGCCATGTCCATTTGGCATGGACCGCACTTTGTTGAGACGTTGAAATATTTTCTAAGTCTCAACTAAGTGTGGGCCTTGGCCAAATGTACATGACACACATGCCAAAAAGACAAGGTCACTTTGGCACTTGGCCATGTCCATTTGGCATGGACCGCACTTTGTTGAGACTTTGAAATATTTTCTAAGTCTCAACTGAGTGCGGTCCTTGGCCAAATGGACATGGCAAACATGCCAAAATGACAGGTCAACCGTACACTGCAAGAGGTCAGGGCTCATTTTTTAAAGTTCTGGAGGTGCTATCTGCACCAAACTGCAGTGATATAATCATCTTTCGATGCTCTTTCAGAATATGCAGAGCTTGAGTCCCAGAAACAATCGGTGTGATCACAACAGGGGCCAAAGCGTGTCCCTAGAAGGCCCAACGTCTTTTTGGCATGGGCTTCATGTTATGTTTTTGAAAACTGAATCGTCCCTAGTTCTGGAACCTCGATAGATAATGACGCCAGCCGGTTACCGTATATTCGTCAATAGCCCTAGATAGCGCACGTGCGTTTTCGTAGCTTTCGGGGGCCCAGAAAAGAAATAGGAGCAAAAGAGCATTGACTGCGTCCATTTGGCAGATTTGAAAGATGGGTCAAACCTTTTTTGACCGTAACTCGGCCATAAGACCACCTGAGGAGCCCAGATTTTCAGCAGCGATACTCCTCCTGCCCAATAATTAGACCCTAAGTGCTGGGCTTTGTAACTGCCGTGGAAAAAAAATGCTTCACTTTGGAGCCTCCGAATGGTCTCAGAGGCTTAGCCCTTAAGAGCCTTTGGAACAAAAGTTGGTCATTTAGGCCAAACTTTTTATCTACATGGTTTGAGGTTACGATTCCGACATATGTTGATCGGGACTCTATTTAGAGCATCCCTGTGGTGGTTTCACTTCTCTGGGGGTCTCGGAAGGCCCACAGTGGTCCCGTCCGTTTGGCATGGGTGCTGTGTACATTTGGCATGGACCGCACTTTGTTGAGACTCTGAAATATTTTCCAAGTCCATTTTCCATGCCAAATAGACATGGCATACATGCCAAAATGACAGGTCAACCGTACACCGCAAAAGGTCGGGGCTCATTTTTTAAAGTTCTGGAGGTGCTTTCTGCACCAAACTGCAGTGATATAATCATCTTTCGATGCTCTTTCAGAATATGCAGAGCTTGATTTCCACAAACCATCCGTTGGATCAGAAAAGGGGCTTAAGCGTGTCCCGAGAAGGCCCAACGTCCATTTGGCATGGGTTACATGTTACGTTTTTGAAAATGGAATCGTCTCTAGTTCTGGAACCTCGATAGATAACGACGCCAGCCGGTTACCTTATATTCGTCAATAGCCCTAGATAGCGCACGTGCGTTTTCGTAGCTTTCGGGGGCCCAGAAAAGAAATAGGAGCAAAAGAGCATTGACTGCGTCCATTTGGCAGATTTGAAAGATGGGTCAAACCTTTTTTGACCGTAACTCGGCCATAAGACCACCTGAGGAGCCCAGATTTTCAGCAGCGATACTCCTCCTGCCCAATAATTAGACCCTAAGTGCTGGGCTTTGTAACTGCCGTGGAAAAAAAATGCTTCACTTTGGAGCCTCCGAATGGTCTCAGAGGCTTAGCCCTTAAGAGCCTTTGGAACAAAAGTTGGTCATTTAGGCCAAACTTTTTATCTACGTTGTTTGAGGTTAAGATTCCGACATATGTTGATCGGGACTCTATTTAGAGCATCCCTGTGGTGGTTTCACCTCTCTGGGGGTCTCGGAAGGCCCACAGTGGTCCTGTCCGTTTGGCATGGGAATGAACTCTCATTCATTTCCATGCCAAATTGACTTTGCATTTTCTCAGCCACAATAGCATCAAATGAAGTGATAATGTACAGGGCATCTGAATAGAGCCTCATAAACCACCTCTTAGAATAACTGGCCGGTAGCCCCGTTTGAAAGTGGACTTTAGCACAAGTTAAAAGCTACTCAGCACCAGGGGCCACCAAATGACAAGCGGTGAACGACACCTGACTCGGGCTGTCACAAGCATCACCTGGTGTGAGTTTCAGGGTCAATAGTGGTTGTGGAAGCAAAACTGTAGCCAAAATTGGGTCTCGGGTGACTCAAGTTAAAAGCCACTTAGCATCAGGGGCCACGGAATGACAAGCGGTGAACGACACCTGATTCGGGCTGTCAAAAGCATCACCCGGTGTGAGTTTCAGGGTCAATAGTGGTTGTGGAAGCAAAACCATAGTCAAAATTGGGTCTCAGGTGATTCACGTGACCTTTCCTCCAATTTGTCTTTTTGGCATGGTTGGCGTACATTTGACCAAAACACATACTTAGAGCTTTTGGAAAGATCAAGGATTGGGTGGGGGAGGGGAGTGTCACTTTGGGAGGGGAGTGTCACTTTGGAGTGTACATTTGGCCATTGTCCCCATGTGGGGGAGGGGAGTGTCATTTTGGCGTGTACATTTGGCATGGGACAAGGCATTTTTTGAACTCGATGCTGCCCCACGGTGACCATTGATTGTCGGCACACCTCCGTCTTTTTGGCACCGGACTCAATGTTAGCCAAAAGGACGGACCAAATGTACAATCGTACATTTGGCGCGTCCATTTGGAAGATTTTGTACATTTGGCGCGTCCATTTGGAAGATTTTGCGTCCATTTGGCGCCCGTCCTTGCCAAATGTACGCAAAAGTACGGATTACCTCGTTGACGATCGACCGTACGGCATTTTTGTACTTTTGGCATGGAGAAGCGACTCTTTGGCATTGAATTGACCGTCCATTAGGAAGGACTTCCCTTACCCTACATCTTAGATCCAAATATTGTACTTTTACTCCACAACATTTATTTGAACACTTTAGTTAATAGTTACTTTGCACGTTATAATATTATAAAACATACATGAACCACTTTAGCCCTATTTTATACCTTGGCTATTTGAAAAGAGACGATCTACAAGCTCAGAACTCGTTGCGATGCTATTATTTGCTATTCATTCTGAGGTATTTTTTACTTACTGAGTAGGCCTATAGGTGCATTTTTCTGTACTTTATAGGAGGCAATATCCAATATTGAAGTAGGCTATTGTACTTTCTATTCCACAAACATTATTTGAAAGCTATAGTTACTATTCAGATTTAGATTATTATTCCAAAACATTAAGTCATATTTTGAATGTTAGTATAGACTGCATGTTTCGTAAATGACCACAATAGAAACAAACTTTGGCTTTATTGTGTTTAATCTATTTTTCGGCCTTTACTTGCTTATACTGTGCTTTTTACATGTTGGCAATAGAGTATTCTATTCTTAGCCTAGTTCCAGACCCTGAATCGTTAGTCAATTTTGAATACTGGACTTTTACTTGTGACTGGGTATTTCTACATTGTGTGCATTGATACTTTTACTTGAGTTCCACCACTGCCAACACCACTGGTGTTTCTGCTGTGCTGTGCTGTGGATCCTACAGCAGATGAGAATAGTGTCACATGAGTTGAACGAGCATCATGGTCTTCCTTTTAAAGCTTTCTCTCTCTCTCTCTCTCTCTCTCTCTCTCTCTCTCTCTCTCTCTCTCTCTCTCTCTCTCTCTCTCTCTCGCGCGCGCGTGCGCGCCCATTATAGCCAGCTTTACTCTTTCTGCAATTTGCACCCTTTGTGAATTTATCCTCTTTTCTTTTCTGTTTCTGTACAGTATGTAAATGATCTCGCCCCTACTGTGTATGTATTGTATGTATTGTATGTATTGTATGTATTGTATGTATTGTATGTATGTATGTTATGTATGTATGTATGTATGTATGTATGTACCGGTATGTGTAACTTACTTACATACGTACATACACATACGTACATGCGTACATACATACAGTATATACGTAAGTACGTACATGTATATATATATGACAGATGTAGCCTACCTATGTATTGTATGTATGTATATATGCATGAACATTTTTAGTAACTATTTACAAAAAATAAACTAAGGGTTGGGCAGTATATTAATATTATATTGATATCGTTATTATAAGACTAGATATAATCCGATATTTGGGATATTAGAATATTGTGATCACAAATTGTTGTATTTTCCTTGTTTGAATCACTTTAGCCCTATTTTAATGCCTCTTCAACAAAAACGAATTTCCATCGTCACAATTCAATACTATATCGTCATACCTGGTACAAAAAATACATCCCACTTGATTTTGTCCCTATATTGCCCAGGCTCTACTGTACAGATATCCACCGTGTCTGCATTTGCATCTGCATGCATGTATCCTCATGACTGCCTGTCTGCAGACAGCTATATAGCAAGCATCCTCCTCTACAGTCCTTGTCTGCTCTCATTTCCATTCTTCCCCTCACATCCCATGGTCCTTGACTCATTCGTCTCCCCAGGGGTGTCGCACCAAATTCTGGGCCCTGGGTACAAGGATGCACTCACATTCTGTGCTTTAACTATTGCAAAAATTGCAGATATATAGCAGATATAGCTTGTAGATCTGCTATTTTTTTTTTAATCGTGACAGTTTGTGCAAGTCTTTGAATATTTCAAATCCTTTTAAGGTTTTCTTGAAAATCCTATGTTTCTATGCAAGCTTGTAGATCCGCTATTGTTTCTATGTCAGACAGTGGAGCTAAAATCTTTCCATGTGCAGGACCCCCAAAATGATATGTATTTGGCCACGGACCCCCATCTCAAAATATTTAGTTCCAGGGCCCCCCAGAAACAAAATTTGAGTTACAAATGTTCGCTTAAAAGGTATTATATCCAAAGATATGCACACATTTTCACGACTTTCATGACAAAAATGGCAGATCTACACGCTCGCTGCTGTGAGCTTGTAGATCTGCTATTTTTCAATAGCTAAAGCATAAAACAATTAAGGCCCCTCCACCTTGGGCCCTAGTAACTCAGTCCCACTCCCCCCCCCCCCCCCCCCTTGTGACGCCCCTGCTCATTCGTCTCCCCCCCTCCCTCATATCGCTCTCTGCTCCTCTTCCCCCCCTCCTGAGAGCGGCTGGGACCGCACTAATTCAAAGACCCAGCCCGCACCTCATATATGCCGCGATCACTCAAGTTTAACGAAACTCCCGTAAAGCCTGTCGAGTGTCGACACATCGCAAGTTCAAAGGAGACAAAAGGGGGTGGGGGGGAGTGGGGGTGGCTTCTGCATCTGCAAGAGCAACCCTCCCTCCCTCCACTGCCAGCAACCCCCTTTGAATCTTTTAATCATGACACTGACAGAAACCATTTTTTTCTCCTCTCTCTCTCTCTTTTTCTCCCTTGATATGCCTTTATTTTCCCCCTTCTCTCCTTCTCGGGCATCTCGTACACCTGACCCACATGACCCGGCATCGCCTCCACCTCCCAGCCCCCACCCCACTTTCTATTTCCCCACTACTCCCCCATCTTCTGTCTGAATGTCCTATATACAGGGGCGTCACAAGTTGGGGGGGGGGAGTGGGACTGAGTTACTAGGGCCCAAGGTGGAGGGGCCCTTAATTATTTTATACTTTAGCTATTGAAAAATAGCAGATCTACAGGCTCACAGCACAGTGCCGCGCTGCAAGCTTGTAGATCTGCTGTTTTTGAAAAGACGTGAAAGTGTGTGCAAATCTTTGAATATATGTATTTTTTAAGCGAACATTCGTAACTCATATTTTGCTTCTTGGGACCAAATAAATATTTTGAGATGGGGGTCCGTGGCCAAATACTGTACATATCATTTGGGGGGTCCTTCACATGAAAAGGTTTGAGCACCACTGACATAGAAACATAGGTTTTTCAAAAACCCTTCAAAGACTTGCACAAATATTCATGATTTTATATCTGCTATTTTTCAATAGTTAAAGCATAAAATAGCGCAGTGAATCCTTGTACCCAGGGCCCAGAATTTGGTGCGACACCCCTGGTCCTATAACCCTCCACTCGCTCCATTTCGTCGTTCGTCGGGCAGAAACCTTGCATCTCCAACATTTCAACTTTGTATATGTTTTATTATGAATGAATGGATGAACGAATGAATACCCTATCTCGTTGTTGTACAAGAGTGTCACGCAATGGCGAAAATAGCCGACGTGCAAGCTGTTTGTGACCTCGCAAGATCGTCTATTTTCCCTATTTCTGAAGTCTTAGGCTGGACTCACACATATGCGTGAAACATCTTCTCTGTATCGTCTGAGAATGGCCACTGGGGGCGCCGTACTAATGCATTGTCATTGGAAGGTTGTTTGGTTTTTTGTCGTTGCCGTGTCTCAAGCTCAACCGCAGCCTGTCTTCTGGGCAAGAGACACGGCAACGACAAAACACCAAACAACCTTCCATTGACAATGCATTAGTACGGCGCCCCCAGTGGCCATTCTCAGAAGATACGGAGAAGATGTTTCACGCAAATGTCTGTACAGCGCCTTAAAGGGGCCACACCATGCTTTTAAAAATATATATTTTATATAAATATTGGTCCATAATACAGTTTTATACAGGTTTTAGCCTAAACAACCACTCAGATATTGACATTTCGTGTTCTGTCTGTCTCTAATTTCGAGCCATTTCAGATGCAATACCAAAATGCGCTTTGTTGGCAACAGGGCACTGTCTTTGGGCAAAAATTTGAACAATACAGAAAAGATACCATGGCTCCATGCTAATCTTTTCTGTATCGTTCAATTTTAGCCTCAATAGAATATAGCCTCCCAAAAAGTAACGTCCCCTTCTCGAGGGGGCCCAATAGGAAATGAGCCCACTGCCTACCTAGGCTGTGGGAAGATTTCTAAAGAGTACCGTTCAGACATGCCCATTCAGAAAATCACTGAAATGAAAGGCAAGGCTTAGAGGGGGGGGGGGGGGGGAGAAGGAGAAGGGGGGCTGCTGGAAGAGACACTGGGAAGACCAAAAAACAATAACAAAATTAAAAATGTGAAATTCATGGTGTAGTTAAAGGGATCGTTCACACCTGGAGAATATTTTTTTTAGATTCTGTTGCATTCGTATGACAATAATTTGATTACCAACAATGTAATAACAACTGAATAATAACTACCTCGGGTCCATTGGAACTCAGGTTCTTTTCTCCCCCATTTCTTGACAACAGTTTTGGACATACAAGGTTTCGCACGCGGCAGACACGATTTGACAGCACTCTCCCTCACCTCACCTCTCTATCTCCCTCTCCCTCTCTCCCCCTCTCCCCCTCTCTCTCTCTCTCTCTCTCTCTCTCTCTCTCTCTCTCTCTCTCTCTCTCTCTCCCTCTCCCTCCTCTCTCGCTGTCTGCCTACTGTAGTGCTTTAATGAGTTGCCTGGCAAGGCTTGTAAATTATTCAATAACTAGGGGAGGAATCTCAGATTTTCATCCCCAACCCCTCCTTTTTTTGTTGCCCTGAAAATAGCCTTTCTTGTATGGAGAGTCGATTTTTCAAAGCCCTCGCCGTTTGAGATGCTAATCCTTCCGGCCTTAACTTTGATCTGCCGGGCCAACGCTGTTGAGTGGACATCATATAATTACTCAACGGTGATTATACGTGTCCTTGTGATCAATGGATGCCTTCATTGATTGCATCATCCGCGAAGACTTTACTTTGAAATGCATTTGTCTTGGGGCCTCTGGCCTTGTCTCCGCTGATATTTTTGGCTCATTCACAATCTCTATAATAACGTGTTAGTGTTATGTTAGTGTTATTGCTCGTTTTTTTTTTTTTTTTTTTTTGTATAATGAGCAAAACTTCACACGTCCTGCCTATTTTTAGGGGATTTGCAGAACATTGAGCTTGTAGATTTATCTAACGTGGATTCTGCTTTTCAATGTGAATGGAGTTGTTTCTTGCCATTTGCAAGTTTCTGCCAAAATACTTGGCACTGGGTGAAAATGGATTACAAAAACGTTGGATAAAAAAAACCTGTGGAATAAAACACATTTGCAGGAAATTTGCAGGAAAAGAGAAGTAAAGCCTGAACACTTGAAATGGCACATCTATTAGGTAAAACCTTTTTAGACAAAATGGGGATTGTATTGAATATGAGGGGAGAATAATTTAGCAAACGCCAAACGGATGTATAGGTTAGAATGTAAATTATAGTAAACAAGTAGTATGCGTAGTGCATGTACAATGTGGAAAAAGTACTCAAATGTCTGACTTAAGTAAAAGTATCAATACTGTAATTGTACTCCGTTACAAGTAAAAGTCTGGAATTCAAATTGTACTTGAGTAAAAGTACGAAAGTTTTGGCATCAAAATGTACTTAAAGTACCAAAAGTAAAAGTACAAAATGTTTGAAAATAGCAGATCTACAAGCTTGGCGTGATGCGACACGATGTGGGCTTGTAGATCTGCTATTTTCAAATTGCCTATAGGTATAAAATATATAGGGGTAAAGTGGATTCATGTATGTTTTATAATATAATAATTTATAATTTTGCAAAGTAACTAGCAACTAAAGATTTCAAATAATTGTAGTGGAGTAAAAGTACAACATTTGCCTCTGAGATGTAGTGGAGTAGAAGTAAAAGTACTGAAAACTGGAACTACTCAAGTAAATTACATAACCTCAAAACTGTACTTAAGTACAGTACTTAAGTAAATCTACTTAGTTACTTTACACCAGCATTGTACAATCATGTGCAGGGGCTTTCGTCGGAGGAGAATAAGACATTTTCGGTTTCAGATATGTTCAGTTGTGAGCAAAACGGGGTGTTTACAGATTGAAGGCAGTTTTGTTTTGTTTCTTCTTGTCCTCGTCCAGGGCTCTCATAGCCTCAGGGAAAGAGGAAAGAGAAAACGAAGGAAAAAAACCCTCTAGCAGAGTCTCCTGGCGGTGCCCTGGTGACAGCTCACTGCCAGACAGTAGTCTGGTCCTTAGGCCTAGAAATATTTAATGCTTTAACTGAAAAATCACAGATCTATACATAGATCTGCTATTTTTGAAAAATCGTGATTTGAATCTGAATATCTTTTTAAAAGCGAACATTTGTAACTCAACTAACAACATATTTTGAGATGGGGGTCTGTGGGCCAAATACATGTAATTGTGGGGGGTCTTTGAGATGAAAAGGTTTGAGAACCACTGATTTAGAAGAGGGATTTAGAAGACATTATAGAATCGGGTCAAAAATAAGACTTGCACGCACGGTCGCACGCACGCAAGTGCAACTAGCAAGGTCAAAATACAACGTGCAAGACGTCGCAATGCACACGCTTTACAGGACACTACCCTGACAAAAGCCTGGCCAGAAAAGAATAAGCACAGAAACGGCTGTGCAGGCCCCTCTACATCTGGTTCTTCATTGCCATTCATCCCAAACAAGTCCACTGCATATGAAAACGAACGTCTTTGGCCAGGAAAATGGCAAACCACCAGGTCAGGACTGAGAAGGCTGGTAAAAATCGAAAAGATGCTGTGGAAAGGTCCCTTAATGCTGCACTGAAGACAAGGCTGAATACCAGCATATCACCAGGTGATGCGCATGCAATTGATGTCCTTTACCACAAAGCTTGCAGGACAAAAAATGTGTTCAATGCTCTTCGAGATGCTAAGACTAGCAAAACTGACAAAGAACCCTTTCTATAACGGTCGAGTCTGCTTGAGCTGATCAATCGTATTGATTTGGAAACACAAAACAAAGTTTACCTTGGGATGGATATGGACATTGAAACCAACATTTGGCTTGGTTCAGAAGTTTTTGAAAGTCAAGTACCTCCATTCAGTTTCAGTTTTCAGTTTATTTTTATTTATAGTGCAATCATCACCCCAAGGGGTCTCTGTGCACTTCACAACAGTAGAACAAGTCATTAAAAACAGTCATACAGCAACGCAATCTATATAAAAACAATGATACAACAAAAACATCAGTAGCAAAACAACAAAGACAATACAATAAAATGTCAAATACTAACCATGCGGCAGAGCACGGCTGCAAAACTGTGTGCAGTAAAAGGTAGGGAGGACCAGGATGGTACAATGAAGAAGTTGCCAGCACTCAAGGAATCTCCTTTTAAAATATTGTATTTACCTCACTGGTCAATGGAAAACGTATGCATTCCAACCTAAGTCTTCATCAGCGTTTGTGACAAGACAACAGGAAGTGACGTATAAATAGGATATGTTACAATTAGTGTAATTTACAGCAGCTGCCAAGACTGCAAGGACCAGGATGGTGGTCAACTCACATTGAGTACAACTAAGGGGAACCATAATACAAGGTAAAAAGCCTAGATTTAAAAATGGCTGTGAGTGTCTGCATCTCTGACAGCTCGGGGGAGAGCATTCCAAAGACAGGGGGCACGATGTGTGAATGCTCTGCCCCCAACTGTTGTTTTATTCTTTTTTGTGACAGTGAGTAGACCAGCATCCTGGCAGCGCAGTGGTCTTCCCGGGATGTAAGGGTCTATTAAACTGGACATTTAAGACGGGGCAAGTCCGATTAAGGCTTTATATGTCAGGAGCAGTCCCTTGAAATCTGCTCTGACCGGTATTGGACGCCAGTGTAGTGCTATGAGTGTTGGTGTAATATGATCGAATTTTCTTTTCCTGGTAAGTACTCTAGCTGCAGCATTTTGAACTAATCTAAGGCCATGTGTTGCTGTTGTTGGTAAACCGGAGAAAAGAGCATTACAGTAATCTATTCTTGAAGTAATGAATGCATGGACCAGGGTTTCGGCGTCAGGAAGTGAAAGTATTGGATGGATTCTGGCTACTTTGCGCAGATGGAAGAAGGCAGACTTTGTTATACTTTTTATATGGGGTACAAAGGATAGGAATGGGTCGAATATTTTAACTGTTGGTTTGTGGGTTATTGAGCAGCCATCAAGTTTTAGTAATGTGTTATTGAACAGATGAGTGTGTTTGGCTGGACCGACTAGCAACATCTCTGATTTGCCGGAGTTCAGTAATAAGAAGTTTCCGTTCATCCATGTCTTAACCTCAGTTAGAAAGGTTTCGAGGTTGTGAATGTTGGTTGGGTCATTTGCTGTGATGTGAATCTGAGTGTCGTCTGCATAGCAGTGGAAACTTAAGCCAAACCTTCTGAAAATATTGCCTAGAGGTAACATGTAGACTAGAGGCAGAAGAGGATTGGACCTAGGACTGAGCCTTGTGGGACGCCATATTTTACACTGGAATGATGTGACATTAGTGTAGAAAATGTCTGAAAGAAAGGAACCTCAATGATTTGCCGTACCTGAAGTCTGTTTGTCCAAACAGAAGGAAGCCGGGAGTCCTCTGCTCCCCAGATGCATGTGAAGAGGACGTGGATAATGGTCAGGCCTGCTGAAAAGCTGGAAACTACTGAGAGAACCAGCTTTGCTGAGCGAGCAACACTGACGGTGAGCCAGAATATCTTGTATGCGTTCAAATCCAGTGCACAAGTAAAGTCAAGCACTGAGTCAGCATCATTCAGGTCACCCTGTGCACAAGAGAACCCTCAGGTTCTTGGACTGGCACTGAATGTCCACCATGACACACGCAACAAGAAGCTGATGGATCTTCTCAATGCTCATGGCTACTCTGTTTCACATGGCCGTGCCCTTCTCATGGAAACTGCTATGGCAAATGCTGTTTTAGAAAATACCAGAGCATACCAAGGCCTCTATGTACCACCATTCCTTAAGCCTTTGTGTTTTTTGCAGTCCATAACACAGATTTTGCAGAAGACACTCCTGATGGGAAAGGAACCACCCACGGAACGATCACGGCAGTGTACCAGAAAGTTGATCCTTCTAAAGAACCTGTGGCAGAACCTCTGATCATAGGTTGTCACATGGGAGTCACACCCTGACAACCCCATAGGTTGTCACATGGGAGTCACACCCCAAGCCAAAACCACAGCTTACCAAGAGGTCAGAACAGTTTGCCATCAGCCCAGGGGATCTCACGATCCTATCAGCTGACACAGGTTGGATGGGTTGTTGCATCTGCTTTATCCAGGATGAAAGCAGGAGGAACTCCCAGCAAGATTCCAGGCTGTGTAGGATACAACACACTGCTGTCTGAAAGCCTTCCCTTGACACAGGTTGGAGCATTGACACTACTCCCAGAGGTGGCACACGAGTGGTCAACTCTGCTGACTGTGATCATGCATGCAAATCAGCTGAGGAAGTTGGCAGTTGGGAAAGACTACCCCACGGTCATTACCTTTGACATGGCTCTCTATGAGAAGGTGGTGCAGCTCTTAGATGCCAGACCAAACAACAACATCTGCTCATATATAGCACTCTATGAAATGGAGGTGTTCTTCAAGGACAACCCACAACTGAACGATGTGTACCTGAAGGCAACAGACGGAGTAGAAGCTGTTTGCTCTGAGGGGAAAGACATGAAGGCTGAATCTGTGACGCAAGCAAACAGTACCCTCCTGGTGCACCATCGACTGATGGACAAAGGATCTTTTTAGTCTGACCTTATTGTATTCTGGAACACCGTCTCTCCTTCCTGAAGTAGGCAGCCTATATTCTCTATGCAACACATGGCTACTGTGGTAACTTCACTCCAAGAAAGGAACACTCTCACGCTTTACTGTCATTGACTTTTTATATCAAGAGTCTTTGCAGTGACAAAAATACAATCAGAACACTGTGGAGCACAAACGCTATTGTCTGGTACTTTTCCTATCTGCCGGTCAAACCGGAGGTGAACCCTAATAACCCCAAACCTGGGAGACTGGAGTTCAAGGTCACCAGTTCCATCTACAGGCGATCATAATACTGTGACTTTACAACAGCTACTGTTAGAGGTAATATTTATTGCCAACCTTGTTGATGTTGTACAAGGCCATGATGAGGTACCTAGATTGGGTGGAAGCAATTCTGTTCTTTGTAGCGGCAACTTGGAATGCTGACCTGGAACTCCATCTGCAAGCTAGAGAAGCACTGAAAAAGCTGTTCTTTGCCATGGACCACATCAAGTACAAACGACTCTGGCCAAGATACATCGCAGATATGCATGACTTGAGGACGAATCACCCTCAGACATGATAGGAACTACGAGCAGGAAATGTATCAGTCACCAAAAGTGTCATTCCCTTTGTGTCTGTTGGGGCAGATCACGCATGTGAACACCTGAACAAGCTGATGAAGACTAGCTCTGGGATCATAGGCATCTCCATCAGAGTTTTCTTGGTCACACCAGAACTTTCACGTCTGTCGAAAGAGTTCAAGTGTCAGTTTGACATGGAAGCTGACAGAATCACAGAGCATCATGAGCTTGGATCAAGTGCAGTCAAGAGGGCACAGGGTACAGCCAACAAGATCAAGGAAGCCATACTCAGCCATGGAAACCCCATTACCACTAAGGGACAAGCTGCACAATGTGATCACTCATGCCTACATCTCATATGAGTATGTACCACAGATCTTGAATGTTGATGTCACTGGAAAGAAGTTGTATGAAGATTACGTATCAGAGGATCATTGGAGACCAAGGACCTGTTTGCAAGGCTGATGGTACTTGCCCGGTCAAGCCGAGACATCAACCAGAAAGAGGCCATAGGAAACTATGAAACAATGAGCCTGTTCCACTCCCATGACAAGACGAAGGCTGATCTGACTGAATATCTTGCTGCCAAAACTCTAGAGTACAACAAGGGTTCCTCCAAGCTGATCATCACGTCTGCTTCTGGATACACTAGGAGCAACAAAGACCTGGTCTTTGAAGAAAATAACCACGAAGAAGCAGACACACTGCTGATCCAACCGGCTGTGCTGGCTTCAGTGCAAAACCCACCTGATTGTAGTTGTTATTTTTCTCCCCAGATACGGACATTTTAGTGCTAGTCACAGAAAACTATGACCACGTCCATTTCTATGGCCTGTGGTGTTGTGCAGATTAAACTTTGTCAGCCTTCCATGCATTCACTGGGGCCGAAAGCACAGGGAGGTTTTCCCATATAGGCAAGGCAAAATTGCTGTAAATCTACCTCAAAACAGATGAAGGTTTTATCAATGCTCGGCAGATGCTTTTGGGAAAAGCAGAAGTGACTGAAGGAATGCTGTCAACACTGGAGTCCTTTGTATGTGCAGCTTGCTCACCCAAGGGTATCAACATCAAGACAATCCCTGAACTGCGATGGCATCTGTTCTGCAAACATAAGGCAGAAAGTTATAAGCTCCCTCCAACACCTGGAGCTCTGAAGCAGCACAGTTTGAGAGTCCATCTCCAAACAAGGACATCCACAGTTGGATCCCCTGCAAAATGGGTACTTCAAACACTTGGATGGCATACCGAAACCAACGACCACAGTCCTCCCAGCCCCCTTGAGATGGTTTAATGAAAGTGTAAATCATTTTGACCATTGGATTCCTTGTCCCTGAAAATGTAGCGATTAAAATCAATGTTCCATCTTATTTAGAAGAAAAGATATTACAACAATCAGGGCAAATGGCAACATTGATTTTCTGATTCCTTAGACAATACCCTTTCCAAAAATGTATAGTTTTGCAAATCTTCCAAAAAATCCAACAAAAGTGAACCTAACTATTGGAAGGATGTTTCTCCACTGTGGACATTCTCGTGTCTCTTTAGAGCGTGTCTCTTCAGAGCACTCGGATAACGGAATCTCTTGTCACACTTTTTACAGTGGAAAGGTTGTTCTCCTGTGTGGACAACCCCGTGACTCTTCAGGCTAGCTAAACAACTGAAACTCGTGTCACACTGTTCACATTGGAAATGTATTTCTCTCGTGTGGACAAGCAGGTGAGCCTTCAGTCTAGTAGACATTAGGCCTGTCCTCTAAAAATCGACGAATCGACGCGTCGTTTTAAGCCCCGGGAATCGCCTCGACTCGAATGAGTCGAGGCGAAAATATATATCTTTTTTATATCACCAGTTAGCCTACTACTGCGGTGCACTGCTGGACTGGTGTCAATCATGTACTTCCAATTGAGAGAAGTAGCAATTGGCGAACAGTTATTTATTGTCTCGCACCAGCGTAGGGGTGAAAGTGAGACGGAACGGCCAGAACCGCCGCTTCGTTAAAACCTTCGGAGCCGGGACCGTTAAGAGGAGAAGCACGCTGTCAACATCCCATATTAAATAACCTGCCACAGCACAAACGCACGTCCACGAAGTAAACACTCTTCTAAAGTCAAATTAACATACACAAGTGTAGGCTACAAGTTACATTTTCTAATTAAAGTGCTTCTGAATTGTTCCAGTGTTGTAATCCATGATGAATGATTGTTTCGCTGTGTTTGCGTCCATGACATGTCCACACTGCTGGCTCTAGCGGGAGCTGTGCCTCCGCCTGTTCATGATCCGTTTCTGAAATGAATCTGTTCTCGACACTGACTCATTACTCTGTCAGTGCTCTGTGTCCCGCAACTGCGGACTGGATCCCATCGTTCATTTAAAAGAGCCGTTCAAGAGAGCGGAATCGTTCACGAATGTCTCATCTCTACTGCACGCTGCAGAGAGACGGGGCAGAGTTGAACAGCGGAGATGTTTTATTTGTTTTAACGGTGTGTTATAACTCTATGGTTGTACACGGCTATGAAGATAACGTTTGTGCTCGCGCACCGATATCACCGAAAACACTGTGTATTCAATTCATCTTAATATATTATTGTATTATGTTGACGTGGTTTAAAGCAAAACTTTTTTTTCTTTTTTTTTTTTTACACAAAGTAGCCTATAAAACGATTCGTCAACACGTCGGAATGAACCCCTCGAGTCGAGTCGACTTCAACCCCATTATGGAGAAGAAGGTGATTGTTCAGTGCAGATAAAGCTCTGAAACTCTTGCCACAGTGTTTACAGTGGAAGGGGTTTTATCCAGTGTGGATATAGCCGGGGAGCCACTGTGCCAAAATGAGAGAAGACCTGTGATGTCATGACATACTCCAAATTTTAGTTTTTCCTATTAATTTGGTCAATAAGGTACACAGAATGAGAGGCCTGCTCTGCCGGAAACACTGCGAAAAAAAGTTTCCCATTGACTTCACTATACTGGAAAAAAACACACCAAAAAAAGTAGCATGTGAGGGGTCAAACTAAGGGTTCTTCATGATTCTGAATCCATTGCAAGCATTTGTTTTGCATGAAAAACATTCCTTGGGCTAGATTTCAGCCTCTCAAACCTGTGAAAAGTGATGAGTCATCACTTTTCACCGTTATTTTGGTCCGTTTTCTAGCCCAAGGAATGTTTTTCATGCAAAACAAATGCTTGCAATGGATTCAGAATCATCAAGAACCCCTAGTTTGACCCCTCACATGCTACTTAAAGCATATTTTGTTTGGTGTGTTTCTTTCCTGTATATTGAAATCGATGGAGTGAATAAAATGGCCATAACTTTTTTTCGCAGAGTTTCCGGCAGAGCAGGCCTCTCATTCTGTGTACCTTAATGACCAAATGAATAGAAAAAACAAAAATAAAAAGTGTGTCATGACGTCACAGGTAAAACCCTATTCTTTGAGCTTTTGGGCCTGTGGCTCCCCGGCTAATACGTTGGTGTAGCTCACAAGCATATAACTGACTGAACCTTTTGTCACACCATTTACAATGGAAAGGTTTTTCTCCCGTGTGGAGACGCTGGTGTGACAGCAATGCATTTATCTGATTGAAACGCTTGTCACACTGTTTGCATTGGAAGGGTTTTTCTCCTGTGTGGAGATGCTGGTGGGTCTTCAGGTGAGCTAAACGACTAAAACCCTTGCCACACGGTTTACTTAGGAAAGGTCTTTCTCCAGTGTGGACATACTGGTGTTTCCTCAGAGTACTCAATTCACCGAAACTCTTGTCACACTGTTTACAAGGGAAAGGTTTTTCTCCAGTGTGGACACGCTGGTCTGTGTTCAGGTTACGTATCTGATTGAATCTCTTGTCGCATTGTTTACAACGGAAAGGTCTTTCCCCAGTGTGGACATACTGGTGTGTCTCCAGATTACACAAAGACCTGAAACTCTTGCCACACTGTTTACAGACGTGAGCTTTCTTTGATGGGTTTTTACTTCACCTGGCTGAGTTGATGTCTTGGTAAACCAGTCATCTGTGTCTCCTTGCTTCTGGTTGGTCACAGGCCTGGTTATTTGCCAAATGGCGGCCGATGGCATCTGTCCATTCTTTAACATTTGGTAATAGAGTTCCTGGTGGCTCACCTTCATGTGTTTATGGAGGAAGACCTGTGAGGTGAAGGCATATGCACACTCAAAACAGGAGAACAATGTCTTGGACGAGTGGGACTCCCTCCCTCCAGGTGCATCAAAGCTGCTGCTAGACATGGACTTTGAGGGGGATGAATTGTAGGAAGAAACGTCCCCAAAACGGACACTCTCTCCTACCCTCTCTACAAAATGTCACCGCTCGCGGAAAATACAATCCTCTTGATTATTGATTCTAAAAGCTGGACATCCTACAGTAAATCAAAACTCACTACTCACGATAGGCTACTCAGACATCCTCACATTTTATAGATATTGACCAGAGCTCTGGGTCAACATCACTCACAACACAAACTGTTGCCATGCATGCCTAATAATGCCAATTTGTACCAGCTACCAATGCAGTTTGTTCATGAGTGCTTCATCCCTTTCACACCATCAGCGCAGTGTTTTTCCCAGCATACCTTGCATAACAGGTGACCAACTTGTTTGACCAATCAAGGAAACAATATTCTCAGAATGATTTCAGCCTTAAAAACGACTCAATAAAATGAAGTTACATTCAAATATCATTCTCAGAATCATTGTATTGTATTTAACAAGAATGAGTGAATTCCAATTATAGACATTCGTATTTTATGTTAACTCAAATAATAGCCACAAAATCAAGGACGCAATTATATTGAGTATATTTTGCTTCATATATTGTTTAAATACTACTTGACAAAAGAGTATTTTTTTTTACAGTGTAATCACAGCTATTGTTATAGACAGGTCATTCTCTCCAGCTCTTTAATAATAATCAGAAATTGCATTTTCAGGTGGGTTGCCGATTTCAGTCAATCAGAAGAGAGGACCCAATTTATCAGCTTCAATTTGATAGTGTTCCAGTCACATTATTTCTCTTGTATTGGTTGCATCACTTAAACATTCACTTCCATCTCTGTGCGAGTTCTCTCTCCTGATTGGATTGATTTTGTATCCCGACCTGAATATTATGTATTTTCTCTTTACTGAAGAGAAGTATAGTCAGGGAGACCCCTGTCACTGGACAGACACACCGTAGCAAGGATTGCTATCAGAATAGAGCGAGTTAACACTTATTTTAGCTAATCACTGCATATTTAATTGAAACACACATCTTTCCTGCAGTGTGTCTGGGTGTCTTCAGGTGACATACTCACTGACAGTGTCAATCTTTTCATAGTGTTCAAGGTTCTACGTCAGTATCTCTACAAACTCGTGTCAGTGTGAATGTCGCTGGTGTCCCTTAAATAGGCTATATGCACAGCAGCCATATTGGAAAGACATTGGGCCTCTTCCTTACTTACTACTGTCATGAATAAGGGTCATTCACAGCAAAAAAGAGGGAGTCACACACAAGGTTAAACTTTTAAGTGATTATTTATTACTAAATTAAAGTAAACAAATCAATGATCAAACATAAAGGGGTATGAGTTGTGGACAAGTCAGTTATCAGTGGTGTCTGCGGTGTATGCATGTGTGTAATGTGCTGGGTGGGTGTTGTATAAATGAAGTGTAAAAGGGAAAACTGAACAAAAAGGCTTAGGCCCCAAACAGGCCAGGTGGCTCCCCGAGCACAACCTGCTCCTTTGGAGGAGAGAGAGAGAGTGAGAACTGGGCAGGAGGCCTCTATTTATAGTCCCCAGACCACACCCCCCATCAGGTGTAACAAATTAGCCTGACGGCCTGCCCCACCAGGCTCTGTCACTGAGGCAGGCGCCTAGCCTACAGTGAGGCAGAGAGGAAAGGAGAGGGGCAGAAAGGAGAGGGGCAGGGCCGTCACACTACTTCCCAGGTCTTTAATTATACTAATGAAGGCTCTCTTCCATTCTGGAGAGGCAGGGTGCTGATTGTGCTGTTGGCTCACTGGAAACACTCAGCTACACCAGTGGGTCTCAAGGGGGCCTTTTCCACCGACAAAGAACCGGTTTGGGTTCTTTCTCCCGCCTATGGGATGGCAACTTTCTTGGAACCTTGGTTCGTTCTTGTGAACCTGTGGCCAACCTATTTGTATGGTTCGTAACCAAATCGGTAGAAAGAACCCGAACGTTTTTTTGCCGGTGGAAAGGCCTAATGGCCCCTAAGGGGTGTGTAACTCTGTGACAGTAAAATGGAACCAAATGGACCCATAAGGGTCCGTTGCACACTCTCAGAGTTATGGTGGTCCTTGAAATCAAAAGGTTTGAGAACCACTGTGCTACACTAAATGGAACAGAGCCTTCGTTAGAATCATTGGTAACACCTGTTAAGGAAGTAAGGCAGGGGCCTGATTTCTTTCCAATATGGCTGCTGTGCATGCTGCCTATTCTTAGACCCTGTGCTGTCACTAGTGGCACTGAAAATGCAAAGAAGTTGATATTCTGGCTGGAGGGTGGAGCTAGAGGAGAGTTGTCACTCATGAAGCATAGCGTTCGTTTGTGCAGGACACGTGAGTCTCGCCCGCCTCAGCTGTAATCAGCTGTCAGTCTGATCCTTTTCCTATTCACAGATCTGCTGATCATTACATCACACTGTCTAATCCAATCAGAGCTCTTGCTCAGTAAGGGAGGCTCCTGTAAATACAGCTTGCATTCACTAATAGGTCTGCTTGTCTTTGATCCGAAGCCTCGGATCTGCTGCTGCTCAGCTGCCTCCACCACCCTATGGGGGGTTTTGCTTAAAGTTCTCCAATTTTGCATAGCAAGCATCTCCGAACGCGGAGCCCTTTAATGCCAAGTTGAACTGTATTCCATGTGTTGCAATACATGGTTAAATCTACTTTGACGTGAGTGTTCCTGACTAAAAAAATGGTTATGGTTCATCCTATACAGCATGAACTCAGCAAGTTTGTGGACATATTGATTAAGAGACTTAGAGACATCACCTGGGGCGGCCGGTTCATCTGCTGAAGAGACAATTCCATCACAATCCAGCTCATTTCCCAGATATCTTGTCTGGAACTATACAGTACAGTGCTGGACAGACCAACGGAGCAGCAACCCACGTCGCCATCATCAGAACCCCGCTGCTGCCATAGCACGACTAAAAACCAAGGGAGCACTTTCTATTTGATCTCCACCAATATCAGACGGTGTCTTTATTTAATCCATGATTAATAGCACTCACAAAGCTTTCGGCTGCCCGCATTAGCGCCGGCTGAACCCACCATGTGGGCTGACTCACCTTGAAAAGAGATACATTCAGCAAAGCAGAGGGGAGCCGGCACTCGAGCTCAAGTAAGAATTTGTAGATAATAATTAAATTATGGACACGGCTAGGGCCGAGTTACTGAATGTCACGCTGCTTCGTGGGGGAGAGTTCAGGCGGCTGCCAGGTCAATTATGGAGGTACGGTAGGCCTTTTCTGTACGTGTTGGGAGCCTCGACAAGACTCTGAGGCATATCTGGTTTCTTCCGCTCAAACCGAAGAAGAACTAGGTCAAATGATAATGTGGAGCATGGCACACTTGTGACTGTATGCAGGGTAATAGTCTCATCGCTTGGCTCTCTCCGGTCTCCCCCCACTGCTTACAATGGGAGAATGTTTTTTTTAAGCCTGATTTTAGTGATACAGTTTCGCACACCAGAAATATGGGATGTGTACAAAGCTTATACAGCTCGTCGTGACTGTGAGCTTGAACATCTGTTATTCGGAGCCCACGACTCTGTCGTACGACGGAGCGTAAATCAAGCTTTGGTTCCCCTGGAGCATGTATGCATGCATGTACGCACGGCACGCACACACACACACAGGCATGTGCAAACACATCAAAGGGAGCTTGAGCCCCTGCCCTTTTATCCGTCTGTAAAAAGTGCCCTCTCCAGACCATGAATGCCGTTTTTACTATGGTGAAAGAAATGCAAATGCCCTCTTTCCATGCCATACCTGAAGGCAGCATTCAAGAGAATTGCCTTGTCCAAACCCTCCAACTTGAATGCAGCATCTTATGTTGAAAGAATTGCCCTCTCTGTGTAGAAATCCATGTTGTTACGCCACATCTCCAGTATTGACTTGATTTTGCTTAGTTCAGTGTGGTATCAAAATAGCCGACTTCCAAGCTTGGAGGTCTGCTATTTTCGATAATTTCACCAAAAGGCCCTTTTAGGCCCCTGCCTCTCTAACATTCTCTGCACGTTCCTGCGACGCACAGACACAGACACGCACACGCACGCACGCACGCACGCACACACACACACGCACACGCGCACGCGCACGCGCACACGCACACGCACACACACACACACACACACACACACACACACACACACACACACACACACACCACAAACAATAGATACATGCATACAGAAATGAGCAAATAAACGGGCCTTTGTTCTTTCATCTGCCATACAGACATACATACAGTCATTCATCTCTTCGCTATTATTATATACCCAACTCCCTCCCCCTCCCCTCCCCTCCTCTCCTCTCCTCTCCTCCCCACCCGGCTCTCACCATATCCTCACATTAATCAGTTCTTCCATTTGTCCGGGAATCATAAATAATTAATTTCTGCCTCTCTCTCACACTTTTTTATTTTTTATTTTTTTTGCATCAAAACAAACATGCTCTTTTTCACGCTCTGCATTCATGAATGCATATTGAGCGAGCGAGTCTGAGCAGAGCATTCTGCATTTAGAATAGGACCGTGACTTGCTTCAGAAGGCACATTTCACAGGGGGATTACAAGGCGGGGTCACCACATCCAATCTCGTTCATTTGTTCCATTTCATTTTCAGGCCGACGCACGTTTCCTCCCTGTGTCGGTTGCATAATAGGAAAGAAATAGCGGGGAGCGGTGAGAAGACGAGTGGATACGGACGAGAGGGGGCGTGGTGCTTAAATTGCCAAGGGTATACAACACGTTAATGATGCAGTGCCCATGATTTTTTTCCTCCCCTAAAACATGATTATCAGGTATTATACAACGGGTAGTCGGGCTCTCAATGAAAAAGAGGTTCTCCAACCGTGCAGATAACGAGCACTACTGCACTGTTTCATCAAGCAAAGATTTCAGCCGTGCGCTCTCCTTCTCCCCACACTATGCTAGGCGGCTATAGGCTAGCAGTTTTCATGTGAAGTTCAGGGACATAGTAGCTAAATGTGGCATTAAAAAATCACACCCAATGTGAAGTGAGCGGTGGTCTTCAGACTAGGATTTAAGTCTAGGATGTACAGGCTATGCTACACACACACGTTTTGCTATGGCAAAACGCTGAGGAAAAAGGCTACAGACATACGACAAATGACATCACTAGACAAACATGATGCTACGTACACACGTTTTACTATGGCAAAACGCTGAGGAAAAAGGCTACAGACACACGCACAGCCACTTATAGGAGCGGTTTGCACCGCTCAAAAATGTATATCTTAATTACAATGAAATGAAGTTGACGTGTTTTATTTTTTTTAAGGGCAACAGTTGTATAATCGCAATATTACACTTGAGGGTCTGCCTTACGGTTATCTGGCACTTCAGTCCTGCCTACGTCGTGCCAGATAACCGTGATAATGCACACCCTCTCGTGTAATATTGCTTAACTCCCAAGTAGCCAAACTCGTTCAGTAACGAGTTAAGGCCACTAGGTGTCACCATGTCAAAAGGAGTTGTCTCGTCCCTGAACGAGACAACGAAGGGTTAACTGTACGTGCAGCTGCCTGCCCTCTGAATGACCCGAGTCCATACGTCACCCCGTAGCAGAGAGAGAGAGAGAGAGAGAGAGAGAGAGAGAGAGAGAGAGAGAGAATGGCACGACCTGGCTACGTTGATTTCCATTCTACTCTGAAACATAAAAAGGGCTTTGTCTATGAATGAGGTGAAAAGAACGCCGGGGAAGCAGAGATCTGATTGTTTTCACGGCGACACTTTACCACGATGGTCGGCCGCCATTTGGATTTTAGTTTCGCGAACTTTTGAAAACAAATGGATTTTCTTCCTCAATCGTCAGTGGACACCCGCGTGCACACGCACAAAGCTTCCGAGGCTCTTCAAAATAAAGTGTGAGTGAACGGCGGCAGCAGCAACAGCTAGAAATGTTAGAAACCTGAGCATCCCATGTGTTAATTATGATTATACTAGGAGGAAGATTCTTTCCAAAAAAGTGTACAGAAAGAGTTAACATTAGGTTGTTATGTGGCCACACCCCCAGTTCATTAAGTATGCATGGATATATATGGTGGGTGGTGACCCAGCTGAAGTTAGCCACACCCACAGTGTTGGGTGAATGGTAAAAGGGTAGGGGATGATTATATGATGTCATTAAACCAGTGTTTTTGGATCGCCACTTTTGACCAAGGTGTCAGTCTCCAGGAAGAAACGTCAAATACAAAGGGAATACATAATTGCTCATAACAACCACACCAGGGGGTCTAATGAAGTACTGGCAACCTCCTAGACACATGAAAACCAGACACATAACAAAACTGTCACCACCTCTTTAAATAGACTCATATTCAGAAAAAAAAGAGAGAAAGATTTGACCAGTTTTAATATAGGATTTGGACGAATTTGGATGTTTTTTTATTTTATTTTTTACATTAACCATTTAACCCATATTGCCGTCTTGATCGGCAATTTGGCGGAAAAAAAGATCCGACAAAGTACAGAGCCAAAGGTCAAATCTACTTAAGTATTGAGGGTTTAAGTGGTTAAATATCTGAAATATACACATTTAACATGAATTCACTATGTAGTGGGGGGTCCCTGCTTCATCGCTCTCTCAGCTAAGGGGTCCTTGGCCTGAAAAACGATGAAGACCCCTGCCATACGGTAAATGGCAGCTAAATGGCAGCTAAATAAAATGGTGGGACTAACCATTACAGCCACAGTTTATTATTATTTTATTATATTCTATCTCGTTTGTTGGTGTTGACAGACTTGCAATTGAATGCTGTAATGTCTAATGGCCGGGCTACACCAAGCCTTTTCACGCGCGTCGGGGCGTGCGCCCGTTTTGGAAAGGTCCAAATCAATTCAGCTGGCTACACCAGGCACACGGACAGCGCGAACCACGGATACGCATGCTGTAAAAATAGGATCGGTTCTATTTTTACGTACGCGTATGCGTTTTGTACACAAACTCCCTGCTCTCCCGCACATACAGAATACTCCCTTCTTGGTGTAGCCAGGGGCTTTTCGCACACGCACAGACAGCCCACGTGTGCGCGCGCGTTTTTTGGTGTAGCCCGGCCGTAACGGGGATACTTTTAAACAAACAAGCAATTAATATACCATGCTTTGGGGAATATTGTACTGTGCTCATTGTGTATCATGGACTCCTGTATCCTTTTATTTGCCTGCCCAACCTTTGTGTTTTTTATTTTATTTCTTGCACTCTCTCATCCTCTCATTCTGTTTTATTAAGTTTCTGGAACTATTTTGTGTGAAGCTCTTTGTAACTATGTTTTCAAATGTATGGTCATAGTCTACTGTGCATTGGTTTGTGCCTCAGCACATCTTATGTGACAGTGATTCATGTTAAATATCCCACTAATAACTAATAACTCAGAGATCCGAACACAAAGTGTCATTCTAATAAGAGATTAGCAGGATCCGTGGTCTGCTTAGATCTTGGCAAAGCAAGCAGTGCTCTACAGAACACGTTCAAGATCCTTTATAATCGGTTTAAACTCACAAACATAATAACAGCTGGTTCCATTTTTTTTAAATTACTTTACCATGAGTGCAGACGCGCAAGTTTGTTTTTGCCTAATTCAGTTTGGTCACTGAAATTATTCCTGTGCACGTTTTGAATGAATGAATGATTGAAGAATTTATTAGAAGGTTGCTTGGGGAAAAGTACAGTTTTATGACAGTATAAATCACTGAAAAGGAGATCCTAGTAAGCTTCATGGCTTATTTTCACAGGGACCACTTTATCGTCACTGTCGGGCAGCAACCTCGTATCTCCACGTTTCAAATGTGTAAATTTTTTCGCAAAGCTAAGCCCTGCTTCATCACACAAGGCCGTCGCACAAAAGTAGTGAAAACAGCAGATCTACAAGCACACAATGCCTCGCGGTGCGAGGCGTTGTGTGCTTGTAGATCGGCTGTTTTCACTAGTTTAGATCATTTTAAAAATGATAAATACGTAACATGATTAGTTATTTACTATATATATATATATATATATGGGTCAGTGACGTGACGCCCCAAAAAATGTGTTTTTAAAAAAACTTTAAATTGCAGGCATAAAAGTTATTTACTTTTGTTCTACTCACTCTCAACCTTATGGAAATACATTTTGTTTTTAGATATTTTATTGGAATCAGACTTTATTCAGCAGTTTGTTGTACTTGTGCCTAAAATCGTCATATGGTGTGACATGAAAATAATTGTTCATAAAATGAAAATGGAGTACATCTTTCTTAAGTTACTCACTTTATCAAAGTCCTTTATCATAACTAACCAGTGATCCACTATAGTTTTTTGAAAATTAATTATATCTGTATATTTTTTTCATAATCGACACTCTGTGTGAGGCCCATGTTCATGATCTTACAACATATTTTAAATGTATTCTGTCAAAACTTTCTCTAAAATTACACAAATATTTGTGACTCTTCCTGATAATATTCTCTATGTAATCCATAAACATTTTTTTGGTTTAATCATTAATAAAGGTATGATTTCTCACTATTTGGAATGTCACACCAAATGATTTAGTGTCACACCGTATGATCATATCTTCATGTGTCAAAGCAAACTGTGTTTTAACCTACCTATTAGTGAGTACTGAACTTTACTGATTGATTAAACAATTACCCAGGATAACATGGCCTTAATATTTCTGAACAGGATATTATTGTAGGGCTTTAACATGGGATAAGAAAGAATTGTAGTAGTAGATGGATGATGAGGATGTGCACAGGAATGCTACGCACACCTAAGTCTTCTGCCGGCCCACGGCAGAAGGATCCTAAAGGGACAATAAGGCGCATAGCCACACTTGGAGCCAAGGCATTGAAGGCAACATTTTATTAACACCAATTAGTGGAAACAGAACTCAGCATTCAGGTAAATTGCTTTTTTCCGAAGTCTCCTGAACTTGAACACAGCATTTTGTGTTGAACAAATGTAATTAGGAATCATGACATTACACCACATCTCCACTAGCTAAAGAGTGCTGGGTTGCGCAACTCTGAAAATAGCTGATCTACAAGCTCTCGCAGCACAACGTGTTGAGAGCTTGTAGATCAGCTATTTTCGCTAGTTTTGTCTCGGGTCCTACCTTAACACTGTCCACTGTCCAGTCCAGTGAGTCAAAGTACAAAAGTATTAGATCAGATTAGATTATACATTTAGACTGTATTGTACATCAGCCAGTCGTATTTGGTGAGGGTAGCAAACCGGCTGCCTTGTTGCGGTTCTGCTATGCCACAGACAACCTCCTGCTCTTCGTAGAAAATGCAGTCTCGCCCCTTTGGCTCCTCTCTCCTTGCTGGGTCATTGTTTAGTTTCTGCCTGTAATTTCTCGTTCTCTCAGCACTTGTCATTTTCCAGCTGACAAAAGAAAATGGAATGTATAGTTTAAGACAAAGAGAAAATATTGTTTAGATTGAAACAATATGTTAAGGTTTCTGTGAAGGGGTTTCTGCTCTGTCTGATGAATTTGAAGTATCACTGAATGAAGCTAAATTACATTTTATGTAAAAATGTTTAAAACAAATGTTTAAATGTACAAAAGAAACATGGAACTTTGTTATTTGTTGTTATATCTGTAGTTAAATACAGTATAAATCATATGGTGTGACAGTCAAGTCATATGGTGTGACAAGCAGACATGTCACACCATATGATTAAGTGTCACACCATATTACTGTTTTCTCCATTTAGGTTTACCTTGAGGCTACTATGTACACATTAGCATGCTAACAGCATGCTAGCTATAACAAAGCAGCCTAGATCTACATGGAAATATGACCAAAACTTCAAATAACTTAAGCTTTTTTTAAAGAAAAGGTGTCACACCAAAAGACATCCAGAATGGTGAGTTTGTCAACGTTTCAACAAGATGGCATTTCATGAAAATGTTAAAATCATAACTCACCTCAGACACCTGTCTTGCAGTTGTGCTGGGAGTGCTGAATAGCCTTACAGAAGAAGGACCTCTCTAGCCAATAGGTGTCCAAATAATTGCCTGTTTAATTTTTCCAAACTAGTGTCACACCAAATGATTTTGGGTTGGGGGACAAAATGTTTTTGATCAGAAATGACTGAAAACATTATGCTTTGACTTTGAAAAGATATAGGCTCAAAATAGACATTTTTTTTAGCCTAAATTCATTTTCAAATGATTTTTAGCAATTCTTTTTCTTAGTTTTATTCAAGTTCCCACTTTGAGAAACAAGGTCAGGACAGTCACACCATATGAGTTTTGCCATGTTTGGTTGAAGATTCTGAAGAAATGAGGAATGAAATGTTTTAATCTTGAGTAAGTTCACATAAAGCTTAATGTCCTGCACAATATTCAGAAGGTTTTTGACAAATATATTTTTTATTTATACATGTTTGACACCGAGGACAGCGAAAACGTTACGTCACGTCACCCACCCACATATATATGTATACATACACACACGCACGCACGCACGCACGCACGCACGCACGCACACACACACACACACACACACACACACACACACACACACACACACACACACACACACACACACACACACACAAAATATGAATGCAAAGGACTTTTGGGATGCTATGCTACTGTGCCACAGTGTGCCGGCATAATCAAGATGGCATTGATCGAGTGGCCCTGCCAATAATTGCAGGAGCGCGGTTTTATCTATAAAAGTTGATATCCTAGCCATAGACTTGTTACGTTTTTGATTGACCTCTGCGATAACCTTCAGTGCCAGACTCTTTCCAGATAGTCTATTATCTAATACACAGTCTAAGTACTTAACTTTGTCCTTGGTTGTGTCTTCAAAGTCACCTGACACCCAGGGGACTCCTTTAGCTTCACAATAGACTCTGTTCTGTGTGTACTCTGCACGGTGAAGACAGAGGCATGAACAGGGGCGTCACAAGGGGGGGGGGGGGGGGGGAGTGGGACTGAGTTACTAGGGCCCAAGGTGGAGGGAAATAGTAGATATACAAGCTTCTGGGGGTCCTGGTACTAAATATTTTGAGATGGAGGTCCGTGGCCAAATACGTATCAATTTGGGGGTCCTTCACATGAAAAGGTTTGAGCACCACTGACATAGAAACATGTATATATTTTTGTATTATTATTATTATAATTTTTATTTAAACCTTAGAAGGATTTGAAATATTCAAAGACTTGCACAATGTTAAAGTATTTAAAAAAAAATAGCATATCTGCAAGCTCGCAGAGTGGCTGTGAGCTTGTACTGTATATCTGCTATTGTTCAATAGTTATAAAGCACACAATGTGAGTGAATCCTGGTACCCAGGGAGGGCCCAGAATTTGGTGCGACACCCCTGGACGTGAAACCCGGGGAGTACGGGACTGACATGCAGCAAATAGTCCGGCCGGCTGGGAATTGAACCTGTAGGGGACTTGCTGTCAGGCATTAGAGCCCATGTGGTACAGTATGTGCCCTGAGCATCGCAGTGAGGTGTCGGAAGCAAGCTGGCCAGTCATCTTTACCATAGGGTTTTTCATTATCAGCCACAAAGTCGTAGCAATTCAATGTACACTTACCACTAGGCTGGTGGTTGTAAAATGGTTCTATGCTCCTGTAGAACCCCCGAGTATGTATGCAATCACTCTAGTTTTAGTAAAACACGTTTTAATCAAGATCGCACAGAGAAGAACTGCATTTCCCATACTGCTAAACATGTACATCCCGTAAAATCGACGTCTGTGATTGGTCTAGCTTCTTCTTCTTTCACATATCTTGCGGTTACCGCGGAAGTAGCTACTGCCCCCTGTCTGCCCGGCAGATTATTGCACTTCAGCTGAACTCTGTGAGCTATCGTCTTTCTTTTACTAATATGATGCACTGTGTTAAGGATGACGATACGAGCGTCCACAGAGATGACAATCACTACATTTCAGGCCATATGCTGGCCTGGATAACTAAACTGAGCGTGATTTAAGGGCTATATTTCAGGAAACAAGTGTCATTCGCAATGCATTCTGGGAGTGTAGTTTCCGCAATTTAAAAAATAATGATGTACACAGTCTTGTACCCTGCCCTTTTCTTCAGCTTTCTAATTAATCTTTGCATTATTTTTTTTTTTAATATTGTCATGATTCCTCTCCAGCCGAGGTGGCTTTGTCCAAGGCTTAAAAACGTTGAAATAAATACTTTATGAAATGTCTATGGAAGAAATTAATGGGGAAAACGCTTCCGGCACCAGAGTGAGGACGGGGTGGGGCTTCAACTGCAATGCTCTATAACAGCTCGGCTGTGAACTTGCTACAGTAGATCTGCTATTTTCAAATACAAATTATTTTTGGATGAATTTGATAAATTGTTAATGATTCAAATCTGCAAAGTAACTGGTAACTGAAGCTGTCAAATAATTGTCGTGGAGCAAAAGGTACAATGTTTGCCTCTGAGATGCTGCGGAGTAGCCTACACATATCAATAAATGGATATACACAAGCAAAGTAAAAGTACAGTTAGTTAAAACTTACTTAATGACTTTACGCCACTGCTTTGATTGATTGAATGATTGATTGATTGATTGATTGATTGATTGGTTGAATACTTTATTAACAATTTGCTAAAAGGTACAGAGGTGCAGATGTGCTTGTATAATGCCAAAAGGATAACACAACAAGCCCTAAGGGCTTGTTTCCATTGTGTTCCTATACTGTACATTGCATTCTACTGTGTTTCCTCATTTCTGTGTGTATGCGTGCGTGCGTGCGTGCATGCGTGCGTGTGTGTGATCATTGTTTTATGGCACTACACAGATAAATCCTCAGCATTCATTTAGCTCTGAGAGTGTGCAAATGTACAGTTGTTCCCTATTGAGCTTGGGATAGCTTCGCTGTTACTACATGTCATCTGTTCGACACCCAACTCTAACCCTTACCGGGCCTAAACCTAACCTCCGTGGGGTGAGTCGCTAACCCCCCCGACGCTACTTTGTCGAACTGGCGGTCGTTCGAAATAGCGAGATTTCCCCATTGAGCTTGGCACATTTCCTGGGGCAAGCCGCCCAGATCACACATGTCACACGTGTCTTCTTATTTTTTTCACTCTCAAAAAGCGCCTGCAATGTAGTGCATTTGAAACAACATTGCAGTGCACATCATGGGGTGATCACTGCTTGCCCCCTGTGATTTTATTTTTATTTTTTTCTGTTTATTTTGTTGCTGAGTGAGGCCAGCAGACAAAGTGACGTGAGTGAGATAAAAAAAAAAAAAAAAACCTGGGTGAAATGCCCTCTCTGTGTAGAAATCCATGCTGTACGCCACATCTCCAATATTGCCTTTTTTATGCTTAGTTTAGTGTGGTATCAAGTATGAAAATAGCCGACCTCCAAGCTCACAGCATGAGCATGGAGGTCTGCTATTTTCAATATTTTCACCAAAAGGCCCTTTTAAGACTGTCAGCCCCTGCCTCTCTAACATCGTCTGCACGTCCCTGCGAGTTACAGTTGGACAAATGAACAATGAGGATTTCACTGCGCAGCTGAAAAGCCAGATATAGTATCATAAAGCCCTTTGCACACAGGCGCGTTTATCCGTACGGATAAAACGGACAATTTCACTTTTTAAAAAGAAAACAATGATTCTCTACGACCTCATGCACACCGGATCCGAATTGGCTGTGCGACGAGTGGCTGCGGCCGTGCGTCTTTTTCTCGATCGAACCCAGTTCGATTTGTGCGTCTTGTCGCATGAGGTAAAAAACTCATCACTCCTTTTATGACTCCTTTTGGGATCCGCAGCGCCGATTCCGCACAGCATTGCACACCAAATCCAATGCGTTTTATTCATTCAGCAAACGAAAAAAACGCAACTGTCCTGTGTGCAAAGGGCTTTATTCTGCACCACAGAACGACCTTTGCTTGTCGCAAAATCTATAGCAAAATTAGAATACTTTTTAAGAGCTCAGATGGGAATACCCGGCGCTGGGAGCGGCTATGAAAATGGAACCATAATTTGTATTTAAATCTGGCGTTATCATTTAACAATGTGTCCGGCTTACTACTCGCTATCCTATTAGAAATCTCATTAAAAAATGGGTACATTTATATAATCCACGCGGCTCTTTGGAAACCATTTGCATACAAGAGCTGCGCGGTTGATGTCAGTATTATACGAGGATGAAATATTAGATTGTAGGATTTTGATTTCTCCGTTACTGATAAGAGAGGAGCTAATTAAGACTGATGTCGGCGAGAGAGGAAATTAATGATCGTTCTCTTTTGCGTATACTAATACTGTAGGCCTAATTCTGACGCCATTTGATCCTATTCCAAATAATCTGATGCTTTGTTCAGGTTTCAGCAACAGTGAGAAAAAAAAAGTAGCACAAGGATATACTGTACGTGTCTGTGCATGTGTACATGTATTCTGTGGGATAATAACTACATCTGCACTGATTGTACTGCAACATTTATGTTTGTTTTGAGGGTTTGATGCAAAAACAAAAAGGGTGTGAGAGGGGCAAAATGAATTATGGAATATACAGTAATATGAGTGGTTCTCAAACGTTTTCAAGTGAAGGACTCCAGTACTGGCCACAGATCCCCATCTGAACATATTCTGTGTCAGGGAATGCCATAAAAATGTTATTCCAAATATTTTCAAGCTATATCTTTTACCCTTAAGTTCGGTTCGGGTCATTTTGACCTGTTTTACATTTTCATTCGGGAAAAAACAGTAGTAAGTTAACTTTTTTCCACCTGAAACTCACTGGCCTTAAAGATTATTCTGTGATGAACATGCACTACAACCATGCTTCACCCCTGTAGCAACTCATAATGTAATAACGGCTCATAATGTAATAAGGGCTCATAATGTAATAAGAAAAATGTAATAAAAACTCATAATGTAATAATCAGCTCATAATGTAATAAAAAAATGAGTGCATAACGTAATAATGGATTTTTCAATAATGTAATAATGTTATAATGTGTTACATTAAGAACCTCCACATAGGAGGCTCATAATGTAATACAACCTCATAATGTAATAATGTATTTTTTATTACATTATGAGCTGATATTACATTTTAACTATTACATTATGCGCTTGTTTTTTATTACATTATGAGCTGATTATTGCATTATGAGTTTTTATTACATGTTTTTATTACATTATGAGCCCTTATTACATTATGAGTTGCTACACACCCTGCCAACTTTGTTGATGAAGAATGGAGCAACTATCTGCTAAACATGCAGCAAATGAATAGTTGGGGATCATTTAGCTGTACAAACAGCATCCACAATGTTCGACATACAGTTTGTGATTGTATTGACACTGGGTGTTGATGCAGCATCGACAATATCCCCATGCGGTCAGTATGACGACAGTCTGCCATTGCTAGTTCTGGGCCACTTTCCCGAAGGTCATGGGGACCATTATGTAAGCCTTGATGGACCAGTCACACACTTGAGTCAAAGAGCGCACCACTTCGATCTGTCCAGACTTAGGGCCAGAGTGAGGTACCGTGTCAGGGCCAGAGTGAGGGCCTTACGGCGAGAGTGAGGGCCAGATTTAGTGCCAGAGCAGGGCAAGATTTACCCTCCGCCCCCGCGCTGGTGACCTGTGGTAGCCGCTGGCGCACAAACACACACGGCCACTTAGACATAGAACGGATAATGTCATTATGAGGACACACACATGCACCACCTCTCACTTATTTTTCCCCTTCTCCACCAGCATACAGTATCAGGTAGCTACAATTTCGACAGTCCAGTAACTACAAGCCCTGGCTTCTCTATCCCACAAAAACATCAATCTGCTTCCTGGACTCTTTGAATCAAAGTGTGTGACTGGTCCATCAAGGCTTACATAATGGTACCCATAACCTTCGGCAAAGTGGCCCAGAACTAGCAATGGCAGACTGTCGTCATACTGACCACATGGGGATATTATCGATGTTGCATCAACACCCAGTGTCGATACAATCACAAACTGTATGTTGAACATTGTGGTTGCTCTTTGTACAGCTAAATGATCCCCATATGTATTCATTTGCTGCATGTTTAATAGTTGCTCCATTCTTCATCAACAAAGTTGGCAGGGTGTGTAGCAACTCATAATGTATTAAGGGCTCATAATGTAATAAAAACATGTAATAAAAACTCATAATGTAATAATCAGCTCATAATGTAATAAAAACAAGCGCATAATGTAATAATTAAAATGTAATAAAAGCTCATAATGTAATAATCAGCTCATAATGTAATAAAAAATACATTATTACATTATAAAGTTTTATTACATTATGAGCCTCCTATGTGGAGGTTCTTAATGTACCACATTATTACATTATTACATTATTGAAAAATCCATTATTACGTTATGCGCTCGTTTTTTTATTACATTATGAGCTGATTATTACATTATGAGTTTTTTATTACATTTTTCTTATTACATTATGAGCCCTTATTACATTATGAGCCGTTATTACATTATGAGTTGCTACAACCCCTTCCGTATATTTTGGCCCTCTATTGCGGTTCGCGGGTCATTTTGACCCAGGGGACATTTGATTTAAAAAACAATACTAAAATAAAATTGAACTTAACAAATCGTCATCATGAATTGACTTTGTCTCGATTCCAAACAATCCCTATGATATATGGTAAAATAATCAGTGAACTTAGAGTTGAAGCATCTGGCAAGAGAAAGCGCTGTCCTGTCCAGAAATTATGTCCTGCAAAAACAGTAAAAACGCCTATAGCTCTTTCAGTATTTAATGTGATATAGCAAAGCACAAAAGCAAACATTTACCATATAAAGTACAGTATATCATAATTATTTGGAATTGAGACAAAGTCACTGTATGATGATGATTTGTTAACTTACACATTCCATTAGTATTAAAATGACCCATGAATCGAACTAAGGTGAAGTGAGTTTGAACCAAACTTATGGGGTTAGGTCTCCAGTGTCCACAGCGTCCCTGGCGGGAATAGAACCCAGGACTTTCTAGCTGTGAGGCGACAGTGCTACTGACCGTGCCACATTTGTTATGCCTTATTTACTCATTTTGTTGGGGACCCTTGGATGTTCATGTCACCATGACTCAGCTATTAGTTCCCAATGCAGGTACGGCCAAATACAGACATAGCAGCCCGAACCTCTAGTATCATAAAATTGTCATACTTTGTCACCTAATCATAATACCATAATAATAATAATAGCAGTAGTAGCCTAAACTTTTACTTTCACATTTTAAAACAACGTTACAAAGCATTTCAGAACAGCATCAAAGATGAAATAATAAAAGCGAGAAACATCAAAAAAGAGCATAAAAGGTTAAGAACACAAGGACAGACTGTAATGTCTTCTAGCGTATACATTTTACAATACACAGACAGTGGCTTTTTATAGCTTTTAAAAAGCATTAAATTCTGCTTTTCTATTGCCTTTGTTTCGAAACCTGCAGCAGCCACTGTAAAGCTTCCAGAGTAATGATTTGTGTCTGGGGTGTGGATGGGAGTCTCAGCGGAGGACATGTCCTCAAGCTAAGCTGGACACAGCATCCTTCTGTCTGAAATGAGGTCTGCTAGAGGCCTTTGGGCTTATGAGCAGTGTTGGAAAAAGTACTACATTCTCCGTTACAAGTAAAATTCTGGAATTCAAAATTGGTATTCAGTATTGGCATCAAAATGTACTTAAAGTACAACATTTTTGAAAATAGCAGACCGCGACACGACACGTTGTGAGTAGATCGGCTATTTACAAATAGCCTACGTATAAAATAGGACCTAAGTCGATATGTATATCCCCCGCCGGGGGACGCTGTGGACGCTGGGGACGTGTTCCCTCCTCCGTGTCATCAGCGCCCACACCCTGTGTGGAGTTTGCATGTTCCCCATGTCTCCTAGAGGTAGATACCCTCACAAAAACATGTAATCCTGGTGTCTATAACGGCGCCTGATGGAGGGGAAAGGAACTGGTTGGAATAGCGTGTTCCGTCCACATGCTACGTCCAAACTGGGGAAATTCCCACTGTCAGGTGAAAAGAAGCAACTTGGACTCCTCATGCACTGAAGGAAGCATGAGGTCAGTCCGTTGTCTAGCTCCCCAGGCATGGCAGAGGGAGAGCAGAGCCCAGGAATAGGCAATTGGCACTGGGTGAAAAAAAAATGGGTTACAAAAATCGTGGGATAAAAAAATATTAAAAAGAACTGGAGCATGTACACACTGGGGGGGAAAGAACAATGTGGACCAGACTTCAAAAGAAGATTATGAATTTGGTTGCTATAGAGTTTAGGCATTTAGCAGACACTTTAATCCAAAGCGACTTACAATAAGCAGATAATACATGACTATAATAAACAAGATAACATGTCAGAACATCAACAACAATATAGCAAATGCATATGAATATCAATCTAAAAAACAATATAATTAGTAAAGAAAAAAAATTCTAAAAACCTAAAAAACAAATGCTAACTAGCTTCCTGTATGGTCATTGAGTGTTTCAGTAGTGCTATGGGTTTAGGTGGAGTCTGAAAAGGTGAGTCTTCAGTCCACGGCGAAAGCTAGCGAGTGAGTCCGTTGTTCTAAGTGCGACAGGGAGTTTATTCCACAGCTTGGGGGCCAGGAGGGCAAACTGTCTCGGACGAGTGGATTTTTGTTTAGCGAGGGTTCTGTCAGCATCCCTGTGTTGCCTGATCTAAGTGAACGGGTGGGGGTGTAGGGGTTGATCAGGTTTTGGAGGTATGGAGGAGCCATACCTTTGGCTGCTTTGAAGGTCAGCATCAGTGTTTAAGTGGCGGGGAAAACAGGGATTGTTTTTGCGGTGTACGCACTGCAGAAAACATCACACTGACTCTCGCTCTTGAAATGTGTCCTCTGTGCCTCGGGGGGTATTTCCCTGTCTTTTAAACGCGTTTTGTCTGCACAGCAAACCTGCTCTCATCTCTCCCCTTGTTGCCGCGCGGCGGATGGTGACCCGCCAGGTAATTAAAGGCGACCCCCCCTTCCTCCGCTCGTGTCCCGTCTCCCCTGCCCGCAACCGGAGGGGTCCGTGCCCACCGTGGCAGCCCTTGGCCCCCAGGAACAGCAGGAGGTCGTCCCTTAACTTCCCTTAATTAATCAAGGCTGGAAGTGAACACCGGGCGGAGAGCAACAACGCCACGGAACAGGAAAACAGGGGCGTCACAAGGGGGGGGGGAAGTGGGACTGAGTTACTAGGGCCCAAGGTGGAGGGGCCTTAATTATGTTATACTTTAGCTTTGAAAAATAGCAGATATACAAGCTCATAGCGAGCTTGTAGATCAGCTATTTTTGAAAAGTCGTGAACAAATCTTTGAATATATGTGTTTATTAAGTGAACATTGTAACTCAAATTTCACTTCTGGTGGTCCCCGGAACGAAATATTTTGAGATGGGGGTCCGTGGCCAAATACATATCATTTTGGGGGTCCTTCACATGAAAAGCACCACTGACATAGAAACAGAGTTTTTTTTTTCAAAAAACCTTAGAAGGATTTGAAATATAAGACAATTTTTCAATAATAGCAGATCTACAAGCTGCCACGCTGTGAGCTTGTATATCTGCTATTTTTCAATAGTTAAAGCACAAAATATTGAATAATAATGCGTTCCCAGTCTTCCCCCCCCCCCCCCCCCCCCCCCCCATGAAGAACATTCATGGGGGGCCCGCAGTGAATCCTTGTACAAAGGGCCCAGAATTTGGTGCGACACCCCTGCAGGAAAACTGGATGTTTTAGTTTCCAGAGAGATACGGAATAGCCTGGTTGCTTAAGGCTGGTTTTTGACATTACCGAAACGGAGCGGATAAAAGCACAGAACTTTTTTTGAGGCTTCTTTAGGACCTAAAGATGGATTTTAGCCTTGGGTACCAAACTTTATTTTGATGTTTACCCATATAATATCCATATCAAGTTGGGCTCCCATCGACTTTCTATACAGGAGGAAAATACCCAGAAACAAATATGCTTTAAGTAGGATGTGAGGGGTCTAACTAGGGGTTTGTCATGATTCTGAATCCATTGCAAGCATTTGTTTTGCACCAAAAACTTTCCTTGGGCTAGAAATGGCCCCCAAAAACACCCAAAAAACTGTGAAAAATTATGACTCATCACTAAACCATTGTTTGGGGGCCATTTCTAGCCCAATTAAAGTTTTTTTTTTTTTCTGGGTATTTTCCTCCTGTATAGAAAGTCGATGGGAGCCCAACTTGATGTGGATATTATATGCGTAAACATCAAAATAAAGTTTGGTACCCAATCCTTCGTTAGGTCCTAAAGAAGCCTCAAAAAAAGTTTGGCTCTTTTATCCGCTTCGTTTCGATAATTTCGTTAAGCCAACCCACTAGAAAAGGTTACGGCTCGTTTAATACTTGGTTCCGCGGTCGACGGCGTGTCCGCGCCGGTGCCCGAAAATAGCCGCTCTACAACCTTCGAGCGCTTGTGAAGCTTGTGGACGTTTTGTTGGCCCAAATGTCATTGCTTCCCTTTAAAAAAGAAAACTAGGGCTGGGACTCGATTAAAAATAATTAATCTAATTAATTCGATTCTTTGTAATGAATTAATCTAAATGAATCGCATGTTTAATCGCATATTCATATTTGACCTGAGAAGCCATTTTATTTCAACTATAAAACACATTTTGGTAGATGAATGAGTTTTTTTAAATCAAAATTTCCCATCCACTGGGCCAAGCAAATAAGCGGTCTGATCTGTGGCTTCTCCCATTGCGTGCACTGGGGTTTGTTGACTGTTGTTGGGTGCACCAATATGATCGGTACGCCTGAAACTTGTCCAGTGACTAAGTGAGATTGAAATGCGTACATTTTTTTTAATCACATTAATTTTCTGTAATTAATTCATCTAAATGAATGCAGTTAACTCTTATACCGCTTTGAACGTTCCTGTTCGCCCCAATTCTCAAGAGACCTCCGCGCCAATACGGCGCTCGTTCGCGTTCGTTCGTTCGTTCGTTTACCTTGTTGAAGCTGATGAGGGGTCGCGCCGCCGTGTACTGTAAACACATTTTCCGCGGTGATGGTGTAAAAAATCCATTATGCGTTAACATCAACGGAGACCAATTCACTTCCTTGTTGATTTCTCTGGCTGTGAGGCTCTGTGGCCAGTGACTGGTCTGAATCACATAACAGGCAAATTCACATTCATTCTCGCATGACGCCGCCCTCTGCTGCCTGGCAGACCAAAGTGCACTATTGCACAATCCAAAAAAATAAAATAATAATAAATAAATAAATGTCTGTCTATCTACTATAACGTCGCAAAGGTAAGCCGCTTTTTGATGGCACCAGACCCAATAAATAAATAAATAATCTGGCAGTAGGAGAGTTAAAGTCCCAGCCCTAAAAATCTAAATGAATAAATAAAACAAGGGTAAACTTGCACTTCTGCTCTTCTGCTAGTATGTGTACATGCTCATGCTATGCATATACACAGAACATAAGCATGTGGTTATGCATAATGCATATTATGCCATATGCACATGCATGTTTTTTGACATGCTTCTCTATACTCGTCCCTGCATGTCCCCTCCTCCTCTCCCTTTGTTGAAAGAAATAAAAAATAAAATAAATGCTGGAGCCTGCGCAAAAGGAAAATAAATCCACCCACGTCTTTACTGTGATGTGGCAACTAAGTCTGGAAACTATTAGGGACACCGTGATATTGTGCACACATAGACATCAGAGGGGGCTTGAGCCCCTGCCATTTTATCCGTCTGTAAAATGTGTCCTCTCCAGACTATGAATGCAGTTTTTACTATGGTGAAAGAAACGCAAACGCCCTCTTTTTGCCTTGCCCAAAAACTCTCCTGAACTTGAATGCAGTGTCTTATGTTGAAAGAAGTGCCCTCTCTGTGTAGAAATCCATGCCGTTATCTCCAGTATTTACTTGAATGCTTAGTTCAGTGTGGTATCAAGCCCCGGAAATAGCTGACCTCCAAGCTCACAACGCGTCGCGCTGCGACACGTTGTGAGCTTGGAGGTCTGCTATTTTCGATATTTTCTCCAAAAGGCCCTTTTAGAAATTTCAGCCCTTGCCTCTCTAACATTCTCTGCACGTCCCTGGTCCTTAGTACTGGTACAGTAGTTCCCAAACAATTACTTATTGTCGATCAATTACACTCTTGCATGAAGCCTTGAATTCATGGAGGTGTTTTTAGTTTTTGTTGCATTGCTAAGCCAATAATTTGATGACCAGGTGAGGAGACTCTCCAACAGGATAGACTTGCAATTTACCCTCCGCCCCAGCCTCCACCTGGCTTCTAGGGATGGGGCGATAGGCGATATTATCGTTTATTGTGATAAAAAAAGCACTCACGATAATCGTATCATAGAGATTTAATTTATCGTGATATCGTCCTCCGTCATGCACTGGGATCAATTCACCTTTTATTTGCCGAGATGCATAACCGGTACCATTTAAACCCTAAAAGGTACTTATAATATACATACTTTATACAGTTTTTTTTCCACTCTCTATCAAAAGTCTTTGCCAAAAAGATTGCCGATCTACAAGCTCACAATGTGTCGCGTTGCGATGCGTTGTGAGCTTGTAGATCTGCTATTTTTGGGCAAATGTTCCACCCCAGGATAATGGATTTTGATTATCGTGATAATATCGTAAATCGCAATTTCTTTTGTAATAATAATCGGAAATGTTCATATCGTCCCATCCCTACTGGCTTCATTTCAGCATTCAATTCAATGCTACTGGAGCTATACCGATGTCTCTGGTTGACATTGGCACATTTCACTTTTTTTCATGTCACGTTTCATGTCACGTTGTCTGCTGACCTCACTCAGCAACAAAATAAATAAAAATAAAATAAACACAAAATAAAATAAAACAATTCACAGGAAGCAAGCAGTGATCACCCCATGATGTGCACTGCAATGTAGTTTCAAATGCACTACATTGCAGGTGCTTTTTTGAGAGTAAAAAAACAAAAAAAAAGAAGAAGATATGTGTGACATGCATGATCTGGGCAGATTGCCCCAGGAAATGTGCCAATGTGAACCAGAGACTTCGGTATCTCACAAACCACTGGACCAATCCGCAGCAAACTTTCTGTGCAGGCCGAGGAAGATGCTCAACACGAATCAATTTTCATATTTCTTACAATCTGTCAACAACAACTATGTCATATAATATTTTTGTGAATGTACAACCCAAACCTCCCTGGGGAGCGGAACAAGAAGGACTAACGCTCCACTCTCTTTGGCAGTAGAGTTATACACACACACACACACACACACCGACAACACACACAGCACAACACACACACACACACACACACACACACACACGCGCACACACACACACACACACACATACGTTAATTTTGACAGTACACGTCACACACCCACCTACTGTATAATGCAAATGCATTGCGACACATGCTGTGCCCGTGTGCGAGAGATACAGGGGTGTCTCACCAAATTCTGGGCCCTGGGTACTTTAACTATTGAAAAATAGCAGATATACAAGCTCACAGATATACAAGCTCACAGATCTACAAGCTCACTGCGAGCTTGTAGATCTGCTATTTTTGAAAAATAGTATTGTCATGTTTCAAATCCTTCTAAGGTTTTTTGAAAAACCTATGTTTCTATGCTAGTGGTGCTCAAACCTTTTCATGTGAAGGACCCCCAACAATGAGATGTATTTGGCCACGGACCCCCATATCAAAATATTTAGTTCCAGGGACCCCCCAGAAGCAAAGTTTTTTTAGTTATAAATGCTTGCTTAAAAAATACATACGGTATATTCAAAGATTTGCGCACATTTTCACGACTTTTCAAAAACAGCAGATCTACAAGCTCGCAGCGCTGCACTCGGTGCCGCGCTGTGAGCTTGTATATCTGCTATTTGTTCATTAGCTAAAGTATGAAATAATAAAGGCCCCCTCCACCTCGGACCCTAGTAACTCAGTCCCACCCCCCCCCCCCCCCCCCCACCCCCTTGTGACGCCCCTGGAGAAAGACACAAATAGAAAGACAGCACATCGCATGAGACAGACATACCTTATGTCAGAGAGAGAGAGAGAGAGAGAGAGAGAGAGAGAGAGAGGGAGCGAGAGAGAGAGAGAGAGAGAGAGGCGGATATACTGAGCTACTTTCTCTAACAACCTGCCAACTGTACCAAGACATCAGAGACGCATTCCTTCCTACAGATTACACCCAGAAAGAGTTTGAAAACATGACTAATAACAAAAGAAAAAAATGAAAAAATTCCCATACCTGCTGGGTGAACTATACAGCAGTGTGCACTGTGCAAACACATCAGCAGCAAGATATGAGCTGCTGTGACAGGAAAGGGACATCCAATGAAACGCAAGCACCATTCAGCCTGTCAATCATCTGTAGCTTCACTGTGCCGCTTCCGCTACATAGACACATACTGTACAGATGCAGCTTTAAATACATTTGGAATACTGCTGCTATTTATTTATTTTTCCTCTACGTTTTCTCTGTTTACAGTGTTTTCCAACAGCAAGAACACGGTTTTTCAGTAAGCTTTTTTCTTTTTTTGGTCCCTTTTTCCATTAACCAGTCCCAGTCACACAGGTTATGGGACTGGTTCATTGGTCAATAAATCAATAGAGACAAAATCAAATTACAATTCCAATGTTGATTCTGCTACAGGGGCCCTACAGCACATATAATCAGCTGCCGTTTTTCATCCATGCATTACTCATATTACATTATTATTACACATTATTTTTACTATTTTTGTCATCATCATTTTTCACCCTATACTTTTACATTACTAATACAGCACTACTCTCACTAAAACATCTGTAGAGGTGTTTGAAATATATTCATAAGATTTTGCCTATCAATTGATGACACCTTGATGGACAATTTCTCTATTCACTATATATCTCCAATGAGGTCTTGAGTCTTTTTCACTATTCAGAATGCGAATTCTCCATAGGCGGAGGTCTTTTTCAATCCTCTTTTCCCTTGTAAGTGATCACAGCATTGCAATTTGGTAAGAGAAATGTGATGTTTTACACTGCATTTGTGAGTTTTCAGGGGTTAGCTTACATTTGGTGGGTCAAGAGTAGCCACAATCATTGTAGTTTTGTGTCCACAACTGTTCCAATTTGGGCATGCATTTTAGACAGATTTTCCCCCTGGACCCCCCTGGGGTTCAAGTGGTTAAAGTTTGGTATATACTTGCAATGTTGCAGTATTACACCGCCGAGAGAGAGAGAGAGAGAGAGAGAGAGAGAGAGAGAGAGAGAGAGAGAGAGAGAGAGAGAAAATTGGCTTATACCGTTGTTTCCTGTTGAGATTGGCACATTTCGCCAAGGTTTTTTCATCTCACTCACATCACTTTGTCTGCTGACCTCACTCAGCAACGAGATAAACAGAAAATAAACAAAAAATAAAAGATAAAACAATTCACAGGAGGCAAGCAGTGATCACCCCATGATGTGCACTGCAACGTAGTTTCAAATGCATTACATTGCAGGCGCTTTTTGAGAGTGAAAAAATAAGAAGACACGTGTGACATGCATGTGTGATCTGGGCAGCTTGCCCCAGGAAATGTGCCAAGCTCAATAGGGAACAACGGTACTGTAATACTAGGAGTTTTACGCCTCTGTAAGCTACTAAATGACAACTCTCTGTGATAGATGTTGCTGAACAAAATGTGGTTCAGTCACCAAACCAATTAAGACGGCTGGTGGACATCTGCGCTCTGTGGAGCGCACCTTTCTAGTTAGGTTCTGCCCTGTGAGGGCTTCACATTAGGGCATTAACGAAGAAGTCGTCAAGTCGACTCAGTCGACTTCATTACACAAGTCGACTCCCACCAGAGAAAGTCGAAAGTCGAAGTTGAAAAAAAGTAATACTTTCTATTGTGAAAATAGCAGATTTTCACAATTTCTGCCTCTATATATTTGATAATTTGGATAATGTTTAATTTGTCATTTTAGAGATATTAAAAAGTCCTTAAATTGTCACTTTAGAAATGGGCAGATACCCTCTATATACTTAAACTTTATGTTGGTTTGTTTACAGTTGAGTGAGAAAACAATGTTGCAGATTAAGTTAATAATCTGGGGACCCCCCCAAAATAATTTAGGGATTGTGTGTGATGTCATGATATCATCAAACAATAAAGTCGACTTCAACTCAACTTTTTACTGAGTCGAGTCGACTTCACAAGATCACAAGTCGTTAATGCCCTACTTCACATGTCTATTATCATAGCAGAGACCGTTCTTAGGCTCTGCTTCAGGGGGCTTGTGATCTCAGAGTCTGTGTCATGCTTGCACGGATTGATCTGAAGCATCACAGAGGCAGAGTCACACCACTGAATACGATCCAATATCTCTGCAATACATGGTTTCCTCTTGGCGAGAGCGTCTGAAAACTGCAGAGATCAAATAGCGTGGAAGCTGGAAAATGGAAATATACTGTTACCCCACTCATAAAGCTCAAGCAAGAAACATCAGTCAGAAATATATATATAATATAAAATATTTTAAACAAGACATTATTTTGGGATTACTATACCTACATGCAGAGGGGATATTTGGAGTGTGTGTGTGTGTGTGTGTGTGTGTGTGTGTGTGTGTGTGTGTGTGTGTGTGTGTGTGTGTGCGTGCGTGCGTGCGTGCGTGCGTGCGTGCGTGCGTGCGTGCGTGCGTGGGTGGGTGGGTGCGTGTCTGTGTGTGTGCGTGTGTGTGTGCGTGTGTGTGTGCGTGTGTGTGTGTGTGTGTGTGTGTGCAGAGACGTGCAGAGAATGTTAGAGAGGCAGGGGCTGAAATTTCTAAAAGGGCCTTTTGGTGAAAATATCGAAAATAGCAGACCTCCAAGCTCTCTTGGTTGAAGGCCGGCTATTTTCGGTGCTTGACCACACTGAACTAAGCATAATCATGTGAATACTGGAGATATGGCGTAACGGCATGGATTTCTACACAGAGAGGGCAATCCTTTCAACCTAAGAGGCTGCATTCAAGTTCAGGAGAGTCTGGACAAGGCAATTCTCTTGAATGCCTTCAGGTACATGTATGACAATGGAAAAGGGGCATTTGCATTTCTTTCACCGCAGTAAAACAAAATGAATCCATGGTCTGGAGTAGCCTAGTAAACTGACTCCTCCCATCTTCTGTTTGAATCTGAGGAGGGAGTCTAGTCTCATAGCAATAGAAGCCAATCAGACGGAAGCAAGCGCTCTTCCTCGCCAATCAGCATTCGAGCTCAGGAGCTCTGTGATTGACAGCACGCTTTGGCCAATCAAGGAATTCTATGACGTCGCTTCGGTGCGGAAGAGCTATCCATTCTCCAGTTTTTCTCTGCAGTCTGCAGCTCTGCACCGTTAACAACACAGTAGCTTTTGTGATACAATCAGACTGAACGGCCTGCAAAAAACACTCTTCCGTTTTTCTCTATGGATTTTTTTTCTTCAGATGAAAGGCAACAGCAACAATGTTTTAATTTTGAAAGGTACAGTAGTAATATGTATGGCTTTGCAATCTTGGTTCTCTTGCTAATGTTTTCGGTCTGATTTAGTGGGACAGACTATAGGAATTTAGCTACCGGTAGATGTGCTAACATTGGTAGCTATTTTCCTGTGTACTTGTTTTATTTTTGTGGAAGGAACTAATCATATCATGTTTCTGTCAATGTACATGTACCCACCATAGCTTTGGCTTAATCTAAACCATTTTCATATAGAGACAGTCATTCTGGCAGGAATATTGCCTGTGAACATGCTTTTTGTCCTTAAATATATCTGTAACATATCATTATATCTAGCCCTGAAACATGATAGACACTCATGGCCGTCATGTTTCAGGGCTACTTTATATCAAACCTAGATTTTAAACCACTATACTGTTTGCATAATGGTGGACGTTCAGTTTCTGTTAATACTAATTTATTGGGCAATAGGTCCTGACACATCTGTGATCTAAATGCATGTATTCACAGCTTAAATTAAGATCGTTCACACCAAGAACTAGGCTACAAGTACAATTTAAATGACCATTGTCTGTTATTTTTGGTGTGATCGGGCCGTTCTTTGTAGATGAAAAAAAAAAACGAATTAACCCATTAAACTAATGAAATGTAATCCTTTAGCAATTTAAACATTTGTGATAGAATTGTAACTTTTGTGATACATCATTACCAAAAGCGTATGACAATCAAGTGCATATCTTGTCTTTCTCCTCAAGGAAATGGAAACTGGCGGATGACTGCATCAATGGACAGAGTTTGACAGAGGGTGTTCCACATGCATTGGCGGCCATCAACAACTTGATTGACAATATTTGTATTGTCTCAATAAAATAATAAATACACTTATAGGAATCAATTATAGGAATCATTCGTTCCTTATAGGAATAGAGAGATGATGTCCACTTTCTAATTTCATAATAAGTTGACTGTATCTTTGCTTTATTGAACATTTTTTTTTTATAATATCACATAGTATTAGAGGAAAAGTAAGTCAGTCTTCTAAAGAAAAAAAAAAGAAAAAAATGGTTGTCAGTTACAAAAAATAATTCTGTTTTGTTTTAAGCTAATTTTCTCAGTTATATCTAAAGTATTCATCACTTTTTCCGCTACTTATCTTCAGCATGTAGATGTACAAACCTGTATACATTGTTTACAATGATTATTTGAATACCCGCTGATGGACTGTAAACATATGTAAGTATGCTAGCCTTATATCATGATTGACAAGGTTTAAATGTTTATTTTGATCAGCTGAAAATTAAATGTATATAATATATACATTTAATTTGATCCTGTTGTGTTTACTACACAATTACTTTGTCCTTGTCAAGTGAAACATTTACATTAGAGGAACCATAACCATTTAAAAAATGCAAACAAGGAGATGTTGCACGGAGGTCTGGACTCTTCAAATAGCCTACAGCAAGAGGAGCCAAGAAGACCGATGACAGACAGCAAGGAGATGTGCGCTCGCTCCAGTTCCATGCAGTGGTTGTGACCTGTTAGAAAATAAATAACTGCCACAATGGGTGTTGTTGCTCTTAAGTCTGACCTCACAAGCCCCATATTTGGACCTGGACGACCTCATGCTGCTTAGAAACCTGCAAGCAGGTCCTGGCCGCACTCTCAAGAATGGCATGTTTCCAACGCGTTTTCCCCTCCTTTCTTTTTCTTTGAGGAAGCCACTGATTTACACTCACTAGCAAACTTGTTATGATTTGACACTTTAATAAAATTGAATTGAATTGAATTGAATTGAATGTGCAGTGCACGCAGCGTGCCTGCTTGTTACCCTTAATGTGAATATTAAGCCACGCTGTAGCTTGTGAAAGTGTTCAAATAGTAGGCTATGTTGATTATTAAATAATAAAAAATAATAACGTGCGCTGTGCTCGATGTCTGACTGCAAGTTTCTGCGCCTGGAAAATAGCAGATCTACAAGCTCACAACGCGTCGCTGATGCGAGGCGTTGTGAGCTTGCAGATCAGCCACATTTTGTCACGGAACACGCCGTGATGAAGAAGTATAAGCCAGGATTTACTTGGGTGATGTGATGTGTGTTGAACGGACGGACGGACAAGGCTGGCCTGGCACAGTGCACTGCGACTGCACACAACAGCGCCGAAAAATAAACATCCAATGCAAGGGACAGTAGTGGAACACAAGCTAGGAGCTCCATTCAGCGGCACGCCACTTCCAAACCACAACAGCACGTTGCACGTTTACCTCAGCGTGGGATTTTTCTCCGTGGTCAGAGTTGTCTCCGTCACCGTGGCTGCAGCATTAGCGCGAGCAGCACACACACACACACACACACACACACACACACACACACACACACACACACACACACACACACACACACACACACACACACACACACACACACACACAGTGCCACACTCACACACACACACACAGGAGTTGCACGCTGCGTGCATCATCAGAGAGAGTACATGATGCATGTCATATAGGTAGGCAGAGGCTATATCAAAAATATGTCCGACCCGAATCGACGTCCGACAATTAATTATGAAAATGCGTCCGACCCGGGCCCGAGCCCTTCGGGCTTGTCGGGTCCCGTCGGATTTCGGTCGGGTATCCCAGCTCTAGTCCATATATGGGCATAACATGGACGCACACAGACACAGATATCACCATATATGGGCATAAATGCACACAGATGGTCAAAACGGGTCCTATGACAACAGGTATAATGGTGTTTGCATTAAAGGTGGCGCATTCATTCCCTATTTACATCATTTCCGAGCATGCCAGGCTCTGACCTAGACGCTCGCCCGGGCGGCCGAGCTTCTAGTTGTTATTATTTGTAATGTTAGTTGAAATATGAGCATATATATTCTGGGACATAATCTGACTAGTTAGTGTGGTTGCCCAACAGGGCAACACATTATAGTCCTGGGGAAACTTTATCTACTAGGGTAACTTTTTTTCCCTGCCATTGGAAATGGCAGGGATAGGGAATCAATAGGGAATCAATAGGGAATCAATGGGAGTGGGACTCAGTAGGGAATCAATGGCTTTGGGAATCAATAGGGAATCAATTGGTCGAGCTTCACATGACAGTTAGCTTACTGTAGAATATAGTCAGCAATATTTTTAATTGCATCTTTCTAGTTATTATTATTATTACTAGAAGCTTGTCTAGTCGGCGCCCTGGCCAACTCGGGAACAATGTAAATAGGGGATGAATGCCCCGCCCTTTAATGCAAACCCCATTATACCTGTTGTAATAGGATCTGTTTTGACCATCTGTTTGCATGTGTCCATTTATGCCCATATATGGGGATATCTGTCTGTCTACGTCCATTTTATTGCGACCGTCAGGGAGCAGTTTACTACCAGTAAGACTCCCTAATCGGGAGATAAGCGACCGTTGGTCGCTTATCTCCACAAATATCACAACCTCCACCTCTCACGTCATACGGGCAGCCATAGTTACACCTGGAATGTTGAATCTCCATATATGGAGATAACCTACGCATCACACAAAGTCTGACCTCACCAGCCCATACTTGGGCATGGACGACTTATATCTCCATATACGGAGATGGCCATATATGGAGATACGATGACATCACAGAGTCCACAGCTGATGATGTGGCGTGATGTCATACAATACACAAACAAGCCCTATATAAAGGGGCAATTCTCACCAGGGAAGAGAGCATTGCCTGGAATGTTGAATCTCCATATATGGAGATAACCTACGCATCACACAAAGTCTGACCTCACCAGCCCATACTTGGGCATGGACGACTTATATCTCCATATACGGAGATGGCCATATATGGAGATACGATGACATCACAGAGTCCACAGCTGATGATGTGGCGTGATGTCATTGCGACCGTCAGGGAGCAGTTTACTATGAAAACCTCCACCGGCCGTCGGTCGGTCGGTCGGTCGGTCGGTCGGTCGGTCGGTCACACGTCACACGTCACACCTTTGCCCTGCTCATATCTCCGCATCAGTATATAGGGCTTGTTTGTTTATTGTATGACATCACGCCACATCATCAGCTGTGGACTCTGTGATGTCATCGTATCGCATCAGTATATAGGGCTTGTTTGTTTATTGTATGACATCACGCCACATCATCAGCTGTGGACTCTGTGATGTCATCGTATCTCCATATATGGCCATCTCTCTCTCTCTCTCTCTCTCTCTCTCTCTCTCTCTCTCTCTCTCAAGACAGAAACCTAGAAATAAATACAAATAAATAATCACGTGAACAAGATTATTGAAAGTTCTTTATATGGTGAAAAGTAATCACACTACAAAATCGAACAATATTTTCCACCATCGTTATTCTCAAATAGCTGCGATATACAGTATATGATTCAAGTGGTAAAATAGATTTTGATGCTGTATAATTATATGAATTTGCTTTGCTGTGGAACCCCCTGTGCATGCATTGTGTGTGTGTGTGTGTGTTTGTTTGTGTGTGTGTGTGTGTGTGTGTGTGTGTGTGTGTGTGTGTGTGTGTGTGTGTGTGTGTGTGTGTATTTTGTGTCACGTCAATGTGCATTGCCCAAAGTATCTTAGCATGTGGTGTTGTTCGAGGTGAGACTTTAGAGAGAAGCTTTTCCCTCAAAATCTCTCGTTGTCAGTGATAGGTCCTCTCTCAACGATGAGTTCGCTCATGTTGTTTGAGATGACTGCTCCTGCTGAACCGTTTCTCACACTGGTCACAATGGTAGGGTTTGTCTCCTGTGTGAATTCTCTGGTGACATTTGAGATTACTGCTCGTGCTGAACCTTCTCCCACACAGGTCACAATGGTAGGGTTTCTCTCCTGTGTGAATTCTCTGGTGACGTCTGAGATTCCTGCTATCACTGAACCTTGTCCCACACTGGTCACAGTTGTAGGGCTTTTCTCCTGTGTGAATTCTCTGGTGACTTGTGAGACTGCTGCTCTGGCTGAACCTTCTCCCACACTGGTTACAGTGGAATGCTTTCTCTCCTGTATGAATTCTCTGGTGATGTTTGAGACTACTGCTCTGGCTGAACCGCATCCCACACTGGTATGCGGCTGCCCATATTCAGACCACCGCGTCCGCCTCGCCTCGCCGAGACCTATCCATAGAGGTCTTTCGTGTCCCTCTACGAGCCTCGGTTGGGGAGTTACATGCTAGACTCCTAGCCCAGTGTAAACACTGCAGTGTACTTCCTGAAGAGCTCAGCAGTGTATGATCTGGGCTTTGATTGGCCGGTAGGGAGACACGTGTACAGAATGATGCATATGACGTAATTTTGCCGGGAAAAACAGCCCGGTCACGGCCACCAGGGCTCAGTAGAACACATATAAAGAAAAGGCTTTGGGAGCTGAAATTAACAGAGTGGGGGTTCTAAAACTTTAGCGATTTAATAGTTAGGACAATTTTAAGATATGTTTTGTAAAAAAAGTTACATAGTATAACTTTAACCTTAACCTCACAAGATTAAGCCTAAACCTAACCTAAACCTCACAAAACAAGCCTTAACTATGCCTAAGCTTAACCTCCCATTAGCGTAGCATTTATCGGAACTAGCTTTGAAATAAATAAAAAGTACACAGTACACCCACATTGGGATTTGAACCTTGGGTAAATCTAAAGAAAGAGGGCAGAAAGCCTTCAGGGAAAACCTATCACTTCTGCACGAAGAATTCTGTTTTAAACAATGGAAATAGCTCACAACTAATAATAAAATGAATTGTGATGAGGCGATTATGTCATAATTGATTATGTAATATGATTGTTTACAAAATACCAATATTTAACTACATATAACTAGAGGTTCTAACTGCGCGGCCCTCACACCTACCTCGCACTGCCGATTTGGCTGATATGCCCATATATGGAGAACTCTGTATCTGTCATCTCTTGTCCCCTATATGCCCATATATGGAGATCCCTGGTCATCAGTGTATGCCCATATATGGGTGACGGCATTTAAATCTGAGTCTAGGTCCGCCAGGCCTCCCACTGGCCAATTAGTGTGACTATAGTACTTGTCCGACTTTATTTCCATCCTTTCATCTTTCTTTCCATCTTTCCAGATTGGGCAATTGGGCCATATGTCAAATCGACTGGCTTCGTTGGGACACGCAGGGGTGCATTTTGCTAACAGATACGTTATATAGTCTAATTTATATAAATGTTTTGTGGATAAATTCTTTCCATTGACTTTAATTAAAAAAATTATAATAACTTTTCGTTGTCGGAGATGACGTAGCTTCCTCGTGGTGTGCTGTGCTTGTGAGTGGTCATCGTTGCTGGCGACGATGCCACTGTAGATGACTATGAAGCCCGATTCTGGAACCACATATCCTGCCACAGTCGGGGCATGTAAGGCCTGGATCAGGAGGCTGAGATGGTGGTGGAACATAGGATGTCAATGTGTGGAACACTGTCCTGCCAGGTGATGCCTAGGATACGTTGAAGGCATATGATGTTAAACGCATGATGTGACGCCGATATACAGTCCAGGCTTCTGACCCGTATAGCAGTGTTGAAACGCACACTGCCCTGTAGACTGCAACTTTCGTTGATGTTCTTAGGTGGTTGTTTTCAAACACACGAGAGCGCAGCCTGTCAAAAGCATTAGAGGCTTGATTGATTCTGGCCTGGATGTCATCATCAATTTGGCAGGAGGTGTCAGTATGCTGCCGAGGTAGTTGAACTGCTAGACGACCTTGAGAGGTGTGCCACTGATGTTGAACACGGGGGGTGGAGATCTCTCTTGTGCCATGATCTCTGTTTTGAGGTTGATCACAAGACCTAATGAGTGGTAAACAGAGGACATGATATCCAGAGCATGCTGCATGGCAGCTGGACCTTGGGCCAGGAGAGCACAATCATCAGCATATTGCAGCTCGTAGATGTTGGTGACGAGGGTCTTAGTCTTGGCCTGTAGGCGTCTGATATTAAACAAACTCCCATCAAGGCGAACTGGATTTGCACACCGCCATCTTCCTGGATGGATTTATGGAAGAGGAGAGTGGCTGCCGTCAGAAAAAGATATGAATATCACTGGGGCCAGTACACAACCCTGTTTCACCCCTACTTTCACGGGGAAAGGGGGAGATTGCTGTCCACCAACAAGTACAGATGCATGCATGCCACTGTGGAATTGACGGAGGATGTTAAGAAATTTGGGGGGGACGCCACATTTCTGCAGTACAATCCAAAGGATTTCCCGGTCAACTGTATCAAAGGACTTGGTATTAAAGGTCAATGAAGGTGATGAAGAGATCCTTGTTTTGCTCCTTGCATTTCTCCTGGACTTGACGCGCAGCAAAGATCATATCCAGAGTGCTTTGGTTCTTTCTGAAGCCACACTGTGTCTCTCGGAGGATGTCCTCTGTAATGCGCGTTGTTAGGCGAAACAGCATTACTTTTGCATGCCACGGCTGTTCCCACAGGATGACTTGTCTGCCTTCCTTTTGTAGCCGTCTTTCCATTCCTGAGGAAGTGTCTTGTTTTGCCAGATGTTGCAGATGAGATGGTGTAGCTGTCGCATTAAGAGGTATCCTCCCTTCTTGAGGATCTCAGCTGGAAGTCCATCAGGGCCAGGGCTTTTGTTGTTTTTAAGACTCCTGACTGCGGAGAGGACGTAGGGGGTTCATCGAGGGAGGGAACTGGTGGAAGTTCTGGTAGGGTATTAAGGACAGATGGATCAGAACGATTTATTTTGTTCAAGAGAGAATCGAAGTGCTCGGCCCAGCGCTCCAGTATCTCCTGTTTGTCCTTGAGTAGCACAGAACCGTATGCCGATCTTAATGGCACAATGTTTTGCCTTTGCGGACCATGTAAGGACTTTACAGCATCATAGAAGGCGTATGTATGTGTTGTTGTTATCTGCGTGCATCTGGATTTCTTGGGCTTTTCTGAGCCACCACTCATTCTCCATATTCCTAAGTTGTTTCTGGGTCTCACTACAGATGGTTTTATAGAGAGGAGAGAGGAGAAGTGGAGAGTGAGGATTGGAGAGCAGTGAGGCGTGGGCTTTACGTTTAGTGACTAAAAGCTCCTGTATTGTAGAGCTATTATCGAACCAGTCTTGGTGTTGTTTTTGGGTAAAGCCGATGGTCTCAGAGGCTGCTTGGTGTATCGTTGACCTCAGTTTTGACCACTTGCTTTCCATGTCAAGGACACTGTTTTCCTCCTCTAGGGTGGCGAGCCCCTATGCCAGTTTGCTGCGGTAATGGGCGACGCAGTCTGGAGAGTCCAGAGCCCTGCAATTGAAACTCTTTCGAGGTTGCTGTTTCTTGTGTGGTGGTCGGACGTTCAGCTTGAGTCTGGATTTGATCAGTCGATGATCAGTCCAACATTCAGCCCCACACATGGCCCGGGTTATACAGACATCATTCTGGTCCCGTTGCCGAGTAATGGTATAGTCCAATAGATGCCAATGCTTGGACCTGGGGTGCATCCATGATGTGATGTACTTCTTTTTCAGCTGAAAGGTGGTATTGGTTAAGATCAGCTGATGTTCAGAGCACAGAGTGAGGAGTCGGAGGCCGTTGTTGTTTATTTTCCCCGTCCCATGTCTTCCGATTACTTGTTTCCAAAGACTGGCATCAGTACCTACTCGGGCATTGAAGTCACCCAACAGAACAAGCTTACCAGAGTCAGGGATTTTAGATAAGGTGGCATCAAGGCACTCGTAGAACATATCTTTGATGTTGTTGTCAGCATCCAAGGTAGGGGCATAGGTGCTGATTAGAGTTGCAAAGCGACCTTTAACCAGAGGAATATGCCAGGTCATAAGCCGCTCACTGATGCCTTGGGGGGACTCCGGGATGTTATTGAGTAGTCTGCTTTTTACGGCAAAGCCAACTCCGCGGAGTCTACGTTCACCCTCCGGAAGACCCTTCCAGAAGAAGGTGTAACCTTCACCAACTTCTGTGAGTGAGTCCTCGCCAGAGAATCGAGTCTCAGTGCCGCAATATCTATATTGTACCTCTTGAGCTCATGTGCAATGAGGGCAGTCCGTCTTCGAGGTCTCTCTGTCCCGTCTCGGGCATCGAAGAGGGTGCAGACATTCCAGGTAGCCAAAAAAATTATAGCTTTTCCCAAATATGGAGATGACTGACATCATAGATGTCTGACATCATAGACCACATGAGACAGTATGTCCATATATATATGGGCATTGATAACATCAGTGATCTCCATATATGGGCATAAAAGGGACAAGGACTGACCATAAGAAAAACATGTTCCCTATGGACTTTAATGTGGAAAATTCAAATGGTAAGACGGAATTCATTTGCAGGTGTGACTCGCGTCACGGCAACCACACTTGCAATTTCCAATTGCATCTTTCTAGTTATGATATTTATCTGGCCTCGATCGGACCCTCTCTGATTAATCCAGGACGTCCGTTTTCATGGGCAGGATTTACGGTATGTGTGATATTCTGGGCCAGATCTGACTGGTTGGATCTGGCCCCAATCGAGACATCACTGATTGGTCCAGGTCCTGGCGTGCTTGAAGGGTAACCCTAACCTTGGCGACCATTATTGCAGCAGGACCTGTGGTGAGCCATGCATGCAGGACCAATGATGCTGCATCAACTCCAAAAGGTCAGCTTTCATCCAACACAGGCTATATGCACAGCAGCCATTTTGGAGAGAAGTTGGGTTTCTTCCCACTTCCTTCACAGGTGTTACTAATGATACTAATGAAGGCTCTGTTCCATTCGGGTCAAACAGAGTTAGGGTGCTGATACTGTTCATGTTGGCTCGCTGGAAACACTGTTTGAAAGTGTGGTCCAGTTGGGGGTTCCAAATGACCCCTTAAAGTTGTGTAACTCTGAGAGCGTACAAATGGAACCAAATGGACCCTTACGGGTCCATTTGGTTCCATTTGTATGCTCTCAGAGTTATGGGAATCCTTGAAATAAAATGTTTGAGAACCACTGTGCTACATGAAATAGAACAGAGCCTTCATTACCCAACTTCTCTCCAAAATGGCTGCTGTGCATATAGCCTATGGGGGCCTCTTCCTTACTTTCTTCACAGGCAATGACACTAATGAAAGCTCTGTTCCATTCTGGTCAAACAGAGTCAGGGTGCTGATATTGTGGATGTTGGATCACTGGAAACACTCTGCTACACCAGTCTCAAAGTGTCTCAAAGTGTGGTGCAGGGACCCTCACGGCCCTCAATAATAGCATGATCGGTAACACCTGTGAAGGAATTAACTAAGAGGCCCCAATTTATTTCCACTGCTGTCCATAGAGCCTGTTAAAACATTATCCAGTTAGTCAGTACGTTAGGTAATGTCCTCTTTATGTGCTTTCACACTCACTTCATGTCAGCTTGGGGTGACTTAAATCCATTGTCTTTCTATACTTTTGCAATCTGGGAACCCATAGGCAGAAAGAAAAGGAAACAGAAAAGAAAAAGGCGCCCTCTGCTGTTTTTGAGCTCTGAATCTGTCTTGAGAGATTAGGCTAAACCATTTCCTTATAGATCGGTCATTTTGGCTGTGGCTTAGGCTTTGTAATTTGTGTCCTTTATATAAATCTATAACAAACCATTACATCAAACCCAGATTTTAAACCACTGCTGTGTTTATAAAGCGTGTTCCATAATGGTGGACATACAGTTTCTGTTGAATACTAATTACGTGGGGCAAGGTCCAGACCTGACACATCTGTGATCTAAGCACATATTCAAAGCTTAATTAGGATCGTTCATACCAAGCACAAGTAAAATTTAAATGAACATTCAGCAACCATTGTCTTGTTTTGGTGGGCAAAGCTACTTTTATGGCAGGGAACAGACTATAACAGGCAGTAAAGGAGTTGCACAAAACACAGTGGTTGATATAATGACTAGTTAGTTATTTTACATTGATAAAAAATACATGGTTAACAAAACAGAGTCTACACAGGGAAGTTAGCAATATTAGCATTGCTAGATTCCATCTAGTTATTGTTCTCATTATTGTAAAATGCAAAAGACATAACATCTGCAAGGCAAAAGATCGCAAAGTTGCTGTCTGTTGACTGTACCTTTTGAAATGATGTTGCCTTGGTTTCATCTGGAGAAAGTACATGGGGTCCATGGTCAAACAATATAAACATTAAAACGAAATGGAGACGCAGGAGGGAGAAAGCTGCCCTTTGCGTCTTCTTGCATATCCGGCTAAACTGAGCAGTGGAAGAACCTCTCTCCAAACGAGAAGAACAAGGCTCGAGGCCCGAGCCTCTCTACTCCGCCTAAGTTGCACTAAAACTTCAGAAGGTGAGGTTATGCGTAGAACAAGAATGAGTATGGATGTGCCAGTGAAATCAATACTAAAAACAGGAGACTTCTATTTAAAATAATAGCAGTTAACTTTATTATATCAATACCGTTTGCACAAATGGGCTATTCTAAGTTCTAAGTAAAATCTATGTAAGGAGACAAAAGAGAAAATAATCCAAGTACCGGTACCAAGAGGTTCGTTCAGTAAAGTACACAACAGCCAGCTGTAGTGTTCTCGTAGAGACGGACACAAAATGAAAGTAACAAGAGTCTTTATAGTATTTCGCAGGTCTTCAGCAGGGGAGGTGAGACTTTCTGATTGGTTCGTGGGAGGAGTCCCGGGCTGGACTCTATTGGCTGTTTCTTCAGTTGAGCAGGCATGATTGGGCCACACACTCAAAGGGGCAAGGCTGTCTGCCTCCGCCCCATCACCACGTGATCTTCACTCCTCCTTCCCCCGCCCCTGGGCTGTGCCAGGAATCGTTGGGTTTCTCTTTACAGATAACAGAGAAATGTAGCTTTTCCAAGGCGGCTGAGACCCCGCAAGTGCGTGGGTGCGGGTATCTGCACGTACAGGCTGACTTGTGCAAAACAGGTGCAAAACATCATTCACAGAAGATAACAGAGAAATGTAGCTTTTTCAAGGCGGCTGAGTCACAGAGCATGCACTACTATATCATTGGTGACATGAGGTGAGCATGAGCTGATCACGCTCTAGGTGCATGCTGGCGTGCGTGTGAGACAGGACTGTGCGTGAGTGGATGAACCTTAAAATGAACTCTAGTAACCTGACTGTGGGACAATACTGTAAAACATTGGCTTTTGGTACTTAGATATAATATAAAAATATAGATTTACTTAAATCAGCTTAGATCAGATATTTAGCAAACGTTTTGGTACAAAAAGTATTTACAATGTCATCACATCATATCATCAAATCCCCCTTTGATCTGCCTCCAGGGCAGATCACTAACTAGTGATGTGATACTTGGCACATTTTTCAGAAAAGTTTAAACTCCCCCTTTGGACTTCTTTTAAGAAGTCCACCTAAACTGGGTAACGTTTCTGAAAAATATGGTGAGCGGGGGTCAACAGAATCAACACTTGTTTTTTTAATAACTTAGAAACAATAAATGGCACCCCCTTTGGGATGCAACTAACACATAAACAATGGCACAGGATTCTATGTTTCTGATGACATCTATTTCATACTTGTCAGTTTCTATCTTTTGACCATAAGGTCAACTTGGTCCCTGAATCCAGAGTTTTCACTTGGTTGGACAGACCACAGTTTTTAGCCACTGACATGTCAGTCTATAGTGGGGTATTGTTGGTCAGATTCCCTAACTTTTTCTGTTACAATTGTGATCAACATACCCCTGTCATTCCTGTGTGACTGTCCAACTTTACTTTTTTGGTTGTAAGACAACATCCATAAGATGACATCAGAAAACATGAATTGACACAAGACCCCCTTCGGGGTAAAACAGAAATCAGTGCAGAAAATACCTAAAACTATATCACCTAGTCCTTTGGGGATGCTAGGGATTCACACAAGCAGGGAAAAACAATTTCTTATAGAAAACAACGGGTTCAATGTGTAAGTAGACTGGAGGCTGGTCTATGCGTGGGTGGATTAAACCATCAGTATGTAAAAAAACAAAAGCTCACTCAAATGCCTCCTCGTAAACAGGAGGTGGACGGACCTGGTCCGTAACAAGATCCAGGAGAGGTTGGTGGACCTCTCCTTCGGTCAGTTGGGCTAGTTGGAAGTCAGTAGAAGGGTAAACAGTGCGGACAGCTTTGTTAATCATGCATTTCAACATTGGTATGGCTACGAAAATGATGAGCCCTACGATCAACAGGACTGGGAGAATGGTGGTGACAAACCAGTTGCTAAAGCCCCCTAGTAAGCTAAAGTCAAACCAAGTGTTTGGAATCTGGGGCTGTGGGATGGTAGCTATGGCATCACGAGAATGAGAGATGAGGGAGGAAATGTTAGCATGATTATTAGGGATTAAGAAACAACATTTTCCACCTAGCATTTTGCACACACCACCTTCCTTAGCCGTCATCCAGTCCAGGGCAGCACGATTTCTGAGGACTACTGTCCTGATTTGGGACTGTTCGTTGGTTAGGAGCTGACCTGCCAGCTGGAGGTCAGAGAGGGAGTCATGTAACATTAGCAGTTCGGCAGCTAGAGTGTTAATCTTTTTCAGGGTGAACTCTTCAGTCACACCAGAGGTGATAAAGGTGGTGGCACCTAGGCCATAGGCCATTTGGGAGTCTGAGTCAGTCCATGGGTCCTTGAATGTGTAACCTGGGTACTTGGCCCTAATGTATTCTAAGTTAGTCTGAGTCTGGTCTGGAGTGGCCCAGGCAGTGGTGGGTGTTAGGCTTCTCTTAACTCTATTGTGGGCATTGTCATCTTCTGGGGGAACAACAGGGTAAATTATAACACTGGTAAAAATATAACCCGGGTGGCAGCAGCCGTTCCATTTGGGTGGGAGAAAATGTCTTGCGGCTCTGCCGCAAGTCCACACAGCTGCATAGCTGAGGTGAGAAACGGATACATTAAACCATGGACATGAGACATTTAGCAGGGTGCCATCTAGAGCCATAGAGGTGCAATAACCGTCATTAAGATGGATATTGCGTTCGCACAGAGATATACCTAACGCTACAGTGCCTGGGGAGGTGTCGTGGGAACACAAACATACGGGGGCCTTGATGGGTTTGACAGGTAGAACGTGAGTACGTTGGGTCATTGATTGGGCTGGTTCAATACACTTCAGGGTACCATCTAGGGAGGAGTTGGTGATGGTTATGTTCCTGTCTATTAAATGGGACATTGCTAGTAGCTGGAGCATGTCACGGGGAGAGGTGCAGTTTTCAGTGGAGCTATCATGGTCAGTGAGAGAAATGGGGGTTACCCTAAGATCAGGACGGTGATGGACACAGACCCAACAGTCAGCGTCCTGCATTGCATGGTGGGCGGCAATCGCTGCCTTAACACATGCAGTATTACCTTCGCACCTCTCCAAGTATCCGTGGACACGATGTTTGGTGATGTCTGGCAGTTCAGAGTTGAGGTCTCTAGTAAGCCATTCATCGAGCTCCTCCTCATCATTGATTTCTTCTTCATAAATGATGCGTTCAGGAAGTTTAGCTGTGGCGTTTAGGTTTGGGAGAAACGTCAATAAACATTTTAGCATAGGAGTCTCGTCCGGTCAGAGTTAAACCTAACCATAATTGACCTGTGTCGCCAAGTTGTGGGTTTCTTAATTTCATGATCACATAAGGACCAGCCCGAGCCAGAGTTAACCTTCCGTTAGCTCGCCCAGTTGAGTCACCATCAAAGGATCCCCAATGTTCCCTTTGGGCTCTGCAGTCTCCGTTATGGCGATTGGACAGGGGGCGGGATCCTGCAATAATTTGACAATTGTCCTTGCAATTTCCTAAGCATGCGTATACATGATAACCAGTGCCGTAGTAAGTATACCAGTACCCTTTCACGTGAGTGGAACAATCCACTCCCTCAGTACAGAACATGTAATGATGATAATAATCTGATGCTTGGTAACTTCCGGATATGCGGTTTGCACTTTGGACAGGAGTTAGCAAGTGTACAAACACCCATATTTTAAGGAGGGTAAGTACAGTCAAGAGCATGGCATACTTCCTACGGCTGGGCATAGTGTTCCTATATATCCTAATATCACTCTCTGACTTACTATATGTTTTCAGATCTTTCTTTTAAATCTGGGCGTAGTCAATTTCTAAATTATGTGTAAGTGTAGATACTTATCTAAACGCCCAGATCTTTCAGTTATCCTTTCTGGTGTCAGAGGTGGTGTTCATGTAGTTATCAATAGATGATTTCTGTGGAGACATAGAACAACAGACATCAGTACATGACATTACATACAAACATTTAACAGACTTATTATCATTTGTGGAGCTACTCAGAGTAATATGGTACTCTGGAGAAGGACAAAGGACGCTAAGTCTAACGTTTGTCCTCAAAACCTTGGTCTTGCTCCCATTCCATATCTACTGGCAAGGGGCACTGCTTATTTCTTTTTGCTGCCTGTTCCTCTTCTTGGTTGAGCTGAGTTAGATCTTCCTGAATCTGATCTACACTCCTAGTGCTATCTCCTTCTGGCATTACCTTAACGTGCACCTTGTGGTACCAAACATGTTGACCTTCAACCTTGACTGCAAATTCTGTTGCGTCTGTTACCTTGAATGGACCTGACCATCTTACCATGTTCCACTTTCTCTTGAACCTTTTGACATAGACCATCTGGCCTATGGGGATGTACTTGGGCTTGAAAGTTTTATGATCTCCTGATTTGTCCTGACTCAACCTATGGGCATGCATTTCACTTATTAGAGAGGTTAGCTCTCGGTGCCAGGTGGTTCTCTGCCTGTCTGTGTAGGCAGGTGGAGTGGAAGAATGGTTCAGGTTAAGACTAGCTGGGCCCTGCATCTCATACCCATGTACCATACGGTATGGGGAGATTGTTAGAGTGCTGTTGGTATTACACCTAAGGGCATAAAGGGCGATTGGTAATGCCTGGATCCAGTTTAGCTTTTTCTTGGGATCTGAGTCTTCCATAATTTTGCTTATTTTAGCCTTAATCTGCTTGTTGGCATTTTCACAAGAACCTTGACTTTCTGGCCTATAGACGCTTCCAAACTTATGTTGTAGTCCCATAGCAGACTCTACCTCAGCTAGGTGTTTGTTGCTGAAATGGCTGCCGTTGTCACTACGGATAAAACGTGGTGGACCATGAAGTGGGAGGTGATGGTTGATTAGCCATTTGACCACTGACTTCGCATCTTCTTTCTTACAGGGAATGGCATCTATCCATTTGGAGAATTCACAGACTGCAACTAAAAGGTACCTAAAACCATTTACTTGATCTATCATGTCTGTGAAATCTATGGTTATGGTTTCAAACGGAGCTGAAGGCAGGGGACGAGCCCCTGTGGGCATTCTGAGTCCCCCTTGGCTATTCATTTTAAGACAGGTTGGACAAGCTTTACAGTAGAGATTTACCAAGGCATTAAGTTCAGGATGGTACCAATTGATTTTGATACGTTCTAAGACTGCTCTGGCATGGAGATGAGAAGGACCATGAGTTTCTATGATTAGGAGTTGCATGAGATTCTGAGAGCAGCATATGCCTTCTTCTTTTGAACGCCACACGCCTGTGTCGTCCTTTTTGCAGCCCTTCGCTAACCATTGAGTTTTTTCTTCTGGGCTACATTGCTCCTGGTCCTTTTTAAGCCATGCTAGGTTGTACTCTGGTTTGTACGTGGGTGGGTCAGGTGGGACTAGAGAGACAGATACTTGTCTGGTTACCATTTCAAGAGTGGGTTCTACATAGCCACAGGCCTTTTTAGCTGCTTGGTCAGCTTGGGCATTGCCCCTTGCAGTGAATGTTTTAGCTAGACTATGGCCTTGAACTTTTAGTACAGCTATTCTTTTTGGCTCCATAAGGGCTAAGGCTAACCTTTCCATTAGGGCCTTGTGTAGCACATATTTGCCTGTGGAGTTTATCCATTGGTTTCTAATCCAGCTGGCTAGGTTATAGTGGACAGCCTGGTGTGCATAGGCCGAGTCAGTATAGATGTTAACTGATTGATCCTTAGCTAGTTCACATGCTCTTATTAGGGCCATAATTTCTGCCTTCTGAGCTGATCGCGTACCTGTGGCTAATTCTTCTGCCTCTTTTAGTTCCCACATCTCTAATGGCACCCCCTTTACTCTGCCCTCTACCACTGAGTAACCTGCTCTGATCCCCTTAGTGGGATCTCTCCACGAGGAGCCGTCTACAAAGAAGTGTTTTACTAGTGGCTCATCGAACTCGTCTTCAATCTCTATGGTGGACAGATCCTGTCTAACTTTGGCATCTTGTGCTGCTCTTTCTTCACATATGTGTACCTCTTCTGGGGTGGTTGGAAGTGCGTGCAGTTTGTGGGCAATATTTGGAGTCTCGCTGATGTACGAGATGTGTGGTGCAGTCAGGCATTCAGTAACTTTATCTCTTCGATCTAGGGTGACTGCAAAAGTTTGGCTCCTAAGGAAGGCTCTGATGCTATGGTTGGTGTTGACAACAAGTGGATGGAACATAATGATGTGTGACAGACTCTCCACCGCTAGTTTTAAGCCTAAAACATAACGGGCACATGGGAGTTGGGCTTTCTCATAAGGTGGCAAAGTTTTCGAATAGTATGCTATGACACTACGTTCCCCTCCATCCCCCTTATGTTTCTGATATAGGACTGCATTAAAAATGCCGTCTTTCTCAGAAACATCTAAGATAAAAGGTTTGTTGGCCTCTTGGGTGTAGTCCGGCACAGCCCTGGTGGTTGCCTGCCTACAGAACACTTTCATCTGGTGAAATTGGGCTCTAGCCTCTCGGGTCCAGTCAAACTTAAGGTGACCGTTTAAGGAGCCATATTGCTTGACAATTGCTCTCAGCGCAGAGATGTTAGTCTCATAATTGGGGATAAAGGACCTGCTATAACTGGTCAGACCAATGAAAGACATGAGGTCTGCTATGGTCATGGGCAGCCTGTGCTCTAGAATGGAAGACTGGTGGGAGTGGCTGATGTTGAGGGAGCCTTCTTTAAGGATCCTACCTAGGAAGTTAACCTGAGCCCTTGCTATCTGGAGTTTTTTCCTGGACACTTTGTATCCTTCCTCTGCAAGCAGGAGGAGGAGGTCCTTAGTGGCCTGGAGACAGTCCTGGGCGTTCTCTGACGCCACCAGGATGTCGTCTACGTACTGGAGGATGACAGTACCCTTGGGAGGAATGAGACGGTTGAGCTGACTTTTCAGTGCTTTGTTAAACAACCCTGGACTAAGTTTCATCCCTTGGGGCAAAACTGTGTACTGCCATTTCTGATCACTTCCTGGTGGAAAAGTGAACGCAAAGTATTCCCTAGATGCCTCAGCTAAAGCTATGCTAAAGAAAGCGTTTTTCAAGTCCACGCAGCTGAAATAGCAGTGTGCTGGTGTAAGGCAGTTGAGCAAGACAGATGGGTCTGGGACTGTTATGTCTGCTGTGGACAAGTGATCATTAACTTCCCTAAAGTCTTGAACCATACGATAGTTTGAGGAACCTGGTTTCCTGACAGCCATAATGGCTGTGTTCCAAGGTGAGGTGGAGGGCTCTATGACACCTTTAGACTGGTGGCTCCTAATGGTGGCATCTATATCTGGATAAGCTTCTGTTTTAATAGGGTACTGCCTTTTATTCACGACTGGTGCATCTTTAGTGAAGGAGACAGTCTGGGGTGGGATGTTATGGCAATGGCCCACATCCTGGTCGTCGTCAGGCCACAGGGTGGGTGGCAAAGAGTCCAGCAACTGAGGTGCTGCTTCATGGTCAGTTTGTTCCCGACCGTGGAACCTAGTCATAACAGTATGTTCCCATCTTACTGTTTCTGAGGTGTTAATTGGGCCTATCCTCACAGCACTAGATTGAGGATGCACAACATATTGGGAATGCTCGGTCCTTTCCCATTCATTTTCAGGCAGTGCTGCCAACCTTTTACACATGGGCCCGAGAGCTCTTGCTTCTTGTCCTGCGGTCAGAAATAATGAGATGTGAGGCACAGCTGTTCTCCCTAGCATATACAGGTTGGAGGTGTCATCTGAGAGCTGGACAGAAACTGCCACTCCCTCTTCCCCTGCATATACATAAAGGGCCTGAATGGTCGTAGTCTTATCTTCAGTATGCTCTGACCATGCTTCCTGATAAGCAGTGTCAGTTTCAGTCTGGGTCCTGGTATAATTTAAAGTGACATGAGGTGGGTCTTTCAAGTCATGATAAGGTCTGAGGTCAAGGATAGTGGTCTTCCATTCACTGAGAAACTGCATGAGTGAGTTGAGTGGGTGAAGGTTGGGCTGAAGCAGGCCCCAAAAGATGTCAGCTTGCCCCTTAATGGGTTCTAGATGGTGAAACAGAGTGGGTACTTGTCCTATTTGAGCCATTACTCTAGTGATTTCTTTGTCATCAAAACCTGACATATTGTACATCAGACCTGAGCCTGGTAGGGTCATTAACATGCCTGACTGCGTGCAGTGTATGGTAGGATTTATTTTGATGAGAATGTCTCTTCCTAACAGATTGACTGGACATTTTGGAGCGAACAGGAATTTGTGGTTAAACACTTGTCTACCCATTTGAGTGCGTAGTGGCTGAGTAAATGGTTGGCTTTCTAATTTCCCAGAGAATCCTATTACACTAATTCTGCTGCTTGAGAGGAGAGGTTTGCCTTCGTTAAGTGTAGAATAACGTGCTCCCGTGTCACACATGAACATGTATGTCTTGTCATTGATTATGAGTGGGATCATTGGTTCCTCTGCTGCAGCTAAGGTTTCTCTTGGGCAGCCCTAGTAGCCTTCCTGGTTGTAGTCCTGATTTTGGGTGTGATAATCTGATATCACAGCTTGAACTGCTGGATGATCTTGTGGGGCTGTGTTGGGGACTGGATATGGGTACTGGGATGGAGCACGGTCGTGGTTGCCGTTAGGGGGTGGGTGGAACTGCTGCTGGGCCTGTCCCCTTGGTGCAAAGTTACCTCTTCCCCCTCTGTATCCCCCTCCCCTGTTACCCCTGTATCCTCCCCCTTGGTTCTGCCCATATCCCTGTTGCTGCTGCTGTTGGTTTTGTGGGTGTGGACAATATCTGGCCCAGTGATCAGGTGCCCCACAGTTGAAGCACTGGAACCCATTAACTCCTGGCCCATATCCTGTTCCTCCTCCCCTGTTATATCCTCCCCCTCTATTGTACTCTCCCCTGTTACCCCTATACCCTCCCCCTTGTTGCTGTCCTCTGTATGGGGTGTTAGGGTAGGAAGCGGCTGGGGTGTACATGCCATTGATTGGGACTGGTGCGTATGTCAGGACATTTGGATTGGGACTGTCTACATCTGGGAGGCAGGACATTTGATACTGCATGAGGGGCAGTATGGGAGTGGGAGTGACTGGTTTAGCCTCGGTCTGAGTCATGTTTTTGGCTGCAGTAGCCTTGTCTTTTGTTGCTTTGGTCAAGTCCTTGAGGGTTGTCTCCGCTATTTTGAGTTGTGTTCTAAGCAGGTCGTTAGTCATTTGTTGTTGTTGTTGTTTGGACATGTCAGTGGTGCTTTTGTGTGCGTTGATGTGATGTGATACAGTGTCCGACCATTGTTCGAATGGCATGCTCATGGGATTCACAACCATTTTGAATGAATTTCTTACTGCCTCAGGTAGAACATCCATCACCTGTCCTTTGAACAGGATTTGCAAGGCTGGATCTCTGCTAGGGTGTGTGCCTGTGATGTCAGTCCACTGTCTGCATGATTTGTCTAGGAACTGAGTGCCTGATTGCTCTGGGGAGTAGGAGAGGAATCTCCCCTCCGGCATTTTAAAAGGCCATTTGCGTGCTGCCTCACGATTGAAGCGTGCAGAGTGTATGACCCACTCAGTGTCGTGGGCGTCGTTGGATGATCCTATGGCTACCTCTATCTGAGTAAGGTCATATTCTGAAGTGGAGAGAGCCACTATACTTCTGATATCACCAAGGGCGATGGTGCGTCCACTGAAGTGGGGTCTGAGATCATCGTAGAATTTTCGCCATCCTACGTCCGCGGGCTTCGGGAGTTTGGAGAGAATGCCATCCAGATCTCCTGATGAGAGTGGGTTATACACAGGTAGAGCTGCTGCTCCACCTGGTTGGGGTTTGTACAGGATTGGGGCCTGTACTACTGGGGCCTGCATGGTGGTTGTGCCGTTAGGCCAATGCATCACCATCTGGTGGCTCGCTGGGTTGGACTTGCATTCTGCTGTGTGGCGTCTACCTGGGTTGGGCAACCCACAGTGGGAACATTCTATGATAATGTTGGCGGTGGACAGTTCTGGGGCCCATGGGGCACGCGTTGGACATGCCCTAGGGTAGGAGGAAGGTGTGTACCCTGTGGCTCCAGGAATTCTCTGGTCAACAGGTGTGGTGGTGGAAGAAGAGAGAGTGACCGTGTGCATGGCTTGGGTCCGGTCTGGGACAGCATCCAGCCCCGGGTGCGGGGCCAGATAGGGCCCAGGGTAAGGTGAAGGTTGACCGCGGGTGGCAGGTGCGCCTACGTGAAAGTCCTTTCTAAGTGGCGGAGGTGGCCCATATTCATGAGGCTGACTTTGAGGGAAGTAGGTCCCTTCGGATCCCTGATAACCATGATAGGCTAACTGCTGTTCCTGTTTTCTTCTCTCTGCTTCTGCCAGGTCCTGGTGCCACTGCCACAACTGCTCTTTCTCTGCGGCCAACTCTCTTTTCTGTTCTAGTATCTGGCTGTTGGACACGCTCTCTCCTGTCTCTCTATTGTCTCCTGCTTGGTGTCTACCCCTACCCTGAGCTCTAGCTCTGTCCATCTTGTCCCTCTCCGAGCCTTCAGAGGAGTGAGCACGCTCACTAAAAGCGCGCTCACTCGTCTTTGGCCTTGCGCTGGGGCTCTTCTCTTGTGACTTCTCTTTGCTTGACCTTTTCTCACTCCTCCCATCCTCACTAGAGGATGTTCTATCTGTACTTACTGATCTCTCTCTTTCTACTTGCTTTTCCCTTCTTTTCCTCACCATAGTTCTTCCCTTTCTCTCCTTTCCCCCATTGTCAGACTCATGCCCAAGAGCCTCTCCCATGAGGGATGCTGGTGGTGTGTGTGTTTTTGTCAAAGATGCCAGGTCGGGATAGACCACACGCAAAGGATCTGCTTGGTCAGCTGTGAGGTGACCAGGTGTACCTTGTGCAGAGACTTTAACAATCTCTCTCTCTATGTCATCCTTTACTAGGAGACTGCTGACCATGATTTCGGTGCTCTCAGCGCAGGGCTGGAGTTTGAGGAAACCTGTAACTTTTACTACACCCCCATCGTCTTCACTTCCCCCATTAAGTACTGCTTGTATGGGTGGTCTTTCTGTTGGTCGCCCAGTGGGACCTGCTGGTGAATATGGTGGTGGCAGTGTCTGTGTTTGTTGTGCTGGAGGGGCACTAGCTAGGGCCCTGGGTGGTTCTAAAGTGGACTCATACTCGCCAGGGTCTGGATACAAGTCAGAGTCAGGTTGTGGTGAAATCACCATTTGTTTTGCGTCAGAATATCTGCTTTTGAAATGAGCCCTACCCGACGTGTCCAGTTGGAGGTGCCTGGATCGGACTCTGATGATTTCTTTGAGAATCTCTAGCCTACTTTGATAACCAGCTATTTTTCTGGCTTTTGCATCTGCCCCCCATAGGGTGGTAGATTTTTGAGTGGCTTCTTCGAACTTCTTTTCCAGCTTGTGGATTAACGCATGGATTCTGGTGACATATTCTGGCTGGAGAATGCCTTTGGGGTCTACTACTATTGGCTCATTATTTTGTGGGAGTGATTTGTCCTTTTGCCACTCCACTAAGTAGTGTGCGGCGTCCGCTAACAAGGACTGCCTAGAGAAGGCATTCTGGGGAAAGAGGCGGGATGCTGTCCTCTCCACCAAGAAGGCCCAAGCGGCCTCGAACTTCTGGGGTGGTTCTGTGCTCATATCTGACTCTAAAGGATCTCTATATATCAGTGGTGTGTGTTTGTGTCACTTACCTTGACTTAAACTAAATACACAGAGAGTGTACCAAAATGACAGCAATACTCCAAAATGCAATGAATATCACAATGATGTGTTCAACTTTTATTTGAGCAGTGTTGTTTGATCTGGACAGATTTCTCCGTCTTTTGCTCCTGCAGATTGTACTCTTACGTAAGTGTAGACCCGATGATACCTTTTTATAGTTTTAATACATCCCATCCAGTTATTTATTTACTTAAAAATTGTTCTATTTGCATTAAAAGGTGTTTCGCTTAGTTATTTTATCTCAAGATGTATTTTATTTACTTTTGTTAGGTTATTCTAATGATTTAAACCTATTTTAGGATTTTCATCTAACCCGTCTAATGCTCAGGAGCTCCTTGAGTCTTTCTAATTTTTGTACTCTTCGAGTCCGTCAAAATTGGTTTTTATTCTAAAATGTGTAAAAATGATTTTAATTCAAAAATTTGAGGCTCAGAAGGAGCGCTGGGATGTATTCTATCTACTAAAATTATTTAGCAGTAATACAAAACAAGTTAACTATTTTTTAAACAGTCCGTTGTACATCGAGCTCATTCAAACCATCAATCATTCACTTTATTCCATTCGCTCTAACAATCTCTCACAGTCCCTCTTGTCCTCCAGAGACACTGTTTAAACATTCACAACACGGCGGAGACACCGTAACAGCCCCCCTTGTACTCCAGAGACACTGTTATTATTTACAATACGGCGGATACACCGTTGTGTTATTGGGCTAGGATTTAGTAAATGCACTCCCCTCACACTGCGTTCTTGGCTAGGATTTACTATAGTTACCCCCCTCACGCTAGGTTCGGGACTTTGAGACTTACCCTACTAGTGCTCTAGGTTCGGGACTTGAGACTTACCCTACTAGTGCTCTAGGTTCGGGACTTGAGACTTACCCTACTAGTGCTCTAGGTTCGGGACTTGAGACTTACCCTACTAGTGCTCTAGGTTCGGGACTTGAGACTTACCCTACTAGTGCTCTAGGTTCGGGACTTGAGACTTACCCTACTAGTGCTCTAGGTTCGGGACTTGAGACTTACCCTACTAGTGCTCTAGGTTCGGGACTTGAGACTTACCCTACTAGTGCTCTAGGTTCGGGACTTGAGACTTACCCTACTAGTGCTCTAGGTTACCTTTTACTCATTCAACCCAGGCGCGACCCGGTGTTGTAGATGCCTGTATTTATACCGCACACTATTCACGGTAGGATGCAGTTATACTACGCTCCCAAGCAGTGTTTGTCCCACAGATTTTACTGTAATATTCCTATCGAACTAGAATGTTTGACAGTTCATACAACAGCACAACTAAATTTAGAACCTATGCCAATGTGCACAATTTCAGCGTAAGAGGTTTGTGCTTACCTTGTTAGATGTTGTAGGTGGCCACCTGTTGTACTGGTTGGAACTGGAACACTCAGGGAAAGCAACAACGCGTTTTTTTCCGAAAATGTTGAATCTCGAAAATTGTTAAAAAGGCACAAAACTCATCACGTCGGGGTCACCAGGATTTTGGAAGAACCTCTCTCCAAACGAGAAGAACAAGGCTCGAGGCCCGAGCCTCTCTACTCCGCCTAAGTTGCACTAAAACTTCAGAAGGTGAGGTTATGCGTAGAACAAGAATGAGTATGGATGTGCCAGTGAAATCAATACTAAAAACAGGAGACTTCTATTTAAAATAATAGCAGTTAACTTTATTATATCAATACCGTTTGCACAAATGGGCTATTCTAAGTTCTAAGTAAAATCTATGTAAGGAGACAAAAGAGAAAATAATCCAAGTACCGGTACCAAGAGGTTCGTTCAGTAAAGTACACAACAGCCAGCTGTAGTGTTCTCGTAGAGACGGACACAAAATGAAAGTAACAAGAGTCTTTATAGTATTTCGCAGGTCTTCAGCAGGGGAGGTGAGACTTTCTGATTGGTTCGTGGGAGGAGTCCCGGGCTGGACTCTATTGGCTGTTTCTTCAGTTGAGCAGGCATGATTGGGCCACACACTCAAAGGGGCAAGGCTGTCTGCCTCCGCCCCATCACCACGTGATCTTCACTCCTCCTTCCCCCGCCCCTGGGCTGTGCCAGGAATCGTTGGGTTTCTCTTTACAGATAACAGAGAAATGTAGCTTTTCCAAGGCGGCTGAGACCCCGCAAGTGCGTGGGTGCGGGTATCTGCACGTACAGGCTGACTTGTGCAAAACAGGTGCAAAACATCATTCACAGAAGATAACAGAGAAATGTAGCTTTTTCAAGGCGGCTGAGTCACAGAGCATGCACTACTATATCATTGGTGACATGAGGTGAGCATGAGCTGATCACGCTCTAGGTGCATGCTGGCGTGCGTGTGAGACAGGACTGTGCGTGAGTGGATGAACCTTAAAATGAACTCTAGTAACCTGACTGTGGGACAATACTGTAAAACATTGGCTTTTGGTACTTAGATATAATATAAAAATATAGATTTACTTAAATCAGCTTAGATCAGATATTTAGCAAACGTTTTGGTACAAAAAGTATTTACAATGTCATCACATCATATCATCAGCAGCCAAACAGAAGTCGGTCCCTGATTGGCTGAAGGGGTTGTCTGTCAACGCAGTTATTCCCACCCATGCTCCCGCCCAGACCAATCGCTTAGACATTGAATGGAGCCAGACTCTCCCTTGCATTCAAATGAAGGCAGGAAGAGTCTGGTTTACCAGGCTAGGTCTGGAGAGGGCACGTTTTACGGACGGATAGAAGGGCAGGGGCTCAAGCCCCCTTTGATGTCTATGTGTGCATGTGTGTATGTGCTTGCGTGCAAGCCTTGTGTGTACGCCAGGCTTTTGAGGGAATGTATGCCAGGTTCTTAACCGGACAGTGAGTGGAGACACTTCTCAGCAGTATGCCCCAGTGAATGTTGGGACAGGAACATTCCTCCCTGCGGTGTAGCCTTGTCATGGAACTAAGACAAGGAAGTCCATTATGGTGGATACGAGGCAGGGTGGGGGGGCAAAAAAAAGACAAATTACAGAGTAGAGTACACTGTTGTTTTATGTACATGTGTTATACTGAAGCAATAAGCCACGCGAGGCATGTTGTTACCTGGTATTTTTTAACGGCGGCGTGGTGTGGTGAGACACGAGGCAAAGCCAAGTGTCTCCAACCCTCTCAGCCGTTATAAAATACAGGTAACCACATGCCTCGCGTGGCTTATTGCTTTTCTAAAACGTGTGGCAAAATGAAAAATCATAGACATGTACCAATAAAAAACGTTCTATTTCACTAATAATTCACTACAAGGTCTGCAAGAAAGTAGTTTCCAGCTTCAAGAATGTAGTTCCCAGCTTTTTTGCCAACATTTGGCACACTGTGGAACATTGTGGAAAGAAATAATGCACCTGGGTTTGCTATAAACTGATTCAAGGTATGGATTATAGTCTCATATACCACAGCAATTAAAGGGAAACCAGCCAATCAGAATCAAGGAATGGAACGAGCGGTTTTAGAATGCATGCTTTACAGCAGAGGCTGTGTGTGTGTGTGCTGAAAGGCTGAATAAGGCTGTGCTGAGCCACTGAAATATGTCCTCACAGACATAATTTAACATCTATCTCTGCTAAGCCAGAAAGCCCACCTGTCTTAACCCATTTACGCTTAGGATTATTGACTGCTTTAACTATTGAAAAATAGCAGATATACAAGCTCACAGCGCGGCACCGAGTGCCGCGCTGCGAGCTTGTAGATCTGCTATTTTTGAAAAATCATGATTTTTTTTTTCAAGTCTTTGAATATATCTACTTAAAAGCGAACATTTGTAACTAAATATTTACCTCTGTGTGGTCCCTGGAACAACATATTTTGAGATGGGGGGTCCGCGGCCAAATACCTGTAATTTTGGGGGTCCTTGACATGAAAAGGTTTGAGAACAGCATGATTTAGAGGAAGGATTTAGAAGTCGGGTCAAAGATCGGGTCAAAGATATTCAGACTTGCACTCATTTTCACGATTTTTCAATAGTTAAAGCATACAATAATGGTTAAAGTGGTTAAAATCTAACGGGACTCGGGCACGTTCCAGGTATTTGAGAGTTAAAAGTGCCACCATTACACCTCTGCCCAAGAAGCCAACGCACGTCATTCCTCCGTGAGCGATTACCTCCCAGCAGCCTAGCTGATGACCAGGGGCGCCACAAGGGGGGGGAAAGTGGGACAGAGTTACTAGGGCCCAAGGTGGAGGGGCCTTAATTAGCTATTGAAAAATAGCAGATATACAAGCTCACTGCGAATAGAAGTTCAAGTAGTTAAATGTCTGACAATACACATAACTCCAACATGACGACATGTCAAACAAGTCTAAGCTGTATAAGAAATCTATGAATAGACAGAATATATGTATTTTTTAATGGAACATGTGTAACTCAAATTTTGCTTCTGGGGGGACCCTGGAACTAAATATTTTGAGATGGGGGTTCGTGGCCAAATACATATCATTTTGGGGGTCCTTGACATGAAAAAGTTTGAGCAACACTGATATAGAAACATAGGTTTTGCAAAAAAAACCTTAGAAGGATTTGAAATATTCAGACTCAGCACAATGTTCACGATTTTTCAAAAATAGCAGATCTACAAGCTCGCAGTGCGGCACTGCTGCCGCGCTGCGAGCTTGTAGATCTTCTATTTTTGAAAAATCGTGAAGCTCACAGCGCGGCACAGTGCCGCGCTGTGAGCTTGTAGATCTGCTATTTTTGAAAAATCGTGAAAATTAGAATTTTGACCCAATTCTATAAGTGTCTTTTGAATCCTTCTAAGATTTTTTGAAAAACCTATGATTCTATGTCAGCAATCTGTCGAGCCATCGTCAAAGAAAAGGTCCTTTTCACTTAACTGGAGCTCAGTTAGTCTGTTCTTGAGAGACTACTATGTCAGTGGTGCTCAAACCTTTTCAATGATAGGCCTATGTATTTGGCCACGGACCCCCATCTCAAAATATTTTGTTCCAGGGACCACCCAGAAGCAAAATTTGAGTTACAAACGTTCGCTTTAAAAATACATATATTCAAAGATTTGCACACATTTTCACGACTTTTTCGAAAATAGCAGATCTACAAGCTCGCAGCACGGCATGTGGTGCCGCGCTGTGAGCTTGTATATCTGCTATTTTTCACTGGTTAAAGCATTCAATAATTCTAGGCCTAAATGGGTTTTAATAGGGAGAACCGTTCCGCGGAGGAGGAGGCCATCTCCATCCTGTGTGCCGCCTCACACTGACACAACCTGGAGAAAAGGAACACTTGTGCCAGGATCCTGTTGATTGACTTCAGCTCGGCATTTAATACAATCTTGCTAGAACAGCTCACACAAAAAAGCTCACTGAAAAGCTTTTGCCAGTGGTGTAAAGTAACTAAGTACATTTATTTAAAGGAGCTATAGTCAACTTTTTCATGAAAAACGAATGCTAAAATAAAAATAATGTTTCGAAAATATTTTATAAAGCTTCATAATAGTGTTTCTATTCAAAAATGACCACAAAAAAGCGTAAAATAATGATAAAATAATCATTTTGGCCATTGTCAGACCGACACTTTGTTTACATTCTAGTTGATAGACTAGGATGTAAACAAAGTGTCGGCCCTACAATGAAAAAGTTGACTATAGCTCCTTTAAGTACAATTTTGAGGTATTTGGACTTGAGTATGTCAAATTTTCAATACTAAAAAAATTCTACTCCACTACACCTCGGATCAAAATATTGTACTTTTACTCCACTACAATTATTTGAAATGTAGTTACTAGTTAATTTGCAGCTATAAGTGATTACATTATAAAACATACATTAATCCACTTTAGCCCTATTTATGCCTCGGCTATTTGAAAATAACGCGATGCGACACGTTGTGAGCTCATTCACTTGCTATACACTACACTAAAGGAAAAAATTACTCCCAAAAAAAACAGCTTTAAGTGGGATGTGAAGGGTCAAACTAGGGGTTTTTAATTATTCTGAATCCATTGCAAGCATTTGTTTTGCATGAAAAACATTCCTTGGGCTAAAAACGGACCCCAAAATTGATGACTCATCACTAAACCATCGTATTGTGGGGCCATTTCTTGCCCAAGGAATGTTCTTCATGCCAAACAAATGCTTGCAATGGATTCAGAATAATTAAAAACCCCTAGTTTGACGCCTCACATCCCACTTAAAGCTTTTTTGGGAGTCATTCACTTACTATACACCACACTATAATGGAAGAAATGACTCTCAAAAAAATCTGCTTTAAGTGGGATGTGAGGGGTCAAACTAGGGGTTTTTAATTATTCTGAATCCATTGCAAGCATTTGTTTGGCATGAAAAACATTCCTTGGGCAAGAAATGGCACCACAATGTGATGGTTTAGTGATGAGTCATACATTTTCACAGTCTTTTGGTGTCCGTTTTTAGCCCAAGGAATGTGTTTCATGCAAAACAAATGCTTGTGTAGCCCCCACAGTTAGTACCAGCCATGAACCAGCGACAACAGCCCTGCTAATCGGGCTCAGCCCTATTAGCACGACTGGTTGTGCGTTGGACTGGCGAGTGGGAGTCCCGGGTTCAATACCCGCTTCCGCGTATCACTACAATCGCAATGGATTCAGAATAATTAAAAACCCCTAGTTTGACCCCTCACATCCCACTTAAAGCAGATTTTTTGGGAGTCATTTTTTTCTTTTATAGTGTAGTGTAGCCTATAGCAAGTGAATGAGATTGAAAATTACCCTAGCTGTCAAACATTTTCCCAGCCATTTTAAAAAAGACCCCGGCCAAATTTGTTTAATAAGCCTTCTAGATGACAAATCCATTGAGAAACGGACCTTTGCTCTCCACGATCACGGAACTGCCATCTTTGACCTAACTATAAGGGCGACCTACAGGGCGAGGTCGCGCCATGTCTTGGCCATCTGGCCAGTGATGTATATCGGACCAGTTACCCATATATGGAGACCCCTGGTACTCATATATGGAGAACCATGTACTGTATATGGAGATATGCTTACTCAGTTATTCGTTATGTTAAAGTCCTATGACGTCTATGACATCTGACATCATACAGACAATCCCTTTTATGCCCATATATGGAGATCCCTGTCTGTAGAACCAGCCACACAGATATGGGCTGTCTTCCTCCATACATGGGCATTCCCATATGAAGTCCTGTTAGATATGGGCTTAACAGTTTCTCAGCCAAATCGCCAAACGTCGCCATTTTGAGGAGGCCCAGCCAGCCAGATCGCCAAACGTCGCCTTGCTGATGATTTTCTGATTTTTTTGGTATTTCTTTGACATTTTTAGAGCAAAAACTGACCTTTCTAGCTTCATTTCAGTCTAAAGAAACATATTACGATGGAAATGACATCATCGATGACGTAACCCGGAAGTCGTTCGGCCATAACATAGCATAGGCCTTTCCATAGCATTGAAAGCTGACGTTTTTCTTATCAAACTTTACCATATTTAGACGGATTTTCATTCGGAAAAAAATGGCAGGCTGACAGAGTGGTCACTCAGGAGCAAAAACGAGTGCGCACGGCGTGCGCACGACGTTCACAGCGTGCGGGATCGCTCCCGTTCGGCGGACCGGGAGCCATAATGGCGGCTCCATAGGCGGCCATTATGGTCCACATGCTGTCCAGGCTTAGTCCAGACTGCAAGACCTAATCGTTGGGCACACTCTAGTGGTATAGTACGTGTACTACATTCTGCATTCATATTATCCCTGCTGGGTTAGGCTACTGATAACTTGGAAATGAATAATATTCCTGGCAGTATAGAGCATCGCAGTGCGGTGTCGGAAGTAAACAACCCATTCATTTTCACCATAGCGTTTTTCATTATCAGCCACAAAGTCGTAGCAATTCAATGTACACTTACCACTAGGCTGGTGGTTGTAAAATGGTTCTATATGCTCCTGTAGAACCCCCAAGTATGTATGCAATCACTTTTAGTAAAAACACGTTTTAATCAAGATCACACGGAGAAGAACTGCATTTCCCATACTGCTAAACATGTACATCCGGTAAAATCGACGTCTGTGATTGGTCTAGCTTCTTCTTCTTTCATGTATCTTGCGGTTACCGTGGAAGTAGCTACTGCCCCCTGTCTTCCCGGCGGATTATTGCACGTCAGCAGAACTACGCGAGCGATCGTCTTTCTTTTACAAATATGATGCACTATGTTAAGGATGACGATAAGAGCGTCCACAGAGATGACAATCACTACATTTCAGGCCATATGCTGGCCTGGATAACTAAACTGAGCGTGATTTAAGGGCTTTATTTCAGGAAACAACAACAACATTCGCAAGGCATTCTGGGAGTGTAGTTTCCGCAATTTTAAAAATAATGATGTACACAGTCTTGTACCCTGCTCTTTTTTTCAGCTTTCTAATTAATCTTTGCATTCAAAAAAATGTGAATATTGACATGATCCCTCTCCAGCCGAAGTGGCTTTGTCCAAGGCTTAAAAACGTTTAAATAAATACTTTATGAAATGTCTATGGAAGAAATGAATGCGGAAAACGCTTCCGACACCAGAGTGAGGACGGGGTGGGGCTTCAACTGCGATGCTCTATAGGCGCACAAGCATATTGTAAATGGCTGAGAGAGAGTTTTAATATTGATGACATCAGGGATCTCCATATAAGGGCATAACAGGGATTCTGTTAGTGTGGTTCCCCTGATATCTCAGTGATGTCAGACCTAATTGTGGGCCGTGAAGATATTGTAAGTGGGCCCCCTCAAGCACTTGGCAAAACTGCACTATGTGTGGATGATGTGAATGTGAAGTACGCTGTGGAGCTCTTTGAATGATTGGAAAGACTACAGAGGCACTTTATAAATAGACTATGCTTACTTTCTCATCTTTCCACAGTGCCGTTTACAAACGCTTCGTGCATTCATTCATCACAACGACAGAAAGTTTGACCAGGAATGAGCATAACTGTTATCGTTGCCACACAAGCAAACCACTATAGAAAACTCAATCGATCAATAATTTCCTGCTGAAGTTTGGTCATATTATTGATGAATGGACCCAGTTCAGGCTTTCACAATTATTACTTTATGTTCAATTTCTAATTATCTTTTGTTTAAATAATTGAACCAAAACTGCCAGGTGTGGTGCCTCACGCTGTAGTGGCATGCATTTATTTAATGCCTTTCCCCATAGTGTCTTAAAAGTATTTCACATTCACCCATTCACAATCAGACGGAGGAGTAATTTGCAAGGCCACTTGAATCAATTTCCAAACTACTTCAAAAATCCCCCCCAAAAAGTGGCAAATATTGCAAAAGCAAGTGGTTTATTCACCTTTCAGTGTCCAAGGAAATACAGCACAAACTCAAAACTATTTACAAACGACTGGCCAGATTGGCATTTGGTCCACTCCACAGCCCTAAATTGACTACCTGAGCAGGTGGCAGGTCTCCTTCTAAAATAGGCTAAGCCCCTCCCACCGGACTGTACCAATCTTAAATTGATTCCACAATTTACATAAGAACCAGTATATTTCCATGTCTAGACAATATAACAATTCATTGGCACATAGTTTAATCACGATATTACTCAAATAATGACATAATAATTAAACTATTCACACAAACCCACATTTGGTATTGATCCAGGAGGGACTGAGCATACTCCCTCCAATGGAGTCAGGCACTATAAAAGGCAGCCTGATGCTAAAATCGGATCCTTAAAATGGTGCTGGACGCAGCAAGGAGATTCTTGTCTACTCAGTCAAGTGACAATTAAGTGACAAGACAATGAGAAATAATGTGGGGAATGGGAACACGTTGCATACACGGGGGGACATTATTTTGAATTCATAGTGAGATGCGAGTATAAGTGTGGTATACTCCCGAACTGTGGAGGGCAGCATTACTCATAGCCTGCCGGAAACAAAAAGAAGAAGAACAACCAGGAAGCATGGTATGAAAGATAGCAAACAAACAAACATTTTCAAATAACCAAACTCTGCAACTCTTAGCAAACTTAAACCTGTGTTGTTAAAATATATGGGGAAAATACAGGAAACCTAGTAATATATCAGTGGCAAGGTTAACTGCCACAGTAACCTATGTGTGTATGACCCTGTGTGTCTGTTTGTGTCTCTGTGTTGGTGTGTACAGGTATGTGTGTCCCAAGAACCAAAGAAGACCAAACACAGCCAACTTCAACGTCCATTTTATTCATAGGTCAACAGGTACAGGAGTATTCTAAAACTCAATTTAATGATGTTTTGATGACGTCATTCTGGGAGAGAATTTGCTGGTTGCTTCAGCGAGTGTAATGTGTCGGTGGGGTGCACCAAATGAATGGAAGGACTGCAGTCTCAGGAAGTTCCAGACAGGTCATAATCCCCACCTTCAGCTCTGCTAATGGTGAGTGAAATGCATGAATAAAACATACACCTGGGTTTGTTATTGTTACTGTCAGGGTTGCATTGTGGTGTGTTTGTTTGTTTTTCCCGCTATGGAGATGGCAAAAAGTCACATTAACTTGATGCAATCACTGTGTGCAATTACTGTGTTTTCTATATGGAGGACAATTTTCTTTACATTTTTGTAGAAGTAAGTAAGCCTACAGTCAGTGGCGTTGACAGAATTTAACCACCGACTAGGCCTGCGCCCATCTGGGTGGGCACAGGTGGGCATAGGTGTCGTGCGGCGCACGAAAAAAAAATCCATGTTTTTCGGGTCGGATCGGGCATCCTGGTGCGATTTGGGTCGGGTTTCTTTGCATGATTAAATAATCAATTAATGCGTGGCGTCCACTAGTGATGTGCGGGTCTGGGTTTTTTATGGACCGCGGGCACACGCAAATTTCATTTTCTGACTCAGCCCAGCCTGCCCCGCAAGACGGGCATAAATTTTCACAGCCCAGCTCAGCCCAGCGTCATTAAATACATGTCAAATACGTCTTTGAATGTGGATTTATTCCATCCCACTAAGCAATTTGGGGGTTAAATCGCGTTCAGATGACGTCTTCGCCTAAACCGGACGTATAGCTAGATCCAGTCTGTGACGAGTTTAAATGTTAAAGTTTTTTCACCGTCTATGCCAAGCCAAGCCATTGTATCACCGTCATTTAAACGCCTTTAGCGGCCCCTAGCGGCCGCCGAAAGTAGTGAAAATTTAGTGAAAATGATGGCAGCCAGCAGGATTTAAAATCATTTTTCCTTAGCTCTGAGAGCCGTATCCTACCCGTACCACCGCAGCTGATCGTATTTGTGATGATTTCTTGCACTGTTATTATTTGACACTGGGAGTCGACAGGGTTCGAACTCAGGATCTACTGTACTTGAAACCTGTGCGCTAACTCGACCACGGCAGCTTGTGATTCAAAGGGGTTCCAGTAGCTATTAGTAGTTGACATATCGCTTCCCGCTGTTCGTTTGAGGTCGGTGCATTTGTTTGACAACACAAACTAACTTTATATTGATGCATAGCTATAAAACGATTTTATTTAATCATTATCGTATGGTGGGGGTGACATGCAGTCTTGTGTGTTTGTGGCTGTTGGTGTCAGAATGAATTATGTAACTCAGAGAAGTAATAGTATGCTGTCATGAGCAGCGTACCACGGCATTATGCAATTATTTAATACACTTTTAGAATTTTTCAAAGGTATTGACCAGCACGTCTTTTAGACGGCTATAAGATGTGCAATGGCCAGAAACTGCTCAGTGGATGCAATCAACTATTAAGGTAAAACCGGGAGATACTGTTACTGTTAGCATCCGATAATGAACAACTTGATAAAAATGTACTTAAAAAAAAGATGGTCTAACACACGTTTGTCCTGAACGGTAATATATCGTTATTATGGAAGCGTTCAGATGACGGCTACAACTCAACTAGACTATATAGTGAAATTGGTTCTTAAAATTACTTTAGTCCAATATTTGAAAACCAGGTGTGGATATTAAAGCTGTTTTTTTAATCAACAAGTATGGAATAATGGATTAAATGTAATCAGCTACAATCGGTCTATAGACAGACTGACGATAGACGGTTCAAATGAGGGCTAAACATAACCATTGGGCTAAATGACGGCTTGTGTTTACTGGGATCCATCACAGAAAGGAAGCCAATTCCAACCGTGCAAAAACAGAATGGCATATTAGAGATGAAGCCGTTAACATGACGGCATGAGATGCTTATTTTAATTGACAACACTCCTGTTAGTATAGGACACACGGAGCACAACGCTAATGTATCACAGAGAGATATTGAAGACCCAGTAGCCTTTTTATCAGAGCTCTGTAGCTACTGACACCTCTCCCTCTCCCACAACAAAAACAGCCAAGCCAGCACAAGGTAATTAACCAGTCCACTCACCTATTGCTGCTTTCAAACACTGTGCATTGTTTTAAGTCCCAGGAGTATGATTTTCATATCATAACTAGAAAACTGTTCCTTCGAAACAGTGTGGGCTCGCTTCCAACCCAAAACAATAATAGTAAAAGTGTCAAGTTCCCAGGCAATGCTCTCTTTCATTTTACTGACGGGCCCAGGCAATGCTCTCTTTCATTTTACTGACGGGCCCAGTCCGGCCTGTTCGAAGTGGAGCGGTGAATCTGAGCAGCTATACCCTGTGTATGTATGTACAGTACTGTACCTTACTGTACTGTACTTCGCTGTACTCTACTGTACCTTACTGTACTGTACTTGACTGTACACTACTGTACCTTACTGTACTGTAACTTACTGTACTGTACTCTACTGCACTTTACTGTACCTTACTGTGCTGTACTGTACTGTACTTTACTGTACCTTACTGTACTGTACTTTAATGTACTCTACTGTACCTTACTATACCTTACTGTACTGTACTTTAATGTACTCTACTGTACCTTACTGTACTGTACTTTAATGTACACTACTGTACCTTACTGTACTTTACTGTACTCTACTGAACCTTACTGTACTTTTACTGTACTCTACTGAACCTTACTGTACATATTCTATGTGTTCTAGATCTACATTTTTGATTCTGTGTTCACCGGCAATCAGTATACTGCTGCTAAATCTGCTAATTCATAACCATATAAATATTTATATATATAAATATATATAAAAGCACAATTGATGATTTCAACTGCACAAATTAGAGCACATCCAGCACAAAAAATGTAGACCATTTTTCCTGATTTGTAGCCAAACAATTGGGGTGCAAGCCTAAGCAAAACTATAACTTAGAATAATCCCTTATTCTTTTTAAGTAACATTTCTAAAACACTACAAAACATGTCTCAAAGACAAACACAAGCAAACGTCTCCACAGTAACAGTTGTTTGTGTGTGTGTGTGTGTGTGTGTGTGTGTGTGTGTGTGTGTGTGTGTGTGTGTGTGTGTGTGTGTGTGTGTGTGTGTGTGTGTGACTTATGTAAGGCTACATCACCACAGAACAGCCAATGACAGCCAAGCCTTTAATCACAACTATAGTTTTATACATCACACAGCTTAGACATTTGGATCAAATCAGAGAGCAGACCTGTGTGAACGCATTGATATACATAGCATATCTGAAGTGTGAATATTGCAGCCACAGCGACTTAATATAAACACGGGTCCCTTTCCTCTGTCTCCACTCACTAAACCCATTGGAAATGCATTGGATGCTTAAAGTTAAACATTTTTATTTTTTTATAATTAAACTACAAAACATTTCAAAAAGAAAAATACACGCACACTTGTCCTCAGTAAGCTGAACACATAACAATTTGAATGGTGTTTAAAGGTGTAAGCGTTTAGGAGATGAATCGTGCCAAAGTTTTAGGATACTGACTAGTATAGTATAGAAATAAATAATGAAGATAACATACGTGTGCTCGCCTTCCAGGCGAGCCCACAAATATGAACTTTAGATTACTCAAAAGCTTGTGTCAGTATCCACGTGATTCCTGTGTACATCTTGTAGGCTGCAACAACTCTAACAAGTAGCCAATAACAACACACTGAAGGTGGATTTCAAAATAAGACCCTGCCGTAATATGATTATATAGGCAATTGGTTTTATTTTTAAGTCTACTTACAGAAAGTAAATGGACTAAATTAGAATTACATGACACTCTAGACATGCTTGGCTGCGAGCAGGGAAGGACGCTTGGTGCACGTTATATTATATATCACTAGCGTCCACATGATGATGTTATGTTATTTTAGTTGTTGTAAGGATGTGACTATTATCAAAATGACTTAATATATTATAAAAAATATATATAGGCTATATATATATATATATATATACTGTATATATATATATATATATATTTTTTTTTTTTATTCTTTTTTGGGTGGGCACAAAAACAAAATGGGTGGGCCTAGGCCCACCCGTGGCTACACCCCTGCCTACAGTACTACTAGGCATAATGTTCTTTGTGCCTTGACTGTGGCAGTGCTTTGATCGACAGCCTTATTTGATTGTGTTTCGTTTTGCATTGTTGATTGTTCATAAATGTAGGCCTACTTTTTTCAATGCATCATTGAGTGTAGGGCTTATGTGACATGCCACATTAGAGCATCAAGGTACCCATATCAGGGGTGTCGCACCAATTTCTGGGCCTTGGGTACATTTCAATTATTCATTTCAATTATTTTGTGCTTTAACTATTGAAAAATAGCAGATATACAAGCTCACAGTGCCGCACTGCAAGCTTGTAGATCTGCTGTTTTTGAAAAACCGTGAAAACTTGTGCAAGTGTTTGAATGTTTCAAATCCTATAAGTTTTTTGAAAAACCTACGTTTCTATGTCAGTGGCGCTCAAACCTTTTTCATTTGAAGGACCCCCAAAATGATATGTATTTGGCCACGGACCTCCATGTCAAAACATTTAGTTCCAGGGAGGGACCCCCATCTCAAAATATGAGTTACAAATGTCACTTGAAAAATACATATATTCACAGATTTGCACACATTTTCATGACTTTTCAAAAATGGACACTCGGTGCCGCGCTGTGAGCTTATCTGCTAAAGTATAAAATAATTAAGGCCCCCTCCACCTAAGAAAGAACCACTGCTAGATGAGTGTTTTATTCATGACACTTTACATCACATTTAAAAATCTTTACTGTCCTTATTTACAGTAATTGCTTTAAAGTATGTGATTGTTGATTATTATTATAATAGGCTAGATACTCTATTCATTTTAATTTCTGTTTATGGGTTATAATGTTATTCGTTTTAAATTGTATTTCCATATTCTGTATTTACCTTGCATATGTCTTATCATGTGCCCCCTTATTTTTAACTAAATATATAGGCTATCTTCATCCTGTCTCCCTTTGAGAACAGTGAGAAAGCACTACTGCTTGTTGACGTTCTAACTGCGATTGGTGACTCATCTCCACATTTAAATGATTGACATTTGGAGGATCCATCTGATTCCCCTAGTAACGCTATGAACTGTGGGTAATTCCTTTGCCAAAGGCTGCAAATGTACAGACTTAAGGAAAGTCAACAAAAAGGGGCGTTCCCGGTCAGGGTACTAAAGTATCGTTAGATTTTCAATAGGAATTCAATTTAAAAAAATCATTTTTCTCTCAATTTTCTAATTTTCTAGCTCCCCATAAAATCAAATATTGGTTCATTTTTCCAATTTTCTAGCTTGCAAAAAAATCAGGAAAATGCTTCAATTTTTTAAATGTGTGATTCATATTTGTCATTATTTGATTTGGAACCGACAAAGGAAAAACATCTTTAAAAAAGGTATTTTTCATTTTTTTACCACATTACGAATATCAAAAAATTGACCAATTTTTCAAATTTTCTAGCTTGCAAAAAAATCAGGAAAATGCTTCAATTTTTTAAATGTGTGATTCGTCTTTGTCATTATTTGATTTGGAACCGACAAAGGAAAAACATCTTGAAAAAGGTATTTCTTAATTTCTTACCCCATTACAACAATCAAAAAATGGGCCCATTTTTCCAATTTTCTAGCCCACAAAAAAATCAGGAAAATGCTTAAAATTTGCTCAATTTTTTGAATGTGTGATTCATATTTTGGCATTATTTGATTTGGAACCGACAAACAAAAAATAGGCCCATTATTCAATTTTCAAGTCCAGGAAAGAAATCGTCATCATGAATGTCACGTGACCACGTGTCAAGTCACATGGTACACAACTTCAAAATAAAAGCTGTAGGCTAGTCTAACATCCAAGTAATAGGATCAACATGCAGGCAGGCAGGGGGTCCATGAGGGGTTTACAAGGGGGTCCATGGCTGGTTCCCAAAGTGTGGTTTGCGGACCCCCAGGGTTTCTATGGCTGGTTCACAACAGCCTGGTACACGTACAGCCATGGCTGGTTCCCAAAGTGTGGTTCGGGGACCTCTTGAGGTCCATGACGGATTTCCAAGGGGGTCCATGGCTGGTTAGCAATAAATGTGGTTCGGGGACCTCTGGGGGTCCCTGAGGGGTTTCCAAAGGGGTCCATGGCTGGTTAGCAATAAGTGTAATTGCGACCGTAGGTCGCTACTTACTATCACAGCCTGCACAAACTGTCCGTCTGTCTGTCTGTCTGTCCCTCTGTCTGTCACACCTCACACGTCACACTATTGCCCTGCTCATATCTCCGCAACCGTTGGCCCGATCCATGCCAAATTTTGCACACACGCTCCTTGCCTGCCAAACTACAACCTCCAAGGACCCCCGGACCTCCAGGGACCCCCAGGTCCCTGGGGGACCCCCAGATGTAAGAAATGACCAAATATGCAAAAATGACCAAATGACCACCCCAACGGGGCTGCTCACGGGGAATTCCCGGGGACCACCGACTCCTGCTGCTCCAGAACGGATGCCAAAGTGGTGGCGCCCCCAGTGGAGGACCCCCTCCACTGCAGCTCACATAAAATGCCGTAACTCGGGCTAGGAGCGTCCGGGAGAGCCGGGGCCGGTACCTATTCGTCCGCCAAGGCAACGCGGAGACCCCACCCCTCATTTCTCACATGGCCCTCTTCTAGCGCCACCATGAGGCCGATTCTTGCAAAACACATTTTTGGACACTGCTCCTACAGATTTTGCCCTAAAATCACGCACATCGGTACACAGTATGTCTACACATTGCCCACACAACTAGGAACCAATGGCAGTTACAGCCCTCTTTGTGTATACATGTGACCTACGGTCGCTTATCTCCCGATTAGGGAGTCTTACTGGTAGTGTAATAGGTGAAATAGTGTAATAGTGCATTACTTGTAATATTGAAATAGCATAAATGTTATTGCGACCGTTAGGTCGCAGTTACTATCAAAACCTCGACCAGCTGTGAGTCCGTCCGTCCGTCCGTCCGTCCGTCCGTCCGTCAGTCAGTCTGTCTGTCTGTCACACGTCACACTTTTGCCCTGCTCATATCTCCGCAACCGTTGCCCAGATCCATGCCAAATTTTGCACACATACTCCTTGCCTGCCAAACCACAACCGCTTCTTGCAAAACACATTTTTGGACACTGCTCCTACAAATTTTGCCCTAAAATCACGCAAAGCGGTACACAGTATGTCTACACTGTCCAAGATAGCGCCACCATCAGGGCGATTTTTCAAACACATTTTTGGACTCTGCTTTTACAGATTTTGCCGTAAAATCACGCAAAAGCGTGATTTTAGGATGCCCTGATGGTGGCGCTATCTCGGACAGATCCATGCTGATGACATGAGTGTAGACATAATGTGTACCGCTTTACGTGATTTTAGGGCAGAATTTGTAGGAGCAGTGTCCAAAAAATTATGTGTTTTGCAAGAACTCATGGTGGCGCTAGAAGAGGGAGAAATGGGGTAGTGGTTTGGCAGCCAAAACCACTATGAGAAGGGCAAAAGTGTGACTGAAAGTCTGACTGACAGACTGACTGACAGACTGACAGCTGGTGGAGGTTTTGATAAGAATGCACTATTACACTATTTCACCTATTACACTACCAGTAAGACTCCCTAATCGGGAGATAAACTATCTCCACAAAAAGGCCAAAAGTTTGTTTTACCAAAATCGTCCTGATGGTGGCGCTGGATGGGACAGATGCGTTTTGATTACATGACTGTAGAGATACTGTGCGATTTGTGTGATTTTAGGGCAAAATCTGTAGGAGCAGTGTCCAAAAATGTGTTTAAAAAAATCGGCCTGAAGGTGGCGCTAAATGGGACAGATCCATGTTGATGAGATGAGTGTAGACATACTGTGTACCGATTTGCGTGATTTTAGGGCAAAATATGTAGGAGCAGTGTCTCTGTGTAGCGATTTGCGTGATTTTAGGGCAAAATCTGTAGGAGCAGTGTCCAAAAATGTGTTTTAAAAAATCGGCCTGAAGGTGGCGCTATATGGGACAGATCCATGTTGATGAGATGAGTGTAGACATACTGTGTAGCGATTTGCGTGATTTTAGGGCAAAGATTGTAGGAGCAGTGTCCAAAAATGTGTTTTAAAAAATCGGCCTGAAGGTGGCGCTATATGGGACAGATCCAAGTTGATGACATGAGTGTAGACATACTGTGTACCGATTTGTGTGATTTTAGGGCAAAAATTTTAGGAGCAGTGTCCAAAAATGTGTTTTGCAGAATCGGCCTCATGGTGGCGCTAGAAGAGGGCCATATGAGAAATGAGAGGTGGGGTCTCCGCGCCGCCGAGGCGGACGAATAGGTACCGGCCCCGGCTCTCCCGGTCGCTCCTAGCCCGAGTTAAGGCATTTTATGTGAGCTGCAGTGGAGGGGGTCCTCCACTGGGGGCGCCACCACTTTTGCATCCGTTCTGGAGCACCAGGAGTCGGTGGTCCCCGGGAATTCCCCGTGAGCAGCCCCGTTGGGGTGGTCTTTTTTGCACATTTGGTCATTTTTTACACCTGGGGGTCCCCCAGGGACCTGGGGGTCCCTGGAGCTCCGGGGGTCCTTCGAGGTTGTAGTTTGGCAGGCAAGGAGTTTGTATGGGAATTTTGGCATGGATCGGGGCAACGGTGGCGGAGATATGAGTAGGGGGAAAGTGTGACGTGTGACGAGTGACGTGACGGAGGGAAGGACAGGCTGACGGCTGGTGGAGGTTTGGATAGTAGAGAGTGTAAAAGTAACTGCGACCTACTACGGTCGCAATTAAACACACTTATTGCTAACCAGCCATGGACCCCCTTGGAAACCCCTCAGGGACCCCCAGAGGTCCCCGAACCACACTTTGAGAACCAGCCATGGACCCCCTTGGAAATCCGTCATGGACCTCCAGAGGTCCCCGAACCACACTTTGGGAACCAGCCATGGCTGTACGTGTACCAGGCTGTTGTGAACCAGCCATAGAAACCCTGGGGGTCCCCAAACCACACTTTGGGAACCAGCCATGGACCCCCTTGTAAACCCCTCATGGACCCCCTGCCTGCCTGCATGTTGATCCTATTACTTGGATGTTAGACTAGCCTACAGCTTTTATTTTGAAGTTGTGTACCATGTGACTTGACACGTGGTCACGTGACATTCATGATGACGATTTCTTTCCTGGACTTGAAAATTGAATAATGGGCCTATTTTTTGTTTGTCGGTTCCAAATCAAATAATGCCAAAATATGAATCACACATTCAAAAAATTGAGCAAATTTTAAGCATTTTCCTGATTTTTTTGTGGGCTAGAAAATTGGAAAAATGGGCCCATTTTTTGATTGTTGTAATGGGGTAAGAAATTAAGAAATACCTTTTTAAAGATGTTTTTCCTTTGTCGGTTCCAAATCAAATAATGACAAAGACGAAACACACATTTAAAAAATTGAAGCATTTTCCTGATTTTTTTGCAAGCTAGAAAATTTGAAAAATTGGTCAATTTTTTGATATTCGTAATGTGGTAAAAAAATGAAAAATACCTTTTTTAAAGATGTTTTTCCTTTGTCGGTTCCAAATCAAATAATGACAAATATGAATCACACATTTAAAAAATTGAAGCATTTTCCTGATTTTTTTGCAAGCTAGAAAATTGGAAAAATGAACCAATATTTGATTTTATGGGGAGCTAGAAAATTAGAAAATTGAGAGAAAAATGATTTTTTAAAATTGAATTCCTATTGAAAATCTAACGATACTTTAGTACCCTGACCGTTCCCGCACCCTCACGGACTTACCGATTTTACATTGGAACAACCCTCAAGCCCTTATGCCCCAACGTGAATGCGCACTTTGGCTAAGTCCGTGAGTCAGCGAGTCAACGGTTTGGAATTTGGCCTATAATCTCAATATACATTCTATGGGTCTTACGAGACGAGCAGGTCGACTGATCGACTTACGCTTGGGCACGTTGCCGAGAACGATCATTGCCGAGCAATTGGCACCGACACAAATCACATACTGAGCACTCGCCGCTTTACTGAGGTTTATCTCACTAATGAAGTCACAGATTTTGCCTGTCAGCCTATCGCTTTAAACCATTCAGAACGGGTACATACATTATTGTGTATTATTATTTTATGCTTTAACTATTGAAAAATAGCAGATATACAAGCTCACAATCTGCTATTTTTCAAAAATCGTGAAAAATTAGAATTTTGACCCGAGTCTATAAGTGTCTTTTGAATCCTTCTAAGGTTTTTTTGAAAAACTACGTTTCTATGTCAGCAATCTGGCCAGCCGTCGTCAAAGAAAAGGTCCTTTTCACTTAACTGGAGCTCAGTTAGTCTGTTCTCAAAATCTTTCATGTCAAGGACCCCCAAAATGATACGTATTTGGTCACGGACCCCCATCTCAAAATATTTGGTTCCAGGGAGGACCCCCCAGAAGTAGTCTCGCGTAGCCAGACAACTATTCCACAATCTCTGAATGCTATATAGAGTCTGGAAGAGCAGCTCCCGAACGGCGAGTATCGGAAGTAGCCACTGCTGCACTGAACTGTAGTCCCATTGGAAACATAACAGAAACACAATAGCTCAGACAAAGTCATTCGAGCTGCCTATTATTGTTATGAGTGTATAGTTTAAGAAAACGTTTGAAAACATCATGGAGGTAACACCAATAACACCAGAGAAAGACGAAATAAAGCCCCCAGAAATGTTGAAAGGAGACATAACGCTTCCAGTAGGACATGTTATTGTTACTGCACCAAGGGAGCGGTTGCGTCATATCCGCTTTATCTCGCACTCATCGTTTCTTCCCCGGTTTACCAGACTGTATGCCGGGAGCATTTGACAAAATCGCGGAGGCAACAGTCTGGCCACGCGAGACTACCCCAGAAGCAACATTTGAGTTACAAACGTTCGCTTTAAAATTACATAATACATTCAAAGATTTGCCCCCAGTTTTCACAACTTTTCAAAAATAGCAGATCTACAAGCTCGCAGCACGGCTGTGAGCTTGTATATCTGCTATTTTTTCAATATGTTAAAGCATTCAATAAGTCTAGGCCTAAATGGGTTTTAATGATGAAGCGGCTCCAGAAGGAGGTGGCTGGGTCTGCTGTTGAGGTGTGTAATGATTTCATTATGTTGGAGTGATGAAGGAAACGGCGTCCCTCGAATGACAGAAGACGACGACGTTCTCTTGCACGTCTTCATTCCGTCGCTATAGTCTCTCCAGACTGCAGGTGGCAACACGCTTTCCGAGTCTCCTCTCCTCAAGCGTCTTTATCACAACTGGTGCCAGTCGGGAGGAATCTGCCAACCAGGGGCGTCACAAGGAGGGGGGGAAGTGGGACTGAGTTACTAGGGCCCAAGGTGGAGGGGGCCTTAATTATTTAGCTATTGAAAAATAGCAGATATACAAGCTCACAGCGCGGCACCGAGTGCCGCGCTGCGAGCTTGTAGATCTGCTATTTTTGAAAAGTTGTGAAAATGTGTGCGAATCTTTGAATATATGTATTTATTTAAGCGAACATTTGTAACTCAAATTTAGCTTCGGGTGGGGTGGGGGGGAATGCATATAATTTTGGGGCTCCTTCACATGAAAGAATGTGATCACCACTCACTGACATAGAAAAATAGGTTTTATATAAAAAATCACACCCGTGTGAACTGAGCGGTGGTTCCCCCGCCCCCCCCCCCCCCCCTGTGTGTGTGTGTGTGTGTGTGTGTGTGTGTGTGTGTGTGTGTGTGTGTGTGTGTGTGTGTGTGTGCGCGCGTGTGTGTGTGTGTGTGTGTGCCTGGTCTGGCCTGGCCTGAACAACAGCGCCCCTCCCTTAACATGTGTGGTCAGAAAAGGTTACTGCAGGCTACAGACAGACAGACACGCAGACAGACAGACAGACCCACACACACGGCCACGTATTGGAGCGTTGTGACCACCGCTCAAAAAAAAGGATTTGAAATATTCACTTTCAAAAATAGCAGATCGACAAGCACAAAACAATGCGTAATAATGCGTTCCCAGTCTAAATGGGTTAAATCCCCTCCCCCCACGAAGAACATTCATGGGGGGCCCGCAGTGAATCCTTGTACCCAGAGCCCAGAATGTGGTGTGACGCCCCTGGTACAAACAAACAGAAACAGAGCAGAAACGCTGGGCCAGCTCAGGCATTTCATGAGCTTTGATCTACTTGAACTGATCAGTTATGAGAAGAAAATGTTTGGGAGGATTTTTTTGTGTTTTGCCATTCACTTCTGCCAGGTGTAAATAAAATAGCCGATCTACAAGGTCACACTATATGTAGCGATTGTGCTCTTAGATAGATCTGCTATTTTCAAAAGATTTATATAGATTTGAAAACTTGGAAATGGGACATTCTGCACAATGACTCCTTTTACTTTTGGTACTTCAAGTACATTTTGATGCCAATGCCTTTGTACTTTGACGCAAGCACATTTTGAATTTCCGGACTTTTTACTTGTAACAGAGAATCTCTCTATGCAGTGTTGATACTTTTACTTAAAGGACAACTTTGTTTCATATTGATTGTAATTAGAGAAAAGAAACTTTTGTTTTAAAATGTTTTCATTTACTTTTTTCTATTGTTTTAGCGATTTTAGTATTTTGATTTCAGTGGGTGGGGCATGCGTACAAGTGGCTTAATATGTCTTTTTAGACACAATAAGCCGGCAATTTCTTTGTTACTATTTACACCACCAGCCCCAATAAGTCACATCTGCCCATGAAAGATTGCGTTGCATCTTGTGAATGGGCTTATTGTGTCTTAAAATACATATTTAGCCACTTACTTGCATGCATGCCCCCAACCTGGGGGCACGCATGCAAATCAAAATAATTAAAATCACTAAAACAATAGAAACATTTTAACACTCATCTTTTCTTTTCTCTGATGACTAACTAAAATATGAACCCTTGTTGTAAAAAAAACAAAGTTGTCCTTTAAGATTGATTGATTCATTTAAGGTTTTTAGAAAACAGGCTATGGAAAAGGATGATGATTAATCATCACTGAACTGCCAAAAATATAGTCTACGTATGTCAGAAGTGAATTTTCAAGTAGGCCTACTCCTGCATGCTGGAGATGAAGTCGTTTTTATAATGATTAGTCTAGCTCGCTTGCTCATGAGTTCTAAGGCTAGTAATGACGATAGTATCGCGCGTGAGTTTGGCAAGTCCTACTAAAACGTTGTTTTAATTGGTGGTTCCGTGATTTAATATTCGAGTGAGAGCATTCACTGTAATCAAACTGGGGCTATGTGGCGCTTTTCATGACAAGATGGATTTGGAATGTCAGAAGACTGACGTGATTCAGTGATCGGAGTATTAATCGGGAATCGCTGAGCGAGGATAGCATTTACCAGCAGAGTACTGTGTCGTATCTCATTGCCGAAACATGAAATGGGGCTTTTGAATGTTTAACCTCATTTTGATGGAGATACACTGGAACCCCGTTAAGGACCCCTGGGGGTCCTCGGACCCCACTTTGCGTCACGGCAACCACACTTGCTGTGGTTAGCATCATGTCCAGGGGGTGTACTTGTACAGCATTGTGATATACTGTATTAGCATCATGTATCCTTGTGATATATCGTCCCTGTCGGGTGGGAACCTTGTAGGCCTATATGTCCAAAACCGTTCGTTTTGCATTTATCATTTAAAAAATTATTTAAACTAGGGTGACCATACGTCCTCTTTTGCCCGGACATGTCCTCTTTTAGGGGGCTGTCCGGCCTGTCCGGGGGGGTTTTATAAATTCCTTCAAATGTCCGGGGTTTCGCGCATATCACAGTTAAAGCACGAGCATTTACAATGCACGTTCAATGGTTCGTTTGGAAACACACTGTGAGAGGCGGGTTTCCACCCCTAACCCCGGAACGTGTATTATTCATACTACTCTCTGCCTGCGCTGCGATCCCTCCCTCGCGTGTATCAAAACAGCGGCGCAGTTCGGCCAGTGGAGACGCCCCTCTCGTTCCCCACTGGCCGAACTGCGCCGCTGTTTTGATACACGCCCCTCCCTCAGCCTGTCTCGCTTTCAGATCAGAGGCAGAGCAGCGCGAGCTCGGCAGTCGGCAGCATCGCGCTGCTAAAGCCAAACGAACGAACTGCAAACGCAATTAATGCTGTTTCACTGATGAAATGCACACAGAGTGCCAGTGACCAACAATGAGAAGCAGAGCGTTCTGCCAGCAAAGCTGGTACTCTTCTGTGTCTATTTAGGCATTTACAAATAAAAATTCTTCTGCTTCAAGCCCATATCAACACTGCAAAGTAGTCTACAAGACAGTCTGTGCGAGGTGAGAGCTCTTCCGCTAACTAAATTGACAGAATCTTTTGTACAACCTTGTAAAGCAGAACGGCGGTTTGGGTTACCTCTCGTTACAAAGCTGAACGTTCATACAGGAGTCAAAAGGCATACTTTATCAGTGGATCTCATTCTCTACTCTAGCCTATAGATTTGTAAAGGGTCCAATTGGAACCCCCTCAAAAATGAATACATAACTAATAACATAATTGAGCTGTAAACTAGTACTATAAATTATTTTGGGAAAAAAAGAAAAGAAAAAAAGATATATATGTGTGTGTGTGTGTGTGTGTGCGCGTGCGTGCGTGCGTGCGTGCGCGCGTGCGTGCGCACGTGCGTGCGTGTGTGTGTCCTCTTTTTGGATTTTCAGAATATGGTCACCCTATTTAAACCAGATCTACAAGCACACACCGCGAGGCGTTGTGTGCTTGTAGATCGGCTGTTTTCACTACCTTTGTGCGACGGCCTTGTATGATGAAGCAGGGCATTACTTTGCGAAAGAACTTAGACATTTGAAACTTGGAGATACAAGGTTTCTGCCTGACATCGACAATATACTGTATTGCATCATGTCCAGTGGGTGTACTTGTACATCAAGCTGCCTCATGCTCCTAGATTCAGGAGATCAGCTCCATGACCTATGGTGGCCACATGGTTCAGGAACCGTCGGTCCCCAAGGCTTCCTACTTACTCAAGGCAGAGCATGACAATTCTATCCTGTCTGGGGGTGGGAAGGTCACACTGGGGGAAGAGCTGAGGACAAAATTGTCTCGGTCTCGAATATTCAATCAGAGACGATTATGCGTTTCAACCTTCGCCCGTGAGCAACTCGGTTACAAAATGAAACCATCGACGTGGATGTCCTTTAACGGGGCTTGCAGGGGTCACCTTATTAACCCATTTAGGCCTTTATTATTTAACGTTTTAACTATTGAAAAATAGCAGATATACAAGCTCACAGCGCGGCACCGAGTGCCGCGCTGCGAGCTTGTAGATCTGCTATTTTTGAAAAAGTCGTGAAAATGTGTGCACATTTTTGAATATATGCATTTTTAAAGCGAACGTTTGTAACTCAAATTTTACGTTTGTAACTACGTTTGTAACTAAATATTTTGAGATGGGGGTCAGTGGCCAAATACATATCATTTTTGGGGTCCTTGACATGAAAAAGTTTGAGAACCACTGACATAGTAGTCTCAAGAACTGACTAACTGAGCTCCAGTTAAGTGAAAAGGGCCTTTTCTTTGACGATGGCTAGCCAGATTGCCGAAATAGAAACATTTTTTTTTCTTTTTTCAAAAAACCTTAGAAGGATTCAAAAGACACTTATAGAATCGGGTAAAAATTCAGATTTTCAAGATTTTTCAAAAATAGCAGATCTACAAGCTTGCAGCGCGGCACTCGGTGCCGCGCTGTGAGCTTGTATATCTGCTATTTTTCAATAGTTAAAGCATAAAATAATAATACGCAATAATGTTTACCCGGGGTCTAAATGGCTTAACTGCTGGGGAATTCTACCAGTGAATTAAAAATGAGAGATCCCATCATCCAGTGACCTCCCCGCGGCACAGAGGCCAGGGAGGGAGAGACTGTGTGCGAGAATGCGGCGCGACGAGGGGGAGGAGAGAACAGGTGAAATGGAAACATGGGGAGAGGGCAGTGGTGGAAGACGTATAGATAGAATAGATAGATTGCTTGCTACTAAAGTAAAAACCGCAACGCTACACTATAAAAAATACTCTGTTACAAGCAAATCAGCTATTTTTGAACAGGTGAAGAATAAAATAGGTCTCAAGTTTTTTTTTTTTTTTTTTTAATACCAGTAAGACTCCCTAAATCAGGAGATAAGCGACCGTCAGGTCGCATACACAAACTTTAGTAGGCAATTGTAGCCAATCAGGAGGGAATATGGGAAATGGGACAGATCCATGTTGATGACATGCATGACGTTAGAGATACTGTGTACCGCTTTGCGTGATTTTAGGGCAAAATCTGTAGGAGCAGTGTCCAAAAATGTGTTTTTAAAAAATTGGCCAGACGGTGTAGCTAGATCTTTAGGAGGGGGTTGTGGTTTGGCAGCCAATGAGTGTGTGTGCAAAGTTTGGCATGGATCAGGGCAATGGTGGCGGAGATATGAGTAGGGCAAAAGTGTGACGTGACGTGACGTGACGTGACGTGACGTGACGTGACGTGACGTGACGTGACGTGACGTGATGTGATGTGATGTGACGTGACGTGACGTGACGTGACAGACTGACTGACTGACAGCCGGTGGAGGTTACAGTTTACCATGAGAAATGTCGCAGCTTGTCTCCGTCTGTCTGTGTACACATTTTTACAGTCTATGGGTTGGTTTTCTTGTCACTGTAACATCACAGGTGACATCACCTATGTAAATTCATATGGGTATTCCACAGAATCCCTTTTATGCCCATATATGAAGATCCCTGATGTCATCGATATACATCACTGGACAGATGGCCAAGACATGGCCCATATCTGTGTGGCTCCCCAGGCATCAAACCCAGGCCCTAACTCGCCAAGGCCCTGCTTGGCTTTACTAATTAACATACGCCCATATATGGAGATCCCTGTCCCAATGTCATCAATATTAAGGACATATCTGGGAATATATGTACATATATGGGTATTTTTTGACATAACATTGTTGTCTATCATGCAGGGGTCTCCATATATGGGTAACTGGTCCGATATACATCATTGGTCAGATGGCCAAGAATTGGCGCGACCTCGCCCAGCGAAGTTGCATGTCGCCCTGCAGATCATGTCCGTCCGTCACGCCTCATGTCACACATCATATCACGCTCCATAGACCTTATTCACACCACGGCCATCTTGGATCACATGACTTCCTGGGATAGCAGCCTGCATTACAAACCATTGTGAACAATGGAGTGATGGTCCCAAAGAGTTCTATTCAACCAATATCTTTTTACCAAATTGACAAATGGGCAGATGACAACATCAACATCCCCAAAAGGATCAAATAGAAGGGTACATCCACAATATTCATGGTATTTAGGTTACACTGTTACTGTTACAAAGACTTGCTACAGTATCTGTGCAGACTAGTGCTTGCTCTGCCATCATATAGTTAATATTACTGTATCGTGATTTTTGCATATTAATCAGGAACAATCTAACAACAAATAGTGGTGGAGCAAGCACTGCACAGATAGCAAGTCTTTGTACAAAGTAAGGTTGCAACCTAACTTACCTTGAATATTGTTATCATGGATGTAATCAATCTACTGTAGCCCTTCTATTTAAACATTTTGGGGATGTTGATGTTGTCATCTGCCCATTTGTCAATTTGGTAAAAATAAATTGGTTGAATAGAACGCAGGCTACTATCCCAGGAAGTCATGTGATCCAAGATGGCTGCGGTGTGAATAAGGTCTATATATGGCCAAGATCCCTGATGTCATCAATATTAAGCCCATATCTGGTAATGCCCATATTATGCATATTATGTCAGTCTCAGATAACCAGTGTGGTTGTCGCAACGCGAGTCACACTTTAAAATTAATTCCGTCCTTGACCCTTTTATGCCCATTTATGGAGATCCCTGATATCATCCATATTAAGCCCATATCTGGGAATGCCCATATATGGACATATTGTGTCAGTCTCTGTTGTTTCAGTGCGACCTCGCTTCTCGCCCTTAGGACGTCTTACTGTTGTTTCAGCGCGACCTCGCTTCTCGCCCTTAGGGCGTCTTACTGGTAATCTAAACCTGCAAACTAAAGCTGTTGAATAAAATGCAGTGGAATAAAAACTGCATTCACCTCTGAGACGTAGCGGAGTAGAAGCGCACAGCGCGCATCGTAAAAAAAGTGAAACACCCAAGTAGACTGAAAATACCTCAAAAGTGTACGGTAGCCTACTTGAGTAAGCGTATACTTATATTAGTTTCTCATGGCAGCCGGGAGAGAGTGAGAGACAGAATGTGGGATCAAGAGAGAGAGAGAGAGAGAGAGAGGGAGAGGGAAGCTATCTGGGAGTAAACGATTGGAGCTGTGTGCTCCCAGGGGCGTCACAAGGGGGGGGAAAGTGGGACTGAGTCACTAGGGCCCATTATTTTATACTTTAGCCATTGAAAAATAGCAGATATACAAGCTCACAGCGAGCTTGTGGATCTGCTATTTTTTGAGTCGTGAAAATGTGTGCAAATCTGTGAATATACATTTTATGTTTTTTATGTTTGTTTTTTGATCCCACGATTTTGCAACCCTTTTTCACCCAGTGCCAATTGCCTATGTAATCCTGGGCTCTGCTCTCCCTCTGCCGCACCTGGGGAGACAACGGACTGACCTCATGCTTCCTTCAATACATGAGTAGTCCAAGTTGTTTCTTTTCACCTGACAGGGGGGATTTTCCCCCGGGATGGATGTAGCGCGTGGAAGGAACACGTTATTCCAACCAGTTCCTTTCCCCTCCATCAAGCGCCCCGGCTGGCCAGGGGGAGGCCTTATTGAGACCAGGATTACTGCATGTTTTTTGTGAGGGTATCAACCATAGGAGACACGGGGAGAACATGCAAACTCCACACAGAAAGGCCCTATCGCCGACACCAACTAGGGTGTGGGCGCTGATGACGCGGAGGGAGAAACACGCACCCACAGCGTCCCCCGGCGGGAATCGAACCCAGGACCTTCTAGCTGTGAGGCGAAGCGCTAACCACTGCGCCACCGTGCCTCTTTTATGTATTTTTTAAGCGCACATTTATAACTCAAATTTGGCTTCTGGGGGGGTCCCTGGAACAAAATATTTTGAGATGGGGGTCCGTGGCCAAATACGTATCATTTTGGGGGTCCTTCACATGAAACAGTTTGAGCACCACTGACATAGAAACATAGGTTTTTAAAAAAAAAACCTTAGAAGGATTTGAAAGATTTTCACGATTTTTCAAAAGTGGCAGCTCTACAAGCTCGCAGCGCGGCACTCGGTGCCGCGCTGTGAGCTTGTAGATCTGCTATTTTTCAATAGTCAAAGCACAACATGTGAGTGAGAATCCTTGTATACCCAGGGCCCAGAATGTGGTGCGACACCCCCCCCCCCCCCCCCCCCCCCCCGCACGCGCCAGATGGTGTTCATTGATTATTCATTGCATGCGATGGATGTCACTGTCAGCGCGCGCAGCTCCACTCCGCTCGCCTTCTCTCTCTCTCTCTCTCTCTCTGCAGTGTGGATGAGGGGGGGATGGGGGGGGAGAGGGGGGGGGAGAATGCATGGGGTCGATGGGGGAGGGTGGGGGGAGCTGCTGGATCCATGCCGGAAGGTGGAGGAGGAGGAGGCAAGGTGGGGGACGTCAGTTTGCAAGGTTTTTTTTAATGAAATGGCATCATCAGAAGTATCTCTAAAAGCCATTACGCGCCAGACAGATGCACTGTGGACATGTCCGGAATCCCGGATTCATTCATGCGCCGCGCACACGCATAGCCCCATGTATAATCCCTATACACGTACACACACGCGCGCACACGCCTCTATATAGGCCTTTAATCCATACCCACAGAGGCATGCACGCATGCACATGCGCACAGGGGCGTCACAAAGGGGGGGAAAGTGGGACTGAGTTACTAGGGCCCAAGGTGGAGGGGCCCTAGTAACTTTAGCTATTGAAAAATAGCAGATATACAAGCTCACAGCGCGGCACCGAGTGCCGCGCTGCGAGCTTGTAGATCTGCTATTTTTGAAAAGTCGTGAACATGTGTGCAAATCTTTGAATATATGTATTTTTTAAGCGAACATTTGTAACTCAAATTTTGCTTCTGGGGGGTCCCTGGAACTAAATATTTTTAGATGGGGGTCCGGGACCAAATACATATCATCTTGGGGGTCTACTGACATGGATAGGTTTCTTGCACACAATTTCAAAATTAGCTGATCTACAAGCTCGCAGCGCGGCACTCGGTGCCACGCTGCGAGCTTGTATATCTGCTATTTTTTCAATAGTTAACATTGATGGGGGGCCCGCAGTGAATCCTTGAACCCAGGGCCCAGAATTTGGTGTGACGCCCCTGCATGCGCGCGCACACACACACACACACACACACACACACACACACACACACACACACACACACACACACACACGCGCGTACACCCTAATCCCTCCCCCTCTGTTCATTCCATTCTGAACGAGTAGAGGAATCAGAGAGGAATTCTATTACCATTTTATCCGCCGAGGAAACGACCCCTCCGTTCCCACAGGCGCGCGCACACACACACACACACACTCACTACACGCACGCGCTCACACACTGAGAAAGGAAAGGACGGACCTTCATTAGTGTAATTTGATTGGCAAGTCCTTATCAGTCCTATGAGGTGAGCAGCAGAATTATATTGGATCACAGTTAAAAAAAAAACACTGCCAGCCCCGGCAGTCCTTTACAGCATCCCTCACATAGGTTGTCCAATGTCCACTGTTTTGGATTGTACAGTAAATTATATTATTATTCGTCACCGTAAATACAAAATAAATGTGGTCTCGCTGATTTAAATTCAAATCTGAGTGTAAAAATGTACAGACAATGGGTCCAGAGTTTTGCAGTGTGCATCATATCATGTCATACCTGATGTCAGCTGAATTGAAACGATGTGAATCTAAACAACAGCCCAAAAATGGATGACAAACACATATTCCCATAATGCATGGGCAGCACACTATCAATTATTTCCTTATTGATTATTAATCGAATAATCTACTTGCACATTTTTTGATAATGAAAAAGAAAGGTATAAGTCCACGAATCAACACATAAATTGTGCAATTTTCATGACTGACTGACTACATCAATTTGTCTGATTAACCACTTAAGCCCTTGTTTTATAATTTGTCATACAACAGTGTTGGGGGCAAAACTACAAAAAAGAGCTGATCTACAAGCTTATAACGCGTCAAATTGTGATACGTTGTGAGTTTGCAAATCTGCTCTTTTCTGTATTTATAATTGATACATTAATTCCATTAAAGGGGCCATATTAAAAATATATATTTTCTATAAATATTGGTCCATAATACGGTTTTATACAGGTTTTAGTCTAAACAACCACTCAGTTATTGAAATGTCAGTCTCTAATTCCAAGCCATTTCAGATGCAATACCAAAATGCCCTTTGTTGGCAAGGGGGCGCTGTCTTTGGGCTAAAATTGGAACGATACAGAAAAGATACCATGGCACCATGCTAGTCTTTTCTGTATCGTTCTAATTTTAGCATGGCACCATGCTAATTTTCTCTCTATCGTTTAGCACCACTTTACCTCATGGTTCCACCTCATATACCGTATATAGGGTGCGTTCGGAAATGCGCACTCAATGCACTGGTGTGCCATGTTGTCGTTCGTTTATTCGGTGCATTTGGTGCGTTGTCGTTTGGAAATCCAGTGAGCGGCGCACCAGTGTGCTCAGTGCGCGCACTGACCGACCCTACTCAGAAGATGGGGTTTGGCACAGCGTCAGTGTGGTGTTCTGATTGCTTGGTTTTCATGGCGGTGTCTCGTGCTTCTCAGCTGTGAACAATGGCGTAGGAAATGATAACAAAATGCACCATGTCCAGCTAGATTGGTCCTTTGGGCTTTATTGTTACACACACATCAACATGTAAACTAACAGCAGGTAGGCAAATGTTATGAATTAAATTACCTATTAATAGCAACGTTACGTTAGCAACTGCTGCTTTTAAGAACGTTTTCCGACTGAAAAAGCACACAGTTGCTCTTATCTGGTCGTTCGTAAATAAGCCACACTGAATGCGCTCTACAACGTCACCGCCCACTGCACTCACTACACTGAACACGCACTCGGTGCGCATTTCCGAACGCACCCTTAGTCTCAATAGAATCCACCCCAAAAGTACCGCCCCCTTCTCTTCAGTTGCCAGGAAACTGAAGTGGAGGGGCGGTACTATGCAAATAGGCCCTGGTGTGACATCACACCAGTCCCCTTTTCAGGAGAGAACCATTCGGACACACCCACTCAGAATCACAGAAATTAAAACCAAGGCTTAGAGTTAATGAATTGTATTTTTTGCAGGTGGAAAAATACACTGGGAATAATAAAATACATGAAAAAATAGACATTTTTGAATTTTAAGGTGTGGCCCCTTTAACTGTTGCACCCATAGTAAAGATCACAGCAATACAGGCATGGATCACATAATTAGTCAGAGGGAATAGCATTCATAACTCAACGCACGCACACACACACACACACACACACACACACACACACACACACACACACACACACACACGCGCACACACACGCACACACACGCACGCACACGCACACACACAAAGAGTTCAATTACTATGTGGCAGACCTCCTCCCCGCAGATCCATGCAAAGTTGTTTGGCTCCGTCTCGTCTGCGATGGGATTCACAATTGTTCTGTCACTTCCAATTTGCATCCTGGATTAAGGAACAGAGAGAGCGAGTGAGAGGACAGAAAAAAGGTAAATCGTTAAGATTTGAGGAGAGGAGAAGACGAGACAAAAGCGAGAGGCTGTAATTTGTGGGTTTAGTGTCCCTTAACTATTACTGAATTGACAGAGCTTGTTGAGTGCAGCCTCCAAGCACGTCCGTTTATAGGCATAAATTGACCAACGCTTTTGTCCTTTTCTTTTAATAGTAAAAAAAAAACAGCAGCTATACACGCTCACAACGGGCCGCCATGCGATACGCTGTGTGCTTTTGCTATTTTCATTTCATAAATTATATAGAGTGGCTCATAAGTGGCTAAATGATATAGCCACTTAAAGACTCAACCGTTTCGAGGACAATACCAGGGGTGTCAATTGGGTATGGCAGGGGTATGCAGCTGCCATACCCCGGGTCCAGGGGGGAAAATAAAAGTTACTTTTAAATATAACTCCATGAATTTCTCTTTGTCTATCTGTGCTGGTTATTATGTTGTTATATTACAGTAAAATGACTACAAATGCAACATTTTACAAAATGGTCACTTTAACATATTATAATTATATTCCCCACTCTTTTATTCTCCTTATCTTGACACAATGGTATATTCCCAGGTTCCACAGGTCAGCAGCACACGTTCAATTCATTATTGTTAATTGTGACACGTTTACTAACATGTTTAGCTGCACTTGAACAACTGTTCCAGGCTGCCATATCCAGCCCAATAAACCGTAGAAACGGGGAAAAAAATAAAATGTACTTCTTAAAATACATGTATCATGCCTGTTGCTAAGGTATGGCAACATGACTGGTAGACACCAGTCATGTTTCCATACCTTAGCTTTTTCTGAACTGACACCACTGGACAATACTGTGCGGATACCGCCTCAGTACTGTATTCTACTGTCATCCTGTTTTCCTCAATGACACTGTATAGTGTGGTTACCGTACTGACGTACTGACTGACTGTTGATATTGATACTGTATCGTGATACTGTATTTGGGCCGGCTGTGGCTTAGGAGGTGTAGCAGGTCGTCCAATGATCCGTGGGTCGGCGGTTCGAATCCTGGCTCCTCCTGTCCACATGTCGAAGTGTCCTTGGGCAAGACACGGAACCCCACATTGCCTCTAATGGATCGGTCGGTGTCAGCTTGCCACCATTGGTGTGTGAATGTGGGAAGTGAGGATGCTGATGTCGAATGTTCGCCGCTTCACCGCCCAATACATGAATGAATGAACCATTGTAAAGCGCTTTGAGCACATGGAAAAGTGGAATATATATACATAGCCTATATATATATATATATATATATAGTGGTGCAACGGTTAACACAATTCACGGTGCGGTTCGGTTCAAAATTTTGGTGTCACGGTTCGATACTTTTTCGATACAAAAAATAAACAGAAATGTCATTGATTTATAAATGTATTTTTATAACTACGTATTTTTTTGTTTTAACTTTGAACAATACGGTACCCAACCTCTAGGGTAGTGGTTCTCTAAGTGGGCTCTGCAGACCCCTAGGGGTCCTTGAGGGGGTTCCAGGGGAATGTGGATGTGGATCGGTTCGGTCCCTCGTATTGAATTTGAATCGTGTTTCTAACATGGTAAGTTTCAGAATCGATTCTCATTTTCCAAAAATCGATTTTTATGATTTTTATTTTATGATTTTTTATTATGATTTTTTTCATTATGATAATGTATTAGTTATTATGTTGTGTTTGTACAAGTTAAAATATTGTGTGCAAGCATGAATAAATCAGACATGTTGTCTTGGATTTACCTTTGTTTGTTATTATTGCAGTAAGTTGATAAAACCTTTACAATTATAAAAGCTACGTAAATGTACTGTGCTTTCATGCCAGCAGACTGGAGTAGATCCTGATATATGAATTGAATAGAGAATCTTTTTGAATCGAGAATCGTTTTGAATCGAGAATTGTTTTTAAATCGGAAAATAATCGTTTCTGAATTCGAATCGTTTGGATTTGAAAGAATCGAAAATAATCGTGAATCGTGACCCCAAGAATCGATTCTGAATCGAATAGTGGGATACCCAAAGATTCACAGCCCTAATTGACCGGTTCTTTTTTTTTTTTTTTTTTTTTTTTTTAGAGCTATATGAAATCTCCGGGCTCAGGGTAGTTGTTGGTAACTCCATAATCACGGATAAGAAAGAGGTTACTTATTTGGGATGTATTCTGAACAACGGTTTATCTGGAGAGAGCATGGCACTGAAAGTTATCCTGAGGATAAAATGTCTTGCCAGAATATCACCCCTTCATAGACAGAAACGCATTCATAATATTAGCAGGGGCATTGGTGCGATGCCACTTTGACTATGCATGCACATCCTGGTACTTAAGTCTCTAACATCCCAATGATCCTTGGGAAAAAGCTCCAGACCTCACACACACACATGCGCGCACACACACACACACACACACACACACACACACACACACACACACACACACACACACACACACACACACACACACACACACACACACACACACACACCAAAAGGACCATGATGGAAATAAGCTTTTAGCTTTCTTGTATCTACCCTTTTGACAATGTTTTATTTGTACATTGCTTTGTTCTGTGCATATTGTCAATCAATCAATCAATCAATCAATCAATCAATCTTTATTTTCTGCACAGTGCTGGTACCGTGTCCGGTGTACGAATGTACAGACTCTAGTAAGCTAATGGCTTGACTTGTGTGGAGTAAGAAGATCAGACATAACTGCCGCTAGAAGGCGCTATATCCTCATGGGCTCACAGCTTTGTTTTTTGTATTTTAATTCCCCCTAAGGGAATCTTACAGTAGATCGCATCATACTGTATAAGAATTGCGATTGTATTCATATGGATATGAAACATCAACTGACGGTTGAGGAAGTACTAATTCCAGAAGGAGCGAGTGCATTCTCCGGCACCGGCGTCAGACACGGCGATGCCGGTAACTGCCGACAACAGCCGCGGCAGGCACTGCCACACGGACCGGCGGTGGACCGGGTTAGGCTTATCGAAAAAACGTAATGCACATTAGTGAATGGAAACACGAAAGCGAATTATGTTTTGAATTAAAATGCATTGAACTAACGGGAAGGGCTGGTGGGGGTTGGCCGCCTCTTGGTTGTACCAAGTTACCAACACGTTCAAAGTTGTGCTCAAAAGTAAAACCATTATCATTTTTATTCTCCGTTCAGCGACGGCGTTGCGTGCACAGAACGGCCGAGAACAGCAGACCTCCAAGCTCACATCGCATATCCACAACGAGCTGTGATGAGCTTGTACTGTATATCAGCTGTTATCGTGCTCAATGCTGCTGCAGGGTCGTCTTCTCTTCTTCTCTCTCTCTCTCTCTCTCTCTCTCTCTCTCTCTCTCTCATCTTATGAAATCTATAGGCTGAAGAGCCCTGGGTTAGAGTGTTCAATAATGTGTCTCACTTGACTGGAAAAATAGCGCCTGTCCGACTGCTTATTTCATGAACTATCTTCCAAGAATCGCATTTCATCAGTGAATGGAAACATGCATGCAAAATGCGCATTTTCTTTTTTCGGCTTCCTAATTCCAATAAGCTTTATGGAAACACAACTACTGACTCATTATCTACATAAAAAAAACACCTCAAAACACACCTGTTTAGGCAGGCATATATGCCTGACCTTATTGTTGCTCTGCTGCAAACTGAATTAGTTTCGATTTTTTAAACAATGAATTTTTACATAAATTGTTGTTTTTTAATTGGTGTACGGCGACCTTGAGTGCCTTGAAAGGCACCTTATGAATAAATAAAATGTATTATTATTATTAACAGCCGTAGCAGGCATCGCCACACAGACCGGCAGGCATTGCCGCCCGACGGTGGTTAGTTTTTTTTTTTTTTTTTTTAAATAATGTACAGTAACTCAATATCATAAAAGAGTAAACGACACATAAGTCACATAACCGACAAAATCACCATGCAGGTGGTTTAATTTATTTCTGGAACACAGTTCTTATATGACACAATCTATGACGCAAAGATGGGGAAATCCTGTACACGAAACATCACTGTGACTCAGTGTGGGAGAGTGGGAGTGACGTCAGGGCTTCGGTACTCTGTTTAAAATGTTCTATTTAATTAATAATGGAGAACGGTATAGAGACTATAAGAGATGGGTGTGTGGCAGGGACGTGCAGAGAATGTTAGAGAGGCAGGGGCTGAAAGTTCTAAAAGGGCCTTTCAGTGAAAATATCAAAAATAGCCGACCTCCAAGCTCACATCACATCATCTTGGAGGTCTTCTATTTTCACCACACTGAACTAAGCATAATCAAGTCAATACTGGAGATGTGGCGTAACGGCATGGATTACTACACAGAGAGGGCAATTCTTTCAACTTAAGATGCTGCATTCAAGTGCAGGAGAGTTTGGACAAGGAAATTCTCTTGAATGCCCGCCTTCAGGTTTGGCATGGAAAGAGGGCATTTGCATTTCTTACAGTTACACGAGAGTAAAAACAGCATTCATGGTCTGGAGAGGGCACTTTTTACAGGCGGATAAAAGGGCAGGGGCTCAAGCCCCCTTTTGATGTCTATGTGTGCCACGTGCCTGAGGAGATGGGTGTGCGGGCACAGGCTGTGGCACGGAGCGAAACGTGCACCGTTCTAATGAGTCTCTCCACAGGTGAGGAACCATGTGTGGCTCCGTTTGAAGTGCTCTGCCAGAGGATTTCGTGGGAGGATACAAATCGTCAAGCCATGCAGGCTTTGAAAGCTATGAAAAGAGGGGATTTGATATACTGGAACCGTTCAATTTTGATCACCCAAATCACGTAGATGTCTTTCTCTCGGTTCTAATTCCAGTCAAAGAGACAGCGATGAATCATTCCCATGCTCCATCACACGCTGCCTGCAAATGATGCAGAAAGAGTTGTTGGAAAAACGCTCTGAAAAGAGCTCCCCATTAGTCTGTCGCCAGGGGCGTCACACCAAATTATGGGCCCTGGGAACAAGGATTCACTGCGGGCCCCCCATGAATGTTCTTCATGAATGTTCTTCATGAGGGGATTTAACCCATTTAGACTGGGAATGCATTATTACGCATTATGTTGTGCTTTAACTATTGAAAAATAGCAGATCTACAAGCTCACAGGGCGGCACCGAGTGCCGCGCTGCGAGCTTGTAGATCTGCTATTTTTGAAAAATTGTAAACATTAATTTTGTGCAAGTCTTTGAATATTTTTGACCCGATTCTATAAATGTTTAGAAACTTTTTCATGTGAAGGACGCCCAAAATGAGATGTATTTGGCCATGGACCCCCATTCAATCTCAAAATATTTAGTTCCAGGGACCCCCCCAAAAGCAAACATTTGAGTTACAAATGTTCGCTTAAAAAAATACATATTTATTCCAAGATCTGTCTACATTTTTATGACTTTTCAAAAATAGCAGATCTACAAGCTCGCAGCGCGGCACTCGGTGCCGCGCTGTGAGCTTGTAGATCTGCTATTTTTCAATAGCTAAAGTATAAAACGATTAAGGCTCCTCCTCCTTGGGCCCTAGTAACTCAGTCCCACTTTCCCCCCCTTGTGACGCCCCTGTCTGTCGCTGTAATGTACATAGATCCGTCATCGTTATCTTTTTAAAGGTCATAATTGACAAATTTCAAACCCACCAGACCAGATCTTTATTTTATACATTTGTCGGTGAAAGACGTGCCATATCTACTTACACAGCATATTGACCCGCAGGTTATTTTAGGATACTCCGATGAAAAGTAATACATTTCCCAAGAACAATTAACATCCACATAGATCAGTTTATTCTGAGGTTGTCTGGTAAAAGCATTCGATATTCAGTATTGAACTATCGAGAACGGGTGAACAGGCACGTGCGGGGGCTTGAGCCCCTGCCCTTTTAACAGTCTGTAAAAAGTGCCCTCTCCAGAACATGAATGCAGTTTTTACTATGGTGAAAGAAACGCAAATGCCCCTCTTTCCATGCCATACCTGAAGGCAGCGTTCAAGAGAATTGCCTTTTCTGAACTCTCCTGAACTTGAATTTATCATCTTATGTTGACAGAATTGCCCTCACTGTGTAGCAATCCATGCCGTATGCCACATCTCCAGTATTGCCTTTTGTGGTTTAGTGTGGTATCAAGTACTGAAAATAGCCGACCTCCAAGCTCACAACCGTTGTGAGCTTGGAGATCTGCTATTTTCAATATTTTCACCAAAAGGCTCTTTTAGAAATGTCAGCCCCTGCCTCTCTAACATTCTCTGCATGTCCCTGGGGGTGACCGTATAGTCAGTGGTGGACAAAGATACTCTACTGCTTTAAAAAAAAAAAAAAGAAAAAAAAAAAAAAAAAGTATGTTCAAAAGTACACGATTTATAAAAAAAATACTGAAGCAGTTAATATCAATTAGGCTACTGTATAATTGTTTTTTATACATTAGAATAGAAAAGAAAGGAATTCTCCAATTCCTTTCCCAGTTAGAAAAATGATAAACCGCACGTTAATTATTATGTAACCTCGCCGGTGTTTGTTCACAACATGCCGTTTGGTTTCCGCCTAAAGCGCGGAAACCACTAGAAGAAGCGGCGTCGCTTTGATTTGGTTCCCTCTGTTTGTTTCCCCAATCCCTTTTAAAATGCTGGAGTAGCCTAATGTAGTCTTGCCAGTCGCTAAACAGTTGGACTAAAAGATACATATACCAAACGAATTTTCGAATCATCAAGAAGTTTATTAGGTAGGCCCTAAAAGTATGTCCTTGAGCGCAGGGGAATATTTTGGGTTAAAACTGTTTCCGGTGGATAGTTCCGGCCAAATTGTAGTCCTTTGAGTACTACAACATGCCGTTTTGTGGTTTCCGCTCCAGACCGGTTACAAGCCCGAAAAGTGAAGTGATCCTAGACTAATTATTATGTACAGAACACACATTTTAACTCTTTTAAACGAGTGCTCGTTCTTTGTTTCACATGTCCGCTGCGCCATAACGAGCGTTCGTTCTTTTACCTGAGCACTGTAAGCATATGAGGGGTGGCGCGGGTGTGTACAGTAGCAGCAGCTCCCATAACGTTAGTCTCAAATCTGGAGCACACATAAACAATAATGGCGGCGGGATCACTTCCTTGATGGTTTTCTATACGCCTGTATCTAGTTTCTCTATTTCTATGTCTGAAAACCGATGCAAACAGAGGGAGAGGAGGAGCTTCTCGCTCCGTAATGGCAGCCCCCATACTGTTGTGGATTTTTTTCATTGCTCCGTGAGCAGTGCAGCCGTCTTTTACACAAGACCGCGATAGGAAATAATGGATGGCTATTTTTCTATAAATTCGCAAAGATAAGCTAGAGTAATTGATTTTGACAGGACATTTTGATTGAATTTTAGTCAGTCTTTTAAATGAAATAAAAAAAAATGATTGTCATATTTTAGTCATCTGACATGTTCTAGTCTAGTGTTAGTCAACCAAGTAGCATACGTTATTATTATTAGTGGCCAAGGCCACGAAGTGGCAAATGGCCACTCATTGATATTGGACTTGGTCATTATTATTCTTCCGCCACTTTTGCTCTAGCGGCTAGACCGTGCAGTCGCTTTTTACGAAACTCGGCAGTATGGCAGAGGACTATGCCAAACGGCTAAAACGCGAAGCTCGCAACAATCGGCCAAAGGGTGGCGCTGTAGGAAGCCTTCGAAAGTGCAAACTTTGAACTGGTGTAGCTCATGCCCTGTTTCAGGTACAGCAATGAAACCTGTATACACTTATGCGTCTCCTCATGCCGAACAACTTTTACGCTCTGACTTTTGACCTCTGACCTTTACTTCTCCCACAATTTTGAATTATATGAAAAACAGTCAAAATCTATCTCCTCCTGGGATTTTCGCGTAACGTGCGCGAAACTTTTTTTACATGAACTTTGGACCAACACGGTCATCGCACAGCAGCCGGATTTTCTTTAAAGCGAAACATTATTTTTTAATAATTAACCGTATAATGCAGTTTCATGCAAATTATTCTTCTGCCTCTAAATCATACATGCAAAGTGACACGTTCATGGCACTATGGCAGAGGACTATGCCAAACGGCTAAAACGCGAAGCTCGCAACAATCGGCCAAAGGGTGGCGCTGTAGGAAGCCTTCGAAAATGCAAACTTTGAACTGGTGTAGCTCATGCCCTGTTTCAGGTACAGCAATGAAACCTGTATACAAGTATGCGTCTCCTCATGCCGAACAACTTTTACGCTCTGACTTTTGACCTCTGACCTTTACCTCTCCCACAATTTTGAATTATATGAAAAACAGTAAAAATCTATCTCCTCCTGGGATTTTCGCGTAACGTGCGCGAAACTTTTTTTACATGAACTTTGGACCAACACGGTCATCGCACAGCGGCCGGATTTCTTTTAAAGCGAAACATTATGTTTTAATAATTCACTCAATGTTGCAGTTATATGCAAATTATTCTTCTGCCTCTAAATCATACATGCAAAGTGACACGTTCATGGCATTTGGCAAATATGTAGAGGGTTAGTCCAAATATCACTGAAAGCAATCTTACTCCAATTGGCCAAAGGGGGGCGCTATATGAAGCGTTTGAAAACTCAAACTTTAAAGGGGCATAAGTCATGCCTCGTTTCGTTTAAAGACATGCAACTTGGTTACACGCGTGCCTTGACTCAAGCGGAAGACATCCGTGTCTTTGTTAAGTAAGCTCCGTCCTTAGATTTTCCGCAATTTTGAGCAGTTTGTAAAACACTTAAATCCGCTTTTATTCCGGAACTTTCGCGTCACGTGCACGGAACTTTTTTTACATGAACTTTGGACCAATATCTAAAGATCTGTCAGATCGGATTTTTAAAAAATTGAAACATGCATTTTTAATAATTCAATAAATATTGCAAGTTGTATGCAAATTATTCTTCTGCCTCTAAAACATACATGCAAAGTAAAATTTTCATGATGAACTACTGTAGAGGGTTAGTCCAAACATCGCTGAAACCAATCTTACCCCAATTGGCCAAAGGGGGGCACTATATCATTTTGAAAGAAGGCGTCAAGTACATTACATGAAACTTTTTCTTTTTTCTTTTCTTTTTAAAAAAAATGACAAGTCCATCATGTGTGGCTGCTGTAGTGTAGTGGTCAGTGCCTGTGCCTGGTATACGGATGGTTGTCAGTTCAAACCCCACATCGGGTTGAGTTGATGTTAATATCCTGGATGCCATGGTATGTGCATATGTCAAACTCTTTAATGTTGACACGTCTGATCTAACTCCAGATCACGTTCATGTTTAAAATGAGCCCCACAACTACTGTAGATTTACATGAAACTTTTTCTTTTTTCTTTTCTTTTTTTTTAAAATGACAGGTCCATAATGTGTGACTGCCGTAGTGTAGTGGTCAGTGCCTGTGCCTGGTATACGGATGGTTGGCAGTTCAAACCCCACGTCGGGTTGAGTTGACATCCTGGATGCCCATGGCATGTGCATATGTCAAACTCTTTAATGTTGACACGTCTGATCTAGCTCCAGATCACGTTCATGTTTAAAATGAGCCCTTCTCTACCGGCTGTTTTTTTCTGTTTTGAGTAAAATGAGCCCTTCTCTACCGGCTGTTTTTTTCTGTTTTGAGTAAAAGAAAATATGATCACTCGAAAATGTCAGAAATACTCAGATTACATTTACTCAGATTGATTTCACCCCAAGCCTCCAAAATATAAAAAATAAATCAATAAAATCAAGGCACTCAAACTACATAGAACTTTTTTTTTAAACAAACATGGTTAACAGATCCTGTGGCTGCCTAGTGTAGTGGTCAGGGCATATGCCTTTCATGCAGAAGGTCGTTGGATCGAATCCCGCTTGGGGTTTATATAAGAATAATACCATGACATTTAGTAGACTTTACAGTTTGGTTCCTTGAACAATGTCTGATATGGAGCCTTCCTAAAAATGTCCCCCAACCCCCCTTGATGCGTATTTTAATATCCGCTATTACTAAATAATGTATTTTGCATCATAAATCCTGAAACAAGCATTATAATACAAACTGTCATGTCTACACCTATGTTGTGATTTTCAAGGATTGCAATGATATCATGTACCAGGTCCAGTGGCCTAGTGGTTTGAGTGTCTGCCCTGAGACTAGGAGATCCGGGTTCAAACCCGGGTCGCGTCATACCAAAGATTCTAAAAAATGGGACCCGTTGCCTCCCTGCTTGAAACTCAGCATCAAGGGTTGGATTGGGGGTAACTCCCTGCGACATACTAGCGTCATGATGTACTTGTACATCAAGCTGCCTTACGCTACAGAAACAGGAGATAGGCTCCCGCCCTATGAGATTCATAGCCTGGCTGATTCATATGGTCTTCATAGCTCAGCAAGGCTTACTATGTACATCATCAAACTGTGCATAGTATCACAGTTTTTTTTATGTCTGTTGCATATAGGCCTACAGTCTTTTGCATACATGTTGTGTAGAGGCCAATTTGTGCTTTTACCTATAACCACCGATTAGTGTAAAACTTTGTATGCACACTTCCCAGAGGCCAAGGAAAAACCTGTGCCCTGCATTTTTCACATCTGCCATTTATAGCGCCACCAGAAGGCCGACTTACAGTATGTAAAACACATTCTTCGATATTACTCCTTCAGATTTTATCCGAAAATCACACAAATCAGTACACAGTAGTCTCTACAGTGATGTAATCATGACAGATTTGTCAGATATCATATTCTATCTAATTGGCTAACATTGAATTCCAAGGTTTGCAGGATTGCTCCTTTTTGAACAAAATGTCTCAAATCATGAACGTAGCCTGCTATGTGTGTGTGAAATTTTGCACACACATTCCCACTAGGCCAAGGAACAGATGCCACCCTTCTCACATTGGCCTGTTATAGCGCCACCAGCGGGTCAATTTTTGCAAAACCCATTTTTGGAACAAAATGCTTCAAATCCCGCATGCAGCGTACGATTGCCGTGAAAGGCCCAAGAACGCGTGGCACCCTTTTCACTTTGGCCTATTATAGAGTCACCACTAGGCCAAAAAAACCTACCTGACCTGCCGGAGTCCTGTTCGGAAGAACACTGCTTCTAGTTTTTCTTTGATGTCTTCGTTGCTTTCCCTTGATGCCTTTTTGCTTTCCTGCTTTTTATGCCTTGGCCACTTTATCGCTGCTTGCAGCTATATTTATTATTATTATTATAAGTCGACTAAATTCCACAGTTGATTTAGTCGACTAAAACGTATTTTGGCGGTGCCTTGATGGCGTCATAATGCCATCTGGTTACGCTCTGAAAAATAGCAGATCTACAAGCTCACAACAGAGCGCAGCACCCGAGCACAACAAAAATAAAACATAAAATGACTTTTCTTGTTCTCCACTAGTCCCTCCCTATCGTTTCAGACTAGTTTTTATTTGTTTGTTTTATTTGTTTTATTTTAATTTACTCTTTGTCAAGTCCCACCCGTTGTCCTGCCCCTCTTCGCACCGATTGGCCGCTGTGTCTTGATGGGACAAAAGTCCTTTCTCTCCATCCACTACCATTGAAATTCAGTTGCTTCTTATTGTTATTCTGTGTATTCAATTCTTATTTTAAACTTTCAGTAAAAAGGAGCCTCTCACGTGCAGTATAGTGACTGGGCATTTTTCCAAAACATTATGTTTTAGCAAATTCAACATAAAAAAGGTGGAACCAGGGCGGGACAAGGCATATAGAGCCTGCTGGTTGGTCAGTCAGGGACCAACCAGAAGGCTGACAAAGGGTGAATAGAGACAGACGGGCTCCTACAAATTCACGCCCACAATTGAAACAGCGGCCCCGCTTCGGGTAAGGGAGAACGGTGAACTGCAAGCCAGCCCATAGAAAGTCATTGCAATTCACCCTTGAATAGCCTAATATTAAAATAATCATACACAAACTGAAGACTATATTGATTTAAATAAAAATGTGTTTTCAAATGTATGGCCTGACCCTGATAACATATCTTCTTGTTTGCTAAATACATGATGTGAGTCAAGTTTAATTTGCCACTTGAATGGGTTACCCATAATGTTAACAGAGAAGAGGGGAAACGGCAGAGAGAAAACCTGTCGCTTTTCAGTGACATCACTGTCTTTACTGCTGTGCGTTTATGAGCGCCGACTTTGAAGATCCCGACCTTTTCAACTACAGAGTGGATTCTCCAGGTTAGTATTAATCCAAAAATAACCTGCAAGACTCCGTTTGGAAGAAGCGAGATGCGATCATTTTCCAAAAATAAACAGCCTAATTATACATGAGAGACAAGCATATCTGGGTATTGAAATCCTCAAGGGATGCTTACATGACGCATGTACCATGCGACCACCTAAACTTAAGATTTCCAATGCTAGCACTTTTGACTCACAGATGAAGTATATTAAAGTATATTGTAGGTAGTGTGTCAATATGACAGATATGCCACTTTAAAAAGGCAAAATTAAACTCATGGGACACTTTGTTAGAACACAAAAAAAATCGCTATGGACTCAGTAGTCAACCACTGAAATTATGATATTTCACGATGCCTCTCATTGGGATTGCATTGGCAGCTGCAGTTCACCGTTCATCCTTACCCGAAGTGGGGTCGCTATCACAATAGAGCGGCCATATTTGTAGGCGCCCGTGTGTCTCTATTGTCGACATGTTTAGTCATAGTACGAGTCATCAGTGTTGGGGAAGTTACTTTACGAGTTAAATTTATACCCCTGGAGAAACGTAACTTATAAAGTTTCAAGTTACATAGAAAAAGTAACTTGAGTTACTTTTTTTTTTCAGTGTTAAATTGAGAATGTACATTTGGTGTACATGAAAAGAAATATAATATCCTACAAAAAAAGTCACATGCCAGCAGAATGCCTCTCAACTGTTTTATTTCAAAAAGGTTGACATTTTCTTTAGTAAACATCTGTGTTCCTAATATAAAGTAAAAAAAAAAGAAGAAAATGATGATCTGTTGAGGACATTTGATCGTCAATCTTAACAAAACTTAAATGTAAAATTATAACTTCGCTTGTAACTTCTTGTAACTTGAGCCAAAAATGACCCAAAAAGTATCTCAGTTACTTGACGAGTTACAGAAATATGAATGTAACTCAGTTACCAGCAAGTTACAGCAAAAGTTTACGTAACTCAGTTACATGTAACTTTAACTTCCCCAACATCATAGCTTAGTTTTTGTTTGATTTTGATTTTGTTTTCGTCATGGAAGAAAGTCAGTCGACGAACACTTTTCATCCCAGTTTTAGTCGACGACATCAACGCAAGGCCAGACTCAGAGTGACCAATGTGACTGCTGGCACAGCTCCAATGATGCACAGATGGCATGCATTTTGTCACCACAGCTTGTTAGGAATACATAGCCCATATGCACGCATGCACACACACACACACACACACACACACACACACACACACACACGACACACACGACACACACTGACACACTGCTTGACCCCTTAGTGCAGGAGCGTCCAAAATGACGGTGTCATCATCGCCACATGTGACCATTCAGTGTGAAAGTATGTGTACTGTATGCTTGATGTAGCACAGTCAGTCTCTCGGGGGTGTCACACCACATTCTGGGCCCTGGGTACAAGGATTCACTGCGGGCCCCCCATCATGTTCTTCATAGGGGGAACTGGGAACGCATTATTACGCATCATTGTGTGCATTAACTATAAAAATAGCAGATATACAAGCTCACAGCGCGCTGTGAGCTTGTAGATCTGCTATTTTTGAAAAATCATGAATATTTGTGCAAGTCTTTGAATGTATAGCCTGACAATATCACACTGTGTGGATATTAGCCTGGTACTCTAGTTCAGGCAATTCTCGCTATTTCTACGTGTCATTATTTCGACTAAGGGTTAGGGTTAGGTTTAGGCATAGTTTTACTGAGGTTAATAAAAAGGATTCGCTTTTTTGGGGGGCAAAAGTTCTCATCTGCCTACAAAATGATGTCAGACTTAACAGCCCCATTGGCCCGTGTTCAGGGGAGGGAAGCCGGGCGGGGAGGAGGGTGATAATAGTCACTGCATGTAATCATGCGGGCCGGGGAGGCGGGATGGGATGTCGTGAGCAAAGAAATCTCGATTTACGATATTATCGCGATAATCACAATATCCCCAACATCCATTATCCTGGGGCGGAACACAGGCAGTTTTTTGGCAAAGACATTTGATAGAGAGTGAAAAAAAAGACTGTGTCAAGTACGTATATTATAAGTACCTTTTACCAATTATAGAGGGTTTAAATGGTACCGGATATGCAGCACGGCAAATAAAAGGTGAATTGATCCCAGTGCATGACGGAGGACGATATCACGATAAATGAAATCTCCACGATAAGATTATCGTGAGTGTTTTTTTTATCACGATAAACGATAATATCGCGTATCGTCCCATCCCTACCGGGGACGCGGGAGGAGTGGGATCGGGAGTTAGGCGAGGCGGTGGGATACAACAACAGTGGCAATACAGGAATGTGTGTGGGGAGTAAAGCCTGTATCATAGTCGGGTCCGCGGTGGAAGGCTTTACACCGCGGTGTAGTCTTTTTGAGTCTTTTTGAGTCATGAAACTACAACGTTACATCATTCCTCACGGTGGAGAGCTTTCCACCGTGAGTCCCAACACATCTCTCTGTTTTTACTATCAGACAGACAGGCTCTACACCCCGTTCACTGATTGGTCGACCTGAACCGGTCTAGACGGGGTAAAGGACTTCACCGTGGGCCGTGACTATGATGGCCTGCACTTATTTTCTGACTTGAGGTGCAAAGCTTTCCACCTCAAATTTGCGGTGGATAGGTCTCCACCGTAGACTCTGATACGGGCTTAATTCATTCATTGGCATAACGACTAAATTCGGCAGAAAACAATAATTGGGCTACTCTATTAAAATGATATAGTATATCGTCGTTGTCGGGTGGAAACCTTGCATGTCCAAAACCGTTTGTTTTGTATTTATCATTTTAAAAATGCTTGAAACTAGTGAAAACAGCAGATCTACAAGCACACAACGCCTCGCGGCGCGAGGCGTTGTGTGCTTGTAGATCTGCTGTTTTCACTACTTGTGTGCGATGGCCTTGTATGATGAAGCAGGGCTTTACTTTGCGAAAAAAATTACATTTTTGATACTTGGCGATACAAGGTTTCTGCCCGACCTTGACGATATATATATTTTTTTTAAAATCCTGATGATCGGCATAATTAGAAAGTAGAATCCTGCATAAATGAGGATGACTACATCTGCCCCAAAGCATCATGGGAAACGGAGTTCCCCTTAACTCTGGGGTACAGAATTAAAGGGTATATACGACAATGGCGGTAAAAGTTGTAGATTAGCTGTTTGCTCTATCCATATAAAAAAAATCTAATGTGTGGGCGGTGGACTCCCTGACAGACACACAATCAGACAGACAGACATAAGACATACACTCTCTCTCTCTCTCTCTCTCTCTCTCTCTCTCTCTCTCTCTCTCTCTCTCTCTCTCTCTCTCTCTCTCTCTCTCTCTCTCTCTGGGATCCCTTCACTTTTCGGGGCTTTCATGTTGTAGTCCTCAAAGGACTACAATTTGGCCGGAAAGATCAAACCGGATTCAGCTTTTACCCAAAATAATTCCCCTGCGCTCAAGGACATACTTATACCTAATAAGCCCCTTGATGCGGCGTAGTTTTGCTTTTGGAAAATTTGTTTGGTATAGGCCTATGCGTCTTTTAGTCCAGCTCGTAGCGACTGGCAAGACTACACTAGGCTACTGGAGCATTTTAATAGGGATTGGGGAAACAAACGAGGCGAACCAAAACAGCAAAGCGACGCCGCTGCTTCTGCCTGTGGTTTCCGCCTAGACCGGATCAAACCGCCCCGTTGTAAACGAACATCAGGCTTTCCCCCGAGAAGGCCTGGTGACGCTCTCTCTCTCTGCTCTCTCTCTGCTCTCTCTCTCTCTCTCTCTCTCTCTCTCACACACACACACACACACACACACACACACACACACACACACACACACACACACACATATACACTGGGTTGCCCAGAGCTCCTCTTGGACTGTGAATGAGAGAGAGAGAGAGATGCAGGGAGACGTGAACAGAGGATTCCTCATTAGTGTTCCCAGTGCCCAGGGCACAGCCAGCGCTTTAGCTGTTTCTTCAAAGCACATCAGCGCACATGCCTTTTTCTGGGTCAGGAGAAATAGACACCAAACACATGCTATATAGCCCCCATACGCTTATGGTGTGTATACAGATGCTTGTTCCTCTTCTCGCGGGGTCAGCCTGTTGTCAAGAGCTGATACAGTAGACCAGGGGTCTTCAACGTTTTCAGGCCAAGGACCCCTTAGCTGAGAGAGAAAATAAGCAGGGACCCCCACAACCTTTTCGTAGATTCCATATACCGTATTTTCCGGACTATAAGGCGCACTTAAAAGCCTTTAATTTTCTCAAAAAACTACAGTGCGCCTTATAGTCCAGTGCACCTTATATATGGATCATTCATTGACATTGACATCCCCTTTAGCACAGCTCCATCTGTTGGATGCATAACGCAACGGTAGCGTCTATTATGTGCGCCTTATAGTCAGGTGCGCCTTATATACACACAGAAAAATAATGGTTCTTAAATGGTTCTTTAAAAGGCTATACGGTTCTTTGAAGAACCATCACCTACTAAAGAACCATTTTATTTAACAAATGGTTCTTCAGATTCCTCATATGGTTCATTTAAAAGGTTCTAGGCCTATGGGAGGATGGTTCTTTGGGATTTAAAATGTTCTAGGCCTATGTGGAGGTTGCAGTATGTGTTTTGCAACTGTAAATTATAACCTACATAAAACAATTACAATTTTCAATGTGTGGAAAGATTTATAAAAAAACAATAGGACCTTTTAGCCAGCCGGCAGGCTTATCTCTGATGTCACTGACTCAGCCATAACCATGCAACTACCCAAATATGAAGTGTATCTAACCATGTGTTGTCATGGCATCAGGTGCAAACAAATCAGTCTGCTCCATATATGGGTACAAAAGGTGGCATGCCCATGGAGATATACTGATGGCATCAGGGATATAAAAGGGATAAGGACTGACAGATACATAGATCTCCATATATGGGCATATCAGTTGGTTTGGTGGCGCAACAATAGTGTGAGTGGCGGCCTGCGGCCATTTTGCTGTCATAAAGACTTCTGAAAATATGCATATAAATTATTATAAACCTGGAACCAAGACATCCAGTCCTGGTGAATCATTACCATAAAACATCTTATTCTGTCAAAACATATTTGAAAAACACCAAAAATGGGAATTTATTAAATACCCTAACCCTAACCCTATTAAATATTTTATATAATATAATTTTTGGTGAATCATGACCAAGCTAGGTGACTGCTTTAAACCTGTTGTCCCTTTGAGCATGGCATTACATGTATAGCTAGAATTGTTATTACTCTCTCTCTCTCTCTCTCTCTCTCGCGCGCACGCGCACGCACGCACGCACGCACGCACGCACGCACGCACGCACGCACACACACACACACACACACACACACACACACACACACACACACACACACACACACACACACACACACACACACACACACACACACACACACACGGCATTATGTCGGCCCGCCCACTTTTTCCTTCTGACTGCTGCGTCACATCTCCTCCTCTCCTGAAAATGGAAGTTATTAGCGAAGTTTGTCATCTCCATTCTTCAACATTTCCTTCATTCTGGAAGTAAGGTAAGGTTTTTTCGACTTTCAACATGTTTTAGTTGACGTTAGAATGTTCCACTGCCATGCAAAACGAGCAGTAGTTACATTTGTTTGTTGTGACAGCCAGGGCAGAGGGAGACTGGAGACACACACCAGTACTGTTGATTAGCTGTTAGCTGCAGCTGCTAATTCAATTGACTGTTAGCTGAAAGCTAAGAAGGCATGTAGTTGAACTTTTGATGTAAACTAGCATAAAAGTCAAGTTTAGTTGTTGAAGGCATTTTTAGTGGTGTGTGTCCTGTGTTATTTAAATGACAGGTCAATGTGTTTAAAAAGAGGGGGAAATTGACTCTGTATTTCCTTACAGAACGTGTGAAGGGATTTGCTGGCAAAGTAAGTAATCCTGTGGAAACTGTGTGTGTGTGTGTGTGTGTGTGTGTGTGTGTGTGTGTGTGTGTGTGTGTGTGTGTGTGTGTGTGTGTGTGTGTGTGTGTGTGTGTGTCACATCCACAACACAAGATAATGGCACAAAATAATTAAATGTCAGTAGGCCTACTATGTAAAATTCTGTTTTTAGATTATGTCAATGGTGAAATCGATGTTTGACAAGTATTGGACTAATGTTAAATATAAACATTTTGCTGACCCTACTGTACATTAAAGGAGAACTTCACCACTTTTCAACCTAACTTCATTTAATTGGTCCTCACTAATGTTCATGATAAAATAACAAAAAAATCATAGAACTCCGTCCGTCTACCAGTGACATCCTCGATAGGGAATCAAAACAAATAGAAACTAGGCTTTCTATTCTTGAATTTCTATTCTTGAAAAGTTGCAATGTTATAATGGAAGGCATTGTTCTCACTATAATAAAAATCTAAATATTTAAAAAAAGAATCTTCTAAACAATGATGTCATTGGTAGATGGATTTCTGAACTGCCCACAGCCCTCCCATGAGACACAGAGTAGAAACAAAATTGTGAACATTAATGACGATGGGTTGAAAAGTGGTCATCATCAAAAGTAAGGTTTATGCAGTATAAGATGACTTAAAAGGTTTGCAGTATATGCAATTCCAAAGTCAATTTAATTTACATTTTAAAAGAATACTGAAATGAACACGGCATTTCTTTATTTTTATCATTTCAAGAATAGCTGCCGCTGCCAGGAAGGGTTCAGAGGTCAGCACTGTAAGCTGGGTAGCAGTGACCGTGTGGAACCAGAAAGGCAGTCGTCCCTGCTGAGCACGAGAGCTGGGAGGATATCAGAGAAAACATCCTCGACTACAACGTTCTAGATACAAAAGGTATTGGCATAAAAGTACCATTTTCAGAATCATATAAAGTATTTGTATCATGGCATTGGATATTGGATAAGGAACACAGACCCAAAAAGGGCTGAGAAATGTACTAGATGCATTGAAATCAGATTGGAGCAATCTGTTTCCTCAATTGTAATTCTAAATGTAAACAGGATAATAGATGCACTAATTGTGCATGCATGCACACATGAATCACATACAAGGTTCATTTTAGTATTGATGTCAACTCAGAAATGTTAACTCAAGCCTAGAAAGACCGCTTTGTGGCCCCAGAAAGAGAAAGTGAACATTTAGAACAGTAAGACTAGGAGGTGCTGTTATTCCTAGTGTCTATCATCCACACAAACTTACTGCTAACCATTTTCCATTTTGTATGAAAAGGATAGCATTAACTATCTTAAATGTGACTAACTGAACCTCCCCCTTCTTCAGAATGCGTACGACATCATCCCCTGTGCTCCAGCCTGTCCCAGTCGTCCACTCAAGTCCTCCCATGGCTCCTAGGAGGATGTGCACCCGGCTGGCTTCTCCTGCAGCAGCTCGGGCGCCCCGTACCTCATTCCCCACCACCATCACCACACGGCAAACAGCAGCTGCACTAGTAGTGACGCTGCTTACGACGCCAACGGAACCGGCCACGGCACGAGCGGGGACGTGAACGACGCCGGCTACGCAGATGTCGCCCAGGCAGGACGGCAGTCCCACGTCGACTTCAAGAGCTACGTGGCGCGCACTGCTTCAGCAGTGTTGGGATTGGAAGTCTCATCAAAGATGATACACAACCAACAGTCAGTGACTTGTCCCTTCAAGAACTTCCACTGAACTTGCAGGCTCATTTTAAGAACTTGCTGTTGATGAGAAGCTCTGGAAGAGTAAACGCATTCTTTTGAACTCAACTTAAGAGTTTTAAATATATTTAAATGTTTTGAAACTGTTGTACTGATGTTGAATTTTGATTAAATGATGATTTGATTAAATTCAATGAGTTATAACTAATTGTGTTCATCTTTTCCAACAAATCTGATATATTTTAAAGTGTAATGAAACATTTATTACCCTAAGAAACACTTTTTTAGCTGAAAGAATTTTTTTTAGCTGAAGAACCATTTTTTTGCTGAAGAACCATTATAAATTTTCCATTTTCCAAAAGGTTCTTCAGAGAACCTTTTTTTGACATGGTTCTTTGAGGAACCAGAAACGGTTCCTCAAAGAACCATTTTTTGATGGTTCTTTGAAGCACCTTTAATGGTTCTTTATCGAACCATTCAAATAAATGGTTCTTTAAAGAACCTTGGTGAAAAAGGTTCTTTGTGGAACCAAAAATGGTTCTTCTATGGAATCACTCTGAAGAACCATTTTTGGTTCCAGTTGGAACCTTTTTTTTTCTGTGTGATATGAAAACAGTTTGAAAATAGACCATTCATTGACAGTGCGCCTTATAGTCAGGTGCGCCTTATAGTCCAGAAAATACTGTATATAGTTTCATCGTTTGACAGCACAATCATCAGTTTATTTTGGATTCATGTCAATTAATGTTTTCAGATATTTAACCACTTGAACCGTCAATACTTAATAAACTTGACCTTTCACTCCGTAATTAGTCTGCTCTTTTTCCCCTCTACACCAAACCTGTTTGCCGAAAATAGCCGATCTACAAGCTCACAACGCCTCGCAGCGCGAGGCGTTGTGAGCATGTAGATCTGGTATTTTTGGCTAAAGTTCTCAGAATATGGACACTAGGGTTAAGTGGTGAATATAAAAATGGAGACAAAAAAGTTTCTATCACTCAAAGATTTGGAGGACCCCCTGTGGTAACTCTGAGGACCCCCTGGGGGTCCCGGACCCCCTGTTGAAGACCCCTGCAGTAGACTATATGCACAGCAGCCATGTTGGAAAGAAAATGGGCCCCTTCCTTACTTCCTAGTCCTACACAGGTGTTACCAATGTTACTGAACACTGATTAAGGCTGTTCCATATTCTGTTCAAACAGATTCAGGGTGCTGATGTTGTACCATGTTGGCTCACTGGAAACACCCTGCTACACCTGTGGGTCTCAAAAGGTCCGTACACACCGGCGAATTAGCGAAGCGTCGCAAATAAGCGAACCCAAAAGGCGAAGAATTTGCGATTCGCCTTTTTCCATACACACCAATAAGCGACGCGAATAGCGTATAAAATTCGCCAAATCGAATAAAGTTATCTGTTGGGCGAATTGTTTGGGGCTGTGCTGTGTGCTGGCTGCCTGGCTCACACAACCCATCATCACATCACATCACAGCAGAGAAGACAGGCTCGCAGCAGCAGCAGCAGGCAACATGTTCTCACCTCCAAAGCGTCAGACAACTGACGCCCTGTCAAGTACCGTAAAGCGTCGGACGAGGGGACGCTTTGGGTATGCCTACTGTTTCAAGTGTTGGACGCATTGGGTATGGCCAGTGGTCTAAGAAGAAAGAAAAAAAAGTCATTCCCGAAGCGGGATTCGATACCACTATGAAGGGGTTACTAGCCACCCGACGTTAGCCGCCGATGAGCCCCGGGAGCCGCCGCCGAGGGAGCGGTAGCGACCGAGTCGCCGCTGCGATCGGTGCGAACGGCGGATGAGCCGACTCAGCGGCGTTACCGAATTATGTGCCGTTATGGACAGAATAGTACATTTTGACCAGGGGACTGCTTCTGCGTCCGAATGCGACTCAAAGAAGGGACTACGTTCCGTTAGTATCCACGTTGTCAAAGATAAAAGCACAAAAAAAAGGAATTCCTTTACTTGAGTAGGCTACTATGCTTGTAGGTATTTGTACTTGAGTCCAACTTTCCTTCTACTCCACTACTTTCGGATCCTATTCTTTTTACCCAACTATAAATCATTAGTTAGCCTTTTTGCAGATATAAATTATAATAACACACATAACCCATACTTTTTACCAGTAAGAAATTTGAGTACTTTTTCCACCACTGACCGCAATACTAGCAAGCAGCCACACACAAGACGTTCCCCTCAGCCTCAATCAGGGGCGCTGGAAGTGGGGTGCTGAGGGAGCTGCAGCTCCCCTGGTGGTGGGGAGGAAAAAAGTTTTTTTTTTTTTTTTTTTAATAAGCCTATACACACACACACACAGAGCTATATTAAAACAATAATGTATTTGACTTTGGGGAATAAAATATGTTGAAAAAAGGTATTTGATTATCACATGGTGACCTAATCACATGGTCACCTTGCCACTTCCGGTCAGAAGGGAAGTCAAATTTAAATCCCGCTTTGATGGCACACCGAAGTCTATTTATTTGAGAACTAGAAACTGTCTGTAGGCTCATTGTTGCAAACTAACACCGTTGTATGGGGAATAAAAAACAGTAGAAAACTGTTACAAAAATAATACCCGATTTTGTAGTGTGTGCGTGAGTTACTGTATGTGTGCATGCGTGCTGTGGGTTGCACTGTGTGCTAAAATAACTAGTAACTATATAGCTCCTTGTTACACCGTTGTGCGGGGAATAAGCATCCGAAACCGTAATAAAAATAACCCAAAACCGGATAAAAAACGTGAATTTTTCGGCATCAATTAATTATCAAATCAATTTCTGTATGCCTACTTTTTGTGTTTTAATGGCTGAAATTGCACCCATCATTTTCCAATGCAAAAAAGAAAAGAACGAAAACAATCTCCTGGATTCTGACTCCAATGTTGGCAAACGTATGAACTCCTCCAGGCTCAGCTCTCCTTGGGATTTGGGAGTTCCAGCGCCCCTGGCCTCAATGCACAGGGATGGTCTCTCGACCATGTCCCCTCTCTCTAAAAAGGATAGAGTGAGCTTTTGTTCGAGTTAAACTGTGTGCATGTGCGACATGAGGACTGTCTCTGTGACAGTGTTGATTTCGTCGACTAAAACTACGACGACATTTTTTTGTCGACTGCGTTTTTTTCACTGACGAAAACTAAATAAAAACGAAATAAAAACTAAGCTGTGATGACTAAAACTAAGACTAAATATATTGACAATTTCGTCAACAAAATAAAAACTAGACTAAAACATTAGGGAGGGACTATAGTGGAGAAGAGAGTGATTTTATTTTTGGTTGCTCTCAGGTGTTGCGTGCTGAAAATAGCAGATCTGCAAGCTCACAACACGTCGCAGCGTGACGCGTTGTGAGCTTGTAGATCGGCTATTTTCAGCACGCAACCAAGTGTAAAATCAGTCATTATGATGACATCAAGGCCTGCAAAAATACATTTCAGTTGACTAAATCAACTGTAGATTTAGTCAACTAAAATCTCATGATATTTAGTCGGCTAAAATTTTACCAAAACTAAAACTTCCCAGGTGACTAAAATATGACTAAAACTAAAAGACATTTTATTCAAAAGACTATGACTAAAACTAAATCAAAATTTGCTGTCAAAAACAACACTGCTGTTTGATGATTGTCATTTCTCCTGGATTTGGTATCAAACTGGTATCAAACTAAAATTCACCAGAATACAGGAAACTACATCAAAAACTTCGGGGGCAGGAACGGATTAACCCCCTCGAGGGCCCCTGGACGATATTTTAATGCCAACCAATCATCAAGGACGATGATCCACGAAAGAAAAAGACAGGGAATCTCCAATATCTCTATATATGGGCATTAAAGGGATTAGTTCCCCCTGGCATCACAGGGAACTCTCTAACAGGGCATCATTAATATTAATGACATCAGGGAACTCCATATATGGGCATAAAAGGGAATCTGTTAGTGTGACATCAGTGAAGCCAGAGCGTGATGTCAGAACGGCAAACCCATTCTGTTAGAGTGTTTCCCCTGACATCACAGTGACATCAGAGCATGATGTCAGAGCGGCAAATCCATAGACCGTAAAAACATGTACACGTCTACACGTCCAGACAGACGGATACAGACTTGTGATGCTTCTCATAGTAAACTGCGACCTTCGGTTGCAATAACAGATTGGTTTTACATTGCTTCAGTTATCAAATCAATTTCTGTATGCCTACTTTTTGTGTTTTAATGGCTGAAATTGCACCCATCATTTTCCAATGCAAAAAAGAAAAGAACGAAAACAATCTCCTGGATTCTGACTCCAATGTTGGCAACCGTCGACTGAGGGTTTCATAAATAAATAATATTGAACCATATTGAAAAGTATTATGGGCTAATTATTACCGTGGATCCACTGAAAAACGCAGGTTCTTTTCCCCCCCATTTCCTGAACAGTAACAGCTTTGGACACGCAAGGTTTCCACCTGACAGCTCCAATATCTAATAACGACCTCACAAGAGAGGGAGAGAACGTACTTGGTTTTCACAAGCGTGTGTGTGTGTTTGCGTGCGTGTTTCTTTGTGTGTGGTGCGACTGCGCGCGCGTACGTTGCCTGCGAGAACAATGCGTTTAGGAAAATGCTAATTAAGGAGACATTTTGCCGCGGAGGGAGCAGGTGTGTGGAATGCTGACAGGGAGGCATTTTTAAATGGAACCAGTGCACCGAGGATTGCAACAAACAGGGACATCTGACTTCTCCTTACTTTTCCTCTTTATTGCACAGTAATTAAAATGAATTGTCTTTATAGAGGCTGTTGTTTTTTTTTCTTTCTTCCCTCCCGGTTCCCTTTGCTTTTATGGCCGTATTGATTTATTATTGGCCGTTATGCCCACCCGCTCCGGGCTTGTAATACAGGGGCGTCAATTGGGTATGGCAGGGGTATGCAGCTGCCATACCCTGGGTCCAGGGGGGGAAATAAAAGTTACTTTTAAATATAAATCCATGAATGTCTCTTTGTCTATCTGTGCTGGTTGTTAAATTACAGTAAAATAACTACAAATGCAAAATGTAACAAAATGGTCACTCTAACAAGGTATTATAATTATATTCTCCCCATCTTGACAGAATGGTATATTCTCAGGTTCCGCAGACCTGCTGCACAGGTGCAATGCATTATTGTTAATTGTGGCATGTTTACTAACATGCCGACAACTGTTCCAGGCTGCCATATCCAGCCCAAGAAACCGTAGAAACAGGGGAAAAAATGAAACGTACTTCTTAAAATAAATGTATCATGCCTGTTGCTAAGGTATGGTAACATGACTGGTGTCTTGCGCGTGTGCAAGACACCAGTCATGTTGCCATACCTTAGCTTTTTCTGAACTGACGCCACTGCCTGCTCTGGGCTTGTAATAGCTTCTTGCTGGGGCATCGCTCCATGGAAAAAGAGGGACCCGGGCTTTATTTTGTGTTCGGCTTCACCTCTCACGTTGATGAATCTAAAATGGAGGAAAGAATAATATGCACTAAAAAGCGTTTTGTGAGCATGTCTTGCTAAATCCGGAAGAACCCGGACGCAATTTCGCAAATTGGTTCTCAACCTGGGGTCCGGGGATCTCCAGGGGTCCTTGAGAGGTCTCTAAGGGGTCTCTACCTAAATGATCAATAGTTAAGGTAGGAACTGAATGGGCCCTGACCCCCCCGGCTCCACTGGGCGTGTCGAGCGCCGCGTCAACGGCAACGCTGGGAACGCTGCCATTTTAATTAATGAAGGGTGCTTGACTCTTGACTGCAATGTCAACGTCGGACGCTCAAATTCGCCCGGTTCATTTTTTGACGCCGGCACGACGCTGTCTTTTTGGTGGAGCCCTAGCCTTATAAGGTGGATAGACTGGATACATAATCCAATCAAACAGCCGGGCTTTGGTAGCCCAGGACTACAAAAAAGACATAATTCACGATTCCGGCTGTTCACTCAGGCTATAGTGTCAGAGGTTGGTCAGACGTTCAAGGTGGGTGTGGCTTAATTATAATTGGAGGAAAATTCTTTTTTTTTTAAGTGTTAAAATTATGTTTTTATGTGAAGTTAGACACACCTACAGTGTTGTTGAATGGTAAAAAGGGGAGGGGATGATATTGTGATGTCATTATAGCAGCGAATTTCAATTGGCTTTCCGCTTTCGGGAAGAAACCAAAAATACACTGGGAAGACATATTTGCATTATAACCACACCTGGGGGTCTATAGAGTAATGTTAACTCCATAGACACATACAAAACAGAAAAAAATCACAAAAATGGCACCAACTCTTTAAGTAAAACATTAGAGCAGGGGTCTTCAACAGTGGGGCCGGGACCCCTAGGGGGACCTCAGAGTTAGAGAGGTGGTCCTCCAAATCTTTGCGTGATAGAAACTTTCTCCTTTTTTATATTAACCGCATGTGAACACTAGTGTACTTATTCTGAGAACTTTAGCCAAAATAGTCGATCTACAAACCACAACGCCTCGCAGCTTGTAGATCGACTATTTTTGGCAAAGAGCTTTGGTGTAGAGGGGAAAAAGAGCAGACTACAGAGTGAAAGGTCAAGTTTATTAAGTGTTGACAGTTCAAGTGGTTAAATATCTGAAAACACAAATTTACATGAATCCAAAATAACCTGCTGATTGTGCTGTCAAACAATGAAACTGTATGGAATCTATGAACAGGTTGTGGGGGTCCCTGCTTCATCTCTCTCTCAACTAAGGGGTCCTTGGCCTGAAAACGTTGAAGACCCCTGCATTAGAGTGTTTTTTTTTTCCACCGCGGGTTGTCACAGAGTGCCGTTGTCCTTGGGGTAACGATACACCTTGTGAGTGACCCGAGGACAAGGACGGAGCTCTCACTGCGTCTATGCTCCAGCTCCCAGGAGAGTGCACGTAGCTATACAGTACACTGTTAGTTCTGGCATCTAGAGGGCAAAGCGTGAGATTTAAAAGTAATTAGTGAAGCATCTATTGAGGTCCGATGTAAATAAGCTATGCTTGCGCAGAGGTAAAAAAGAAACAGAGAGAGAGAGAGAGAGAACGCTGACGTGCAGAAATGATGGAGTGAATCGCAATGTCAAACAAACGCCAGGCGTGTGCGTGCGTGTGTGTGCGCGCGTGTGTGCGCATTTCGTCATCGTCGGACGGAAACCTCTTATCTCCAAGTTTCAAATTTGTACGTTCTTTAGCAAAGTAAAGCCCTGCTTCATCATACAAGGCCGTCGCACAAAAGTAGTGAAAACAGCAGATCTACAGGCACACAACGCCTCGTACCGCGAAGCGTTGTGTGCTTGTAGATCGGCTGTTTTCACTATTTTAAATCATTTTTCAAATGAAAAATGCAAAACGAACGGTTTTGGACATACAAGGTTTTCACCCGACAACGACGATTTATATAATTGCTTTTATAACATTTTGAAGTCCTCGAAAGTATACAGGCACGTGCACACATAGACATCAAAGGGGGCTTGAGCCCCTGCCCTTTTATCCGTCTGTAAAACTCTCCAGACCACGAATGCAGTTTTTACTATGGTGAAAGAAATGCAAATGCCCCTCTTTCCATGCCATACCTGAAGGCAGCATTCAAGAGAATTGCCTTCCAAACTCTCCTGAACTTGAATGTAGCATGCAGCTTATGTTGTAAGAATTGCCCTTTCTGTGTAGAAATCCATGCCGTTATACGCCACATCTCCAGTATTGAGTTGATTATGCTTCGTGTCAGGATCAGTGTGGTATCAAGCACCGAAAATAGCCGACCTCCAACCTCACAACTGCGACGCGTTGTGAGCTTGGAGTTTTGCTGTTTTCACCAAAAGGCCCTTTTAGAAATGTCAGCCCCTGCCTCCATAACATTCTCTGCACGTCCCTGCAAGTATATTAAACAGGCACGCGTGTTTGATGGAGTTTGGCTGTGTGGGGGGCCTATAGAAAGAGGGCGGGCGGTGTGTCCGCCAAAGCACCCGTCAGGCCGTAAACATGCAAATTATTGTATATGCACTCACCGTGATTGACAGACCACTATATAACATGCAGGGGTGTTGCACCAAATTCTGGGCCCTGGGTGCAAGGATTCGGTGCGGGCCCCCGCCCAATTATTTTGTGCTTTAACTACTGAAAAATAGCAGATATACAAGCTCGCAGCGCGGCACCGAGTGTCGCGCTGTGAGCTTGTAGATCTGCTATTTTTGAAAAATCTTGAACATTTGTGCAAGTCTTTGAATATTTCAAGTTAAAAAATAATAATAATAAAAATAAACTATATATGTCAGTGGTGCTCAAACCTTTTCATGTGAAGGACCCCCAAAATGATATGTATTTGGCCACGGACCCCCATCTCAAAATACTTAGTTCCCCAGAAGCAAAATTTGAGTTACAAAAAATACATGTATTCAAAGATTTGCACACATTTTCACGGCTTTTCAAAAATAGCAGATCTGCAAGCGAGTGCCGCGCTGTGAGCTTGTATATCTGCTATTTTTCAATAGCTAAAGTATAAAATAATCAAGGCCCCCTCCACCTTGGGCCCTAGTAACTCAGTCCCACTCCCCCCCCCCCCCCCCCTCTCTTGTGACACCCTTGATAACATGCACAGAGACCTTGTTCAGACCCTCCCCCTCTCCTCTCTTCTCTTCTCTCCTCTTCCCTTCTCTTCCTCTGCTGCTATCTGTCTTGGTCTTCCGGGGGAGCAGGCGTGCTTGTATTGGCCAGGCGCTCCGGAGTGAAAATAGAAGCAATCATTTATTCATCGATTGAAACATCAGAGCTGTAGTGGAGGGAAAGAGGGAGTAGCAGCAACAAAGGGGGGGAAACACAGAGGGGCCGAACAATGGAGGAAGAAAAAGGAGAGAGAGAAAGAGGACAGAGATAGAGAAGCGAGTGGAGGTTAAACAAGGAGAAGAAAAGACCGAGCAAATGACGTTATTTATAAAACGTCTTGCCTTAAATTATACATTATGCGTTTGTCTTAATTATGTAAAGGAGCGCCTGACCCATTTTCAACTGTATCTTGATTTTAGTGGTCTTCGTAGAGCTGCGGTCGGCAACCTTTTTTTACATCAATTGCCACGTTTTTATTTCTCGTGATAGTGCAGTGTGCCATATAAACATTATGCTTAATTGTGACACCATACAAAATCCAACAGATTTTGATTGTTTTCTCCTTTTGAAATATTTTCTTTCGTAATCTTTTCAATCTCCCAGACTCTCTCCCCTGTCAAGAGTTCAGCATTTGAATTTTCTTTCTTTCTTTCTTTGACCAAAAATCATCTCTCCCACACTTGCCAGTGTGCCAGTGATTACTCTTCCCTGTGCCAATGGTTGCCTAATAGCCCTGTTATAGAGCGCCGGAGTCTGACATCACTGCCCCAATATCACCAGTAAGACTCCCTAAATCGGGAGATAAGTGCCCGTCAGGTCGCATAGTTACAGAAACGTGAGAAGGCAATGGTAGGCAATCAGGAGGGAATATGGGAAATGGGACAGATCCATGTTGATGACATGACGTTTGAGATACTGTGTACCGCTTTGCGTGATTTTAGGGCAAAATCTGTAGGAGCAGTGTCCAAAAATGTGTGTGTGCTAGAGGAGGTGTGAAAAATGAGGGGTGGAGGTTGTGGTTTGGCAGTCAAGAAGTGTGTGGTGGTGGAACGGTGGTGGAGATATGAGTAGGGGAAAAGTGTGACGTGACGGACAGACAGACAGACTGACTGACTGACTGACAGCCGGACAGCCGGTGGAGGTTTTGATAGTAACTACGACCTGACGGTCGCAATAAACGACACAGAGTCACATTCCTGACAAGATCGCCGGGTTATTTTTGGAAAACGTGCAGTTGTTATGACGCAACATTTCTCTATGGGATTGTAATACCCATATCCCATATCTCACTCTGTGTCTCATTGGTGGGGCTATGGACCATTCAGAAACCTGCCTGCAAATGACATCATCAATGGGATTCCCAAGATAATGGAAACCTTTCTCTTCCTGGAAGCATGCTGAAGAAGAAGGCATTGCATTCATAAAAATACAAAAATCTCACCCAGTGTGAAATGAGCAGTGTCAAAATATATGAATACTTAAGCTGTCCATTAAAGGAGTAGTTCACCTCCAAAATTACTTTTTTTCCCTATTGATTAGTCACACCATGGAGACTTGATTTCAATAATATTTTTTTGTATTCGTCACATTCCTAAGACAAAAATAATGATTACAGTCAACATTGATTCTGGATGTTGGAGCTTAGATGCTTCCAGGAGCAGCACTCAAAAATAGTAAAAAAGAAAAATCTGTGCGCTTGTAGATCTGCTTTTTTTCGTTCTGTACACTGTTGTCCTGTACAAGGAAGCAGGGCATAATGAAAATAAACTAAAACATACGTTAAAAAACATAAGTTGAAATATGGAGAAGTAAGGTTTCTGCCTGACAGCAACGCTATATTCACTATTGTGAAAGTTGAAGTTACAGTTGGTGCTATTAGTGAATAAAGAATGATTTTCTCGCAAGCTCTGCAAGCTTGTAGATCAGCTATTTTGGAGAAAAAAAATCTTGAAAATGTGTGAAATTCTTTGAATAAATGTATTTTTTTTTATTTTTTATTTTTTATCCCACGATTTTTGTAACCCATTTTTTCACCCGGTGCCAATTGCCTAAGCTGTAATCCTGGGCTCTACTCTCCCTCTGCCAACCTGGGGAGGGCCCCGAACTGAGCTCATGCTTCCTTCAATGCATGAGGAGTGAGCAGGCCGCTTCTTATCACCTGACAGGGGGAGCTTCCCCGGTTGGACGTAGCGCGTGGAAGGAACACGTTATTCCAACCAGTTCCATTCCCCTCCATCAGGCGCCCCGGCTGGCCAGGGGGAGGCATTACAGAGACCAGGATTACTGCATGTATTTGTGAGGGTATCTACCCTAGGAGCCACGGGGAGAACATGCAAACTCCACACAGAAAGGCCCTGTTGCCAACCCCACCTAGGGTGTGGGCACTGATGACGCGGAGGAGGGAACACGCCCCCAGCACCCACAGTGTCCCCCGGCGGGAATCGAACCCAGGACCTTCTAGCTGTGAGGCGACAGCACTACTGACTGCGCCACCGTCCCCCCGAATAAATGTATTTTTTAAGCGAACATTTGTAAATAACATTTTGCTTCTGGGGGGTCCCTGGAACTAAACATTTTGAGATGGGGGTGCGTGGCCAAATACATATCATTTTGGGGGTCCTTCACATGAAAAGGTTTGAGCACCACTGACATAGAAACATAGGTTTTTCTAAAAAAAAAAACCTTAGAAGGATTTAGAAGACATTTATAGAATCGGGTCAAAAATATTTGCAAAGACTTGCAAAAAATCTTACAATTTAAAAAAAATAGCAGATCTACAAGCTGTGAGCTCTTATATCTTCTATGTTTCAATAGTTAAAAGCACAAAATAATGCGTAATAATGCGTTCCCAGTCTAAATGGTTTAAACCCACTTCCCCTATGAAGAACATTCATGGGGGGCCCGCAGTGAATCCTTGTACCCTGGGTACAAGGATGCAACACCCCTGACTGTAACAAAGTAATGTCTATACTTTGATGCAGCAGCCTGAAAACCGCCAGTGGTTTTCATCTATGTTGTTAAAGTTGTTATGACATATCTATGAATACCACAAAGAGTGAGTGTGTGTATCTTCGACAACGATGGACTGCCAAGGAGGGGACATCGTGAGAACCGTCCATTCAAGGGCATTATTACATACCGTTGTTTCCTATTGAGCTTGGCACATTTCCTGGGGCAAGCTGCCCAGATCACACGTGTCTTCTTATTTTTTCACTCTCAAAAAGCGCCTGCAATGCAGTGCATTTGAAACTACATTGCAGTGCACTGTGAATTGTTTAATTTTTTATTTTAGTTTATGTTCTGTTTATTCCGTTGCTGAGTGAGATCAGCAGACAAAGTGGCGTGACTGAGATGAAAAAACCTGGGTGAAATGTGCCAATCTCAACAGGACATATCTGTATTCAGAATGTGCCATTTCAAAACTTCACATGTCCTGCAATTGGCAAGACAGTAGATTTCCAGGGGTTTGGCAGAACATTGAGCTTGTAGATCAGCTATTTTTGCTATTTTTATGACCTTTTCTGACTTTGAAGATGAAGGTGGATTCTGCTTTTCAATGTGAATGGAGTGGTTTCTTGCCATAACGCTCAATTCTTCATACAATTTTAAAAGGCATAACAGGGAAAGAAACCTGTGGAAAAAAGTGCATTTGCGGAAACGGCACATCTGTACCCGCTGACAAAAGTGCTGATGTCACAGTAGTAGTAGTAGCCTGTGACGACAATGATGTCATCCTATATTAAGGGTGCGTTCGGAAATGCGCACCCTGAGCGCACTCACATATTAGTTTGTATTGGCCGGTGCGCTCAGTGCTGTATTTTCGAATGCGCCCTTAAATTGGCTTAACCGATTTTGTGCCACTAGATGGCGCCAGGCCCCAACGTACATTGCCAGCATTACTGTCCATAGGCTCGCACTGTATTGCGCAACCCCTACGTGCATGCATGTGCGCGTAATGACATTTGCGTGTCACATGACTATGGGGCCGGATGTTGTAAGACACCATTGTGTATAGGCTAAAGCTAATATTAGCCGATCATTATTTGCCCATCTAGCCGTAAAAAAGAGGTTGTTCTCTGCCATAAAAACATACATCAGAGATAAAGAAGTTAAAGTCAGCATGATGCATTGGATTAAATGGAAGATTTTGGCGGCGCGATGTTGTCAACGTCTAATGTACACAAACCGCGGACCCAATATGTTGGAGGAAAAGCAACTGGGGGGGGGGGGGCGGGCTATGGCAGGTCGGGTATAACAACGCTAAAAGAACCCCGGCATCAGGTTTATCTGGTTTATTGACACGAATCATTAACTATCTCATCTCAGATACAACACATTTCCAGCAAAAGCGCAAAAAGAGTGAAGTGCCATTGTCCTCTGCAGGGGGGAGGGGGAGGGGGAGGTGAGGAGGGGGTACATTGAAACAGCATTATCCTTCACTAGCGGTGGGTGGGGGAGGGTACATGACATGAACAAGCATCATCCTCTAAAGGAACGCTCTCAACTACAGCCAGATGATTTGAGTAGAAAGACCCTGACACACATAGCAATTTTTTCATCAATATCAACCAGCAACGACCAGAGGTGTCAAGGGTATGGCCATTGGCAGCGTTATTGGATTAATCTTTTCGTACCTTTACCTTCACACATGCAAGACACCAGTCATGTTGCCATACCTTATCGACAGGCATGACTTTATTTTAGTAAGTACAATTTGTTTTTTCCCCTTTTGCCAAGGTATGGCAACTGCCATACCCAATCGACGCCTCTGGTCATTGCTGATTGATATTGATGAAAACATTGCTACATGTATCAGGGGCTGAAGATAGGAGAGGGACAGGTTTCCGGAATACATTGCTTAATACATTCTATAATTCTTTTTTATTCATTTTTTTGTTCTTCAGAGAGATGTGAACTAGATAAAAGTCCTCCCACGCGGCCCGAGTAAAACGAATACAAAGAAGCAAAGCCAGTGCCAACAGTTACAGTGATATACAGAAACATTAAAATCAAAAACCATCTGAATGAAAAACAACTCAACAAACTAAAACAGAAGTGAAAGAAGAGTGAAAAAAGCAAATATCGTTGCACATCTTCTAATCCCGCCGGGTATTCGGTTCCGTTTACCCGCCTCTCTCGGCTTATTTTCTTATTTTTCTTTCAAATAGTTACGGCGTCATACAGCAAAAAAGACATTCAGAAGAGCGGACCAACCAGAGTGATAAAAAAAAAAGAACACTCATGCAACGAAAGCCTGTTTCACACGAAAGTCACAAACACGGGATAAAATCTGGTCAAACAAGAGTGCTGCCAACAGTCAGTGCCTTCAGGTCTTTTTTTTTCTTTTTTAGAGGACGTTTAGTTGGAGCACTTCCGATATGTCTGTGACAAAGGTCCGTTTCTCAGTGGTTTTGTCATCTATGAAGGTTAAATAACAAATTGAGCCCCCATGCCCCTCGCAAAAATGCGGGCAAAATTTGTGAGAGCCGCTGAAAGTTTGTCTCATTCACTTATTATACACTATACTATAAAGGAAAACAGTACCCCCAAAACATCGGCTTTAAGTAGCATGTGAGGGGTCAAATTAGGGGTTTTTAATTACTCGGAATCCATTGCAAGCATTTGTTTTGAAAAAAAAAAAAACATTCTTTGGGCTAAAACGGCCCGACAAAACTATGGTTTAGTGATGAGTCATCACTTTTCACAAATTTTGTGGGGTCCGTTTTTAGCCCAAGGGTTTGACCCCTCACATGCTACTTAAAGCAGATTTTTTGGGGGGTATTGTTTGCCTTTATAGTATATGTGTATAGTAAGTGAATGAGACACAAACTTTCAGCGGCTCTCACAAATGTTGCTGCCATTTTTTTGTGAGGGGCATGGGGGCTCAATGTGTTATTTAACCTTCATAGATGACAAAACCGCTGAGAAACGGACCTTTGCACTACACGATCACAGAAGTATCGGAATAAATGCTCCAACTAGTTGTTTTTTATTGATCTTCTCTTCGTAGATATTTGATTTTGCTACTGCACTGACAAAAAGGATAGGTGAGACAGACGTCCGTCGTGGTGGGTTCTTAGGGTATCTGTCTGGCGGTCCCCCACCCCTCACCATGTCTGTCTCCTGGGGCCTGAGGGGGTCCGGGGGTCCCCGAGCAGTTCATCATCACTAACACAGTCTTTGTCCAGGACAGGGACCCCCTGCCCCCCCATGGCCAAAAGAAAGGTGAGGTGGAAGGATTACCGCCCATTATAGACCCACCACATCCACAGGAACAATCTTTTAGGTTTTTAGTTTTTTTTTTCTTCCCCGATATAAAAAAGGCGTGATGATGTTTGTTTTTTTGGCATCTATCTTTCCTCTATCCAATACACGGCCTACCTATTTTGTATTACAATCGTCTTCTATACAGCAAACAACGTAAGCTTTATTTATTTTGTCTTAAATAAACGTTTAAATAATTGATATAAAGTAAACTCTATGCACATTCAATCCACTTTGCATTCATTTTTAATGCAGTCTCTCCGCAGAAGTCATATGATATAGTAAATAGGAATGGTCTTAAAGGAGTAGTTCACCCCCAAAATGACTTTTTTTCTATTGATTACTCGCGCCATGGAGACTTGAGTTCAATAATATTTGTTTGTATTTGTCGCACTCCTAAGACAAAAAATTTACTATTTATTGTACAGTACATTGACCGCCATTGATTCCGGATGGGCCCCCATCCGGAATCAATGGGGGTACATTTAAGTAATCAAATTACTGTCTTAGGAATGCAACAAAAAACTAAAAATATTATTGAACTCAAGTCTCCATGGCGAGAGTAATCAATAGAAAAAAAGTAATTTTGGGGGTGAACTACTCCTTTGACCACAAAGTCTTTTTTTTTTTTTAATCATTTCAGTTATATTCTTCGTATATAGGGAGCTCTCTACTACACAAACGATATGTGTGCGTGCGGCAGCGCGATCCGGCCGTCTCCTCCGGTAGGTTACAGTTCCTCGGAGCGGATGACGTGGAACAGCGTGACGTTGTAGAGCACCTGGTGGCCGTTGTTCCAGGCGTAGAGCGCGCGGTCGCGCGGGTTGTAGTCCAGCATGGAGATGTGCGAGTACTTGTTCTGGAAGGCGATGTCGATGTACTCGTACGTGGACGAGTTGGTGGAGTAGGCGTAGTAGACCTTGGTGCCGCCCGAGTAGCCGTTGGTGACGTAGAGCGTGCCGCAGATCATGAAGGACTCGCCGGCGCTCCTCTTCGGGTGGTTGGTGGTCCAGCTCTTGACGATCTGCAGCGTGTTGGGGTTGAGCTTGCTGGCGACGGGGATAAGAATGATAAACTTTATTTGTTATAGCACCTTTCATACATAGAATGTAGCCCAAAACTGCTTTACGTGCAAGAGGTCAAATAAAATAAGATAAAAACAGAGTTTACAAGCAGAAACAGTAATTGTTTAACAAAAATAACGAGTAAGACGCCTCAGGGCGACATGCGACCTCGAGGTCGTGCCAATTCTTGGCCATCTGGCCAGTGATGTATACTGCTCAAAGAAATGAAGGGAACAAAATGTTCCATTCATTTATTTGAATTTATTTGAGTATAGTATACTGTAGTACTGCTCAGAAAAAGCTCAAAGAATTAAGGGAACATTTTGTTCCCTTCATTTCTTGTATATCGGACCAGTTACCCATATATGGAGACCCCTGGTAACCATAATATACAGTACATGGATCTCCATATATTATATGGAGATCCATGTACTGTATATGCTGTGAGAGCCCAAACTTGCTTACTCAGTTATTCGTTAGGTGAAAATCCTATTATGTCTATGACATCTGACATCATACCCTTTTATGCCCATACATGGAGATCCCTGTCTGTAGAACCAGCCACACAGATATGGGCTGTCTTGGCAATCTGTCTTGGCCATATATGGATTTTGTTAGTGTGGTATGTGGCCGATGTGGCCTCCATATATGGGCATTCGCATAAGTCCTGTTAGATATGGGCTTAATATTGATGACATCAGGCAACTCCATATATGGGCAATAGAACCGTGTTGTACAAAATGTAATGCCTCAACTCTTAGTGCTCGTCAGGGCCAGTTAAAATGAGATCATTTTGGGAGTTACGGCCTGAAAAGGTTGAGAACCACTGCCATGACTTAGGGGCCATAAACCCAGAAAGCGTCCCCTCACCTGATGACGATGTTGCCGGCGTTCTGGTTGGTGGCGTAGACGGCCCAGAGGCCGCCCTCGTCCACCATGAGGTCGATGTCGGAGTGGCCGCCCCAGGCGTAGTGGTACGCGTTGTTGAAGCCGGCGTAGTCCAGCTGCCGCGACTTGCTGATGGAGGAGGTGCGGAAGTCGAACTTGATGATGACGTGGCTCTGGAACTTGTTGAAGTAGATGGAGCCGTTGTAGACCACCTGGCCCGTGCCGGACCACGGGTGGGGCAGCCGGTGCGACGTGAAGTTGTCCGTCGCCATGAAGTCCTGCATGGACTTGTACTCGCGCACAAAGCGGTTGTTGTGGTAGCCGTCCATGTACCACACCTGAGGAGGGGGAATGAGGAGGGGGAGAGAGAGAGAGAAAATCAAGCAGGGACCAGTGGCGTCAGTTCAGCAAAAGCTAAGGTATGGCAACATGACTTGTGGTGCAGGACACCAGTCATGTTGCCATACCTTAGCAACAGGCATGATGAATTTATTTACATTTTTTTTTCCTTTCTTGTAGCCAAGGTATGGCACCTTGCCATACCCAATTGACGCCTCTGGCAGGGACTCAGAGCGTTCTACTGCAGTGATTCTCAAAATGCAGTCCTTGAGGGGGTTCCAGGGGGTCCCCAATTTAGACTCGCATAACCAGGCCAAGCTGTCATTTGCAAAGAAAAATGAGATCTGGCCCCGCTCAGTTATTTACATTTTTCACGACCCACAAGTCGCGAGGAACCAACCAGGGGCCCAGTATGCAAATGTAGGGCGGGCTTTAGGTCATGAGGATGTGTAGGTCAAACCAATAGAGTTTGAATCTCATTGTAACCGCCCCTTGGAAAAAGAAATAACACTGAGAAGAACCAGACCGGACTATAAGCTGCGTTTTTTTCCCCATGTTTTGAACCCTGCGGCAACGGTGCGGCTTATATATAGATTTTTACAGCTAGCGGCGGCCAGGGGCGCTCCAGCGGGAAGCAGGAAGGAAACCTGCGACTTATAGTCAGGTGAGGCCTATACATGTAAACGTTTGTTTTTTGTTCTAAATTTAGTTGGTGCAGCTTGTATTCAGGTGCGGCTTATAGTCCAGCAATTACGGTAATATCCACGCAGTGATATTGTCTGGCTATGCTTGGCTATCCCCAATTAGCACATTTACAAGCTCACAACGAGTCACGTTGTGACATAATTTGAGACAATTTACTGCCCTACAAAAGCCAAAGTGCCAGCTATTTGTGGGAGGAAAGAATTCAAAGCTCTTTAAATGGGAACACAAATCTTCTCTTATGGGGATCGCAATCTTTTCGAATGCAACCTCAACTTGACATGAAAATGTTTTAACCAGTGGCGTCAGTTCAGAAAAAGCTAAGGTATGGCGCGTGTGCAAGACACCAGTCATGATGCCATACCTTAGCAACAGGCATGATACATTTATTTTAAGAAGTACTATTCCCCCCCCCCCCCCGTTTCTACGGTTTGTTGGGCTGGATATGGCAGCCTGGAACGGTTGTTCAAGTGCAGCTAAACTTGGCATGTTAGTAAACGTGCCACAATTAACAATAATGAATTGCACCTGTGCAGCTGACCTGCGGAATGTGGGAATATACCATTATGTAAAGATGGGGAGAATACAAGTGTGGAGAATATACTAATAATACCTTGTTAAAGTGACCATATTGTAAAATGTTGCATTTGTAGTTATGTTACTGTAATTAAACAATATAATAACCATCACAGATAGACAAAGAGACATTCATGGATTTATATTTAACGTTACTTTTATTTTCCCCCCTGGACCCAGGGTATGGCAGCTGCATACCCCTGCCATACCCAATTGGCCGCCCCTGGTTTTAACTGTAAACGACAACGTACAGCACTGCAGAGTTAAAAATCTCACATCGCCACTGAGTCCTCAGCGTACCTTTCTGAGCATCTAAATTATGCATGCAGATCACCCCCCATAACCCTGCAATCTAAATCAAATCAGGCTGTCAACAAGTTCCCTAATTAAGTCAGAGCCGGCATCTCCGGGAGGGGTTAGCCTCAAACGGAGATCTAGGCTGTTTCTGACTGCAAAAAAGCCTGCAGGATGACAGTCGCGGGGTGGGACGGGTCCCGCCCCACAGGGGCGATGCCCATCATTCCTGATGAAAGAGCCTGCCTGAGCACCCCTCGAACACCAACCTAATGCCTGTGGTGGAAAGGGCTTGCATTCTTCACTTGAGTAAAGCACTGCAATGTAGAAATACTCCATTACAAGCAAAAAGTCCGGAATTCAAAGTGTACTTGTTGAGTAAAGGCATGAATGTGTTGGCATCAAAAAGTACCAAAACTGAAAGAACAAAATAGCTGATACAAAATAGCGCAGTTTGAAAATGGCAGATCTACAAGCTCACCACGCGCCGCGATGCGTTGTGAGCATGTAGATCGGCTATTTTCAAATTCCACCAATAGCTTGGAAATAGCTTATCTACAAGCTTAGTCACAAAGTGACGCGTTGTAAGCTATTCTACCACTTTTTCGAGTCACGTGTTCAAATACTGGATTCTGATTGGCTAAATTCCGGAGGTTATGACAGAACAACTGCCGCAAAGTTGTGTGAGGACTTGTCCGAGATCAATGCGCCTCAGTGTACATCCGGGGACTTCAGGAGGTAGTCGGAACACCTTTCCCCCAACCAACAAATGACCGTGGCAACGGTCCTATGTTTACTAACGTGCATGCTATAGTCGCCGATTTATTTGGATCCAATGCAATCCGCCAACTTTAAAGCCCCTTTTCTCTGAACCTATGCCTTTCTGGAAGCGAACAGCCTCTATTTACGGCCGGAACGGTACTTCTAACTGACGTTAGCTTAGCTGTAAGCTAGACGCATGGATTAGTATGGAGTTGGCGCCATCTGTTGGTGAGTAGAAGATGTTGTTGGTGGAACTATCTGCTGTCTCGCGGAAGTTTTATAGGCAATAATGATTGTAACTTAAGATCCTTGCAAGTTACAACTATGTGTTTTCTTTCATGTATAAGGGAAAAAGTGGTAGAAAAGCTATTTACCACTCGGGGTCGGACATTATGCTCTGATAATGTCCTGTGTGAGGGTGCTATCGGACTCGGCTTCGCCTCGTCCGATCACCCCCTCACACAGGACATTATCAGAGCATAATGTCCTCTCACTCGGGGTAAATTGCTTACTTTTTCCACATTTTTCAACATGGAAACGATTATGCAAAAATACTTTTGATGATCTCAAACTAATTGCGATTAGACGATTATGTAATAATTGTGACGGGCCTAACTACAGTATGCAGACACAATCTTGGTCTCATCATGTTTTAGCTCCTTATGTTTGTTCCTTCCTGATCACAAATGTTAAAGAGGTGGTGCCATAGTTTTGTACTTTTTCTGTTTTTCATGTGTCTAGGAGGTTGAAAGTACTTCATTAGACCCCCTGATGTGTTTTTTTTTTTTAGAAATGATTTATTCTCTTAGTATTTGTTTGTTTTCTCTTGGAGGCTGCCCCTTGTGGTCAAAAGTGTCAGTTAAAAAACACAGATACTACGTGTGTCACAGTATCAACTCCTCCCCAATTGCCATTCACCCAACACTGTGGGGTGTGGCTATATCAGCTGGGTCACCACCCACCATGCCATCCATGCATACTTAATGAACTGGGGGTGTGGCCACATAAAAACCCAATTTTAACTCTTTTTGTATACTTTTTTGGAAAAAATCTTCCTCCTAGTATAATCAGAATACCTGATAATCATGTTTTAGAAGGGGGGAATCATGGCACCACCTCTTTAAGCCTTTAATTCAGGTATCATATTATTTTTTCAGACATAGGTCTTGTTTGTTATCGTTTCAATGTGCAGATTGTTATTGTTAACCGGCACAGCTTGTCCGTATGTATCTATAAGTGTAACGCCTGACACTGTGGTTCCCCCGACACATCACTGTGACATCACAGGTGACATCACAGGTGATGTCAGATGCTCAGAGCAGAGATCTCCATATACGGGCATAAACAGGTGGCATCACAGTGTTAAGAATCTCCATAAATGGGCATAAAAGGGATTGTATCCCAGATGATGCCCTGTTAGAGAGATCCCTGTGATGCCAGGGGGAACAAACCCCTGTATGCCCATATATGGAGATATGGAGATCCTTGTGATGCCAGGGGAACAAATCCCTTTTATGCCCATATATGGAGATCCCTAATGTCCACATCACTGATCTCCATATATGGGCATGAAAGGGATTGTATCCCAGATGATGCCCTGTTAGAGAGATCCCTGTGATACTAGGGGAAACAAATCCCTTTTATGCCCATATATGGAACAAAACACTTTCACCACCCATCTAGATACAGCAGGCCTGATGGTAAATACTAGGGGTATAACGATACATTTTAATAGCGATTCGATACATATCACGATACATGGTTGACGATACAATACATGGACGATATAGTAACTATTTAGCAAAGAAATTAAATCTATGTGAAAAGTGTGGATAGTGCAGGTTTTTAAGGGAAACATGTATTATTATGGATATAAATAAGTAAACACTGTGATTATCTGGCAAATACATGGACGGGAGGAATTTAATTTTTCTTCATAGTAATGCTAAATATAATGCACAAGTAGGTAGTATCGATACAATCGATTATTTGCACTAGCTATTCGATACGATACAAAATCAAACGATACGATTCGACTTTAGCTGTTTTCATTTCGATATACTATATTTTTAATTAAAAACGATATTTCAATGCCGTTACTATTGTTACACCCCTAGTAAATGTTACGTCTTTAGGGCGAGGTCGCTTGACGCCTGAGGCGTCCTACTGGTTTAGATTAGACGCTAGGTTCATGGTATACCTGGTTATCCTAGTTTCCTGAGGCACTACGCTGTCTCTCTGCATTTGATGTATGTGTTTACCGTGCTTTGTAGGTCACAATGGATACGAGCAGTTGATAAATGCCAACATTGTACGCTGTAGATGAAACAAATCCAAGGCAAACCCAGCCATGAAAAGACTGACAGTCATTAGACGTGTCTGCTTTGATCAGTTTCCCTCGGTTTTCTCTCTCAGTCTTCCCACCACACATCATGCTGCCATTGCAAATTGAACGCCTTTCATTGCACAGTAGAGTGCCCTTAGCAGGAGGACGAGATGATGCGTATCGCTATGGAAACCATTAATTCATAATGGAACTTAATGCGTCACAGAGGATGGTAAATGCCTCTATATTCTGATAGTAATCGCTATTCGTGTTGTTGCTATGGACCAGTGATGGGCAAGCTACTTGGAAAATATAGTAAGCTAAGCTACAAGCTACTCTTGATGAAATATAGCTTAAGCTACAGCGAAGCTACCCACAGAGATGTGTAGCAAAACAAGCTACAAGCTACACGGCAAAAGTAGCTTACTACAACAAAGCTACTTTTTTAATATATATATATTCTTATCAACTTCATGATCAAGTGCAACTTTCCACCAAGTAACGTGTAGCGTTTGTTGGACGCTACATCACTACTGGGGTCTAAAAATAGCCACGCTACAGAAAAAGATATTTGGTTCAAAAGGAGCGGCGCTGCCATGACACTACTGAGAAATGTAGTTAAGCTATGTGGCGTCGCTACTTGTAGCTCGCTACTGCCCATCACTGTTATAGACAGCATTTTAGTGAATGAAAAACACATTTTCAGATTAGGATACCGATTGGAATGTAGAGCTTTAAAGGAGAATTCTGTGCTAAATCGCTTTTTTTTACCTTGTTTTCCAGTCATTTAGTCTTCAAAAAACTGGACGGGTGTTTTTTGATGCCAATACTTTCATCCTTTTACTCAAGTACATTTTGAATTCCGGACTTTACTTGTAAGGCTGCCCTCAGACCAAAATACCTACGAGAGTGGAATCCGCGTTCCGCCAATGCATTTCAATGAGAAGGCATGTCAGTGGAGGATATCTGCGCTCCGCGCAGACCTTGCGTTTATGCTGGAGCAAAGAAATTCTCCACGCAGATTCTGGTTTCCCCCTCTGTCCAATCGGGTGAGTCGAAGGCGTAACATTCTGAGAATCAGGAAGGGACTGGGAGATGTTTTGTTTTGATCAAGAGTCTCATGCATCCAAACTCTTCTCTTTTTAGCTTGTTGCATCTCCCCTTCCAATAAAGCAAGGGTGAGTACCCTTCGCCTGTCCATTATAGAGTTGACACGTAAAATATGATGAGGATCGCTACGCTAGTGTAACAGGCTACAGGGAGGGAGGGCGGTGCGGGAAGTGAGTGACAGCGGCGTCAATGGCTTTGGGACGGAATATGCTCTCTGCGTTTTTTGCCAGCGCACCAGAAGAGTTTATCCACTGCCGACCATATTTTGGTCTGAGGGCACCCTTACACGGCACTTCTACATTGCAGTATTGATAAGTTTACTTAAAGGAGTAGGTCAACACTTTTCAACCTGTCTTCATATAATAGGTCCTCACTAATGTTCATGATAAAATATCACGATTTTTTTCTACTCAGTCCAAGTCTCCTAGGAGAGCTGTTGGAAGTTCAGAATCCATCGTCTTGTGACATCATCATTTTCCAAAAAAAAAAAAAATGTAATCAATATTTTTGAAAAAAATATTTAGATTTTTATTATCGCGAGAACAATGGCTTCCACTTTAAAATTGCAACTTTTCAGGAATAGAAAGCCTGCAGTTTCTATAAGCTGGATTGGCAATCGATGATGTCACAAGACGATGGGTTTCTGACCTGCCCACAGCCCTCCTCTGAGAAAAAAAAAGAAAAAAAAAGAAAAGCTATTTTTGAGTGAGGACCAATTATATGAATAGGTTGAAAAGTGGTGGAGTGCCCCTTTAAGTAAAGAATCTGAGTACCTTTCCCACCACTGCTCACCGGGCAGCCTTGGCTCTTCCATGCTCCGTGTATAGATTTATTATTGTGCATTAGCATTTTAATGTGTCCAGTAATGAAAACGGGGTCATTCGCCGAGGCAGCAGATGCTTAGACCTTCCAAACTAAATCAGACGGGCCTGCCGAGGTAAATCACGGGGGCACTTACCCTCGTATCTCCCTCGTTGGCCAGGGGGTCCGTCATCCATGAACCAAATCGGGAGCCGGAGGTCTTGATGGTGATGGGTTCGCTGATGCCCGTGAGCTTGCCGCACGCTGCAGGAAAAAGAGCGCGATACAGAAACAAACACGGTAATACCAGAATTGCACTGTTTTTGAACAAAAATGTATCAGTCTCTGTGAGATTCCGACACTTTTCATTAAAAAAAAAACAACCAGTCTTTTATTAGTGCGCTAATAAGTCATTAGTGCCCCCCCACCCCACAAACCCAATATAGATGAAAAATATTTAAGGAATACATAATACAATGTGTATGTGAAAGACAATTGACTGACTTCTACGTAAACCATACTATAAAATCATACTTTTTATGCTGGAAAGCATCTTCAGCCTCACAAAAAACCCTATCCGATCACCTACATTCCTCAAATTTGGACCCAGCATCTGCCAATGATCTGGTCTGTTCAATTATCCAAACCCAAAGTGAAAAAATCTCGTTTGTCATATTAGAACTATTCATTATTGTTTGTTGCCCAAATTAATTAGCCCCTGATCTAAAAATGCCAGCCCCCCCATAGCCCCCCCAGTCGCAATTCTCTGGAGCTGCCGCTGGTTGTACAACAGAGTATGAATTTCTGGCACCATAACTTCAGTATGTGTATGAACTTGTTTCAGCTGCTCTCACATATGTTGTCTCTCACTTGCACAAGAGACAGTGATTCTATATCTGCTTGGTTTCTGGGGTCACTTGGAAGGTGAACTTCAGATGAAGGTTTGCCCTTCACCACCCTCTACAACAGTGGTTCTCAACCTTTTCAGGCTGTGACCCCCCAAATAATCGTATTTTAACTGGGGACCCCCCTCACCCTGACGAGCACTAAGAGTTGAGGGATTACATTTTGTATAACACGGTTCTATTGTGAAAATTGCAGATCTACATGCTCACAACCCCTCACAAGGCGTTGTGCTCACAACGCCACGCAAGGCGTTGTGAGCATGTAGATCTGCAATTTTCACAATTTCTGACAATTGTGGCCAATGTTTAATTTGTCATTTTGAGGTGTTAAAAAGTCCATAAATTGTCAATTTAGAAATGTGCATAAACCCTCTATACACTTAAACTTTATTTTGGTTTGTTTACTGTTGAATGAGAAAACAATGTTTCACATTAAGTTAATCATCTGGGGACTCCCCCAAAATCATTTGGGGACCCCCCCTGGGGGTCCCGACCCACAGGTTGAGAACCACTGCTCTACAATACATAGTGATATTCTGTACTGTATGTGTGTATATTGACAGTGTGTCCTTTCATCTGACTTCTTTTCCTTTGTTCTTTTCTTGATTATTGCTTTTGTGTTTTATAACTGCAAGTCATTGGAGCTTAAACCAATGACTCATAAACCAATCTCATAAATCATGTTTTGGGGTGAGCATTCAGCACAACTGCCAATCAAAGTGACTGTACTGGCCAATCACAGGGCATCTTTTCCGGAACTTGGCAAAACAAACAAAAGCATAACATCTGTTTAGCAGATAGTAATGGCTTGTGTGGGACAACGATGGCATGGATGTGTTCGTAATGACAACTAGTAACATATTCATGAAAAATAAAAACACTTTTGACCACAACAAATAGTGTAAAAGCGATAGGCTTATAGGCTCCACTTTATGCTATGAGAGCTGCTGGGTTCTGCTGGGGAAACTGGACAACAGGGGCATTTCTGCCTAATAGACCCCATGGACAGTAATTTTGGATCAATATAAGTAGGAAAATGAGCCTAGAAGTGATTTGGGGTGGAGTTGTCCTTTAACCTGAGGGCCGCATTAAGTGAAGGTGGCCCCCGGGCCGCCAGTTGCCCATGTATGCCTTAGGCAAAACCTCTTTGTGCCTGTACCTGCCTTTGTGTGTGGGTGTGTGTGAAAGAGAACTATTATTCAGCGCCAACATCAGCGTGTCTGCTTTTGTCTCGTGTGGATGTGTGTGTGAGAGAGAGAGAGAGAGAGAGAGAGAGAGAGAGAGAGAGAGAGAGAGAGAGAGAGAGAGAGAGAGAGAGAGAGAGAAATAATGGAAAGCTCTGTTCCGCTCCTCTGTGCTTAATCTAAGCCGGAATTGTCTTAATTACTGTTGATTGGAGGTGTTAATGTGAATTTGACAACACTAATCTTGTTATCTCCCATGGCTGAGAGGCTGCTGAGAGACTAATTTATTAAAAGCACAGCACACAGACAATGAACATCGCTCTTGTCGTCGATGTTCCCGCCGTACAACAACACTTTGTTACCGACTTCCTACAAGCGCCGCCATTCATCTGGAGGCGAGCCACTGTCTTATTGTTCACTGTGTTTCGGGCAAACGATCAATTAGATGGGCCCTGATTAGTGCATTTCATCCAGAGAAAGTAATTCGTTTTTTTTTTGGATGTGCTCACTCAGAGAGTGGTGCTCTGATAATCGCCCGTTCTCGATCACGTCCACCGTTACGACTTATCCAGATCCATTACACCCTGGATTTTTCATTACCGAATGATGTTGTTCTCTCTTAGTTGTTTTGTCCTCTGTTCTCTCACTAACGCTGTATTCTTCGCCAAATAACACAACATTTACCCACTGAATATTCTAGCTGATTACCAGGGACATGCTGGGCCCCTGATTCAGCCGGGGAAAAAGAGTTGGAGAGGCCCTCATTGCGCGCTATGGAGAGAGATCTCTCTCTATAGCCCTGCTGCTACTCAAAGATTTGCCGTTTCAGATCATGACAAGTGACAAGCCAGTGGGCCAATTACATTGAGTTATATTTCGTCGTTGTCGGGTGAAAACCTTGTATGTCCAAAACCGTTTGTTTTGTATTTATCATTTTAGAAATGATTTAAACTAGTGAAAACAGCCGATCTACAAGCACACAACGCCTCGCACCGCGAGACGTTGTGTGCTTGTAGATCTGCTGTTTTCACTACTTTTGTGCAACGTCTCGTATGATGAAGCTTTGCTTTGCTTTGCGAAAAGATTTATACATTTGAAACTTGGAGATACGAGGTTTCTGCACGACTGTGACGATTTACTTTGTTGGCCACCCAGCCCCCAAAATAGAACGAAGGCCGACATTTTATTTTTATTTTTTTCCTAATGGCCAGCCCGGACCGTCCGGGAAGGAACCAGCCGTTCGGGAGTTGTCCCGCTTTTCCCAATGGCCAGCACGTCCCTGTCCAGATCCATTACACCCTGGATTTTTCATTACCGAATTATTTTGTTCTCTCTTAGTGTTTTTGTCCTCTGTTCTCTCACTAAAGCTATATTCTTCGCCAAAAATAACACAACATTTACTCACCGAATATTCTAGCTGATTACACATTGGTTGTCAAAGTGGGGTCTGGGGATCCCCAGCGAAAATAATAAATAGAGGATCACATTCAGCTGAAGCCTTTTAACCCTATGTATACTATAGCTATTCAAAAATAGCCGATCTACAAGCTCACATCGTGTCGTGATGCGATGCGTTATTGAGATTGTAGATCTGCTATTTATTTATTATCATTTTTGGAAACATATATATTTTTTTAAATGAATCTTTATAACATGCTGTATCGATGCCTTCGTTTTCTCCTGTCTTGGTGAGTGTCTTGTATCATACTGTCCATCGGCTATTCATACATCTAAGTATATATAATATCCCTTTTCTGAGGGAAATGGCAAAACTTGGAAATTGGTCATCTCATCTACTATGAGGCAATGTTTGTTTTAGCTTGCTAAATGTACTATTTAATTTATTAGCTTGGATTTGTAGATTGATATTGAACTGACTATGCATGACTTGGGCAGTGGTTCTCAACCTTTGCAGGCCGCAACCCCCACAATAATCATATTTTAACAGGGGACCCCCCCACCCTGACGAGCACTAAGAGTTGAGGAATTACATTTTGTATAACATGGTTCTATTGTGAAAATAGCAGATCTACATGCTCACAACGCCTCGCAACGCTCTAATATTTGACAATTTGACCAATGTATAATTTGTCATTTTAGATTGTCACTTTAGAAATGTGCATAAACTCTCTACACACTTAAACTTTATGTTGGTCTGTTTACTGTTGAGTGAGAAAACAATGTTGCACATTAAATTAATGATCTGGGGACCACCCAAAATCATTTGGGGACCCCCCTGGGGGTCCTGACCCACAGTTTGAGAACCACTGTCCTAAAGGATCCCAACCCCACGAGTGAGTGTACAGTATGTGTGTGCATGCCACTCCCATGTGCATCATATGTTCCATGTGTTTGTGTGCGCGTGCGTGTGTGTGTATGTGTGCGCGCGCGCCCATGCGCGCATCACACCTCGGCAGCAGCCGAGAGACAAACATCGCGTCACGTGCAGATTTTTTACTATCTCCAGTGGTGGGGGGTTGAGAGACCCTTACGTAACCCTCGGTGGGATTACACTCCGTAGTAATCCACTGGCCATTGATTTTTTTTTTTTTTTCCCCCCTCTCTAATCACAGGCTCTATCTTTAGACGAGACCCCACATGGCGGGGGGTGGTGGGCTGGGTGGTCTAATCCCCTACTGGCCTGAATATGCCCCGGGTGGAGTCCAGAATGCAAGGCAAATGGGAAAAAGAAAAAAATCTAATGGATATACTCCAGTTGAAATGTAATGAAATACTAAACCATCGCCATCAGCCTTTCCCCCTTTAATGCGTGTGCAGTCTCTTGAGACAGCCGCAATTTTGCGCAATTTCCCCCTGCCGCCATTGAAACGAGTAGAAGCCGAAGCTTAGCAGAAATGGAATTCAGAAAGGTATATTTTATTTTCATTTTTTCAGTAGGTTTGTATTTCGTCGTTGACAATTTCTTCAACAAATGAAAACTAGACTAAAATGTCAGGGAGGGACTAGCGGAGAAGAGATCTAGTAGAACTAAAAGACATTTTATGTTTGGTTGCACTCCGGTGTTGCGCTCTGAAAATAACAGATCTACAAGCTCACAATGCACTGCGCTGTGATGCATTGTGAGCTTGTAGATTGGCTATTTTCAGCATGCAACCAAGTTTAAAATCAGACGTTACGATGCCATCAAAGCCTGCCAAAAAATGTTTATTGTTGACAAAATCACACGTAGATGTAGTCAGCTAATACCTTATGATATTAAGTCGACTAAAACAAGACTAAAACTAAAACCTTTCAGATGACTAAAATGTGACCAAAACTAAATGAAATTTTACTCAAAAGACTATGACTAAAACTAAATCAAAAATCTACACTGGCGTGGAGCTTGGCGAAAGCTTTCCGCACAACACGGATGCTGCTGGGGTTGGACTGGTTAGGCTAAATGTACCCCCTTCCCCTGTTCTCTTGTACCCTGCTGTCTGATTCAGTGCTGTATGCGGCAGCGGTTTTAAAATAGTGCTTTGGCAGCGAGAAGCGTGTCACTGGCCGTGTGACAGCGCGGTGGTCGTGCGGTGTGACTGCTTGTCCCCCGCTGTCCCCATCCGTCAGTAGCTTAGTGTACCGGACCGCTGGATGTGTCTGCATTCTCTGCGGCGCTGGAAATGTACTCTCAAACCAGTGGTGGAGACAGTACATAACGTAAAAGTACTTGTAAGACACCTCAGGGCGACATGCGACCTAGGTCGCATGCCATCTGGCCAGTGATGTATATCTGACCAGTTACCCATATATGGAGACCCCTGGTACCCATATATGGAGATCCATGTACTGTATATGGATCCAAACTGCTTACCCAGTTATTCGTTATATGAATGTCCTATGACATCTGACATTTATGTCCATACATGGAGATCCCTGTCTGTAGAACCAGCCTCACAGATATGGAATGTCTTGGCCATCTGTCTTGGCCATATATGGATTCTGTTAGCGTGGTATGTGGCCGATGTGGCCTCTATATATGGGCATTCCCATATGAAGTCCTGTTAGATATGGGTTTAATATTGATGCCATCAGAGAACTCCATATGGGCATAAAAGGGGATTATGTTAATGTGACATCACAGTGAAGCCAGAGCGTGATGTCAGAGCCATTTAGCTGGGGGCCACCTGGAACCACCTCAACAGATCAATCTCAGAAAATTAGAATATTGTGTAAAAAGCATGCAGATGCAATAGCGCTCAAAATCATAACTGAATGTGAATATGTATGCTATAAAAATACAAAATTTGAACAAAAGAGAGGTTTGGAATAATTCACAGAATGTGCAATGTATCTAGAATATATTAAAGTTTCAAAAGAATGTATGAAAGTTTCAAGAAAATGTACTTTTACACAATATTCAAATTTTTCAAGATTGATCTGTATAGTCACTGTCGGGCAGAAACCTAATATCTCCAACTTTCAAATGTGTACGTTTTTTCTTTTTGTATGTTTTTTTCTTAAGTAAAGCCCTGCTTCATCATACACCAGACTGTCACACAAAACATTTTTAGAATTATAAACACAAAACGAACAGTTTTGGACATACAAGGTTTCCACCCGACAACAAGGATATTATATATATATATATTTGCAATATCCTTTCCTTTACCCATCATCGATGCAGAGCAGACCAAACACAGTCGTCGCTGGCATTCACAAAGGGGCCGTTTCAATGACAGGAGTATATATGGCCAGGGACATGTTTTTGTCCGCCGGCAAGCGTTTTGTGCAGCATCCACAGAAAGAAAAGTGTGAGGATGAAAGGTCCTCCTCTCGCGGTGGGTGACCTTCTGCTTAGTGCCATCTGATCTCACACTCGCTGGATGGACCCCCCCGCAGCTTCTCCCTGCTGTGCTCACTCAGGGGCGTCACAAGGGGGGGGGGGGGGGGGGAGTGGGACTGCGTTACTAGGGCCCAATTATTTTAAACTTTAGCTATTGAAAAATAGCAGATCTACAAGCTCACAGCAGCTTGCGAGCTTGTAGATCTGCTATTTTTGAAAAGTCGTGAAAATGTGTGCAATTCTTTGAATATAATGTATTTTTTAAGTTAACATTTGTAACTCAAATTTTGCTTCTGGGGTGGTCCCTGGAACAAAATAGTTTTAGATGGGGGTCCGTGGCCAAAAACATATAATTTTGGTGGTCCTTCACATGAAAAGGTTTGAGCACCACTGACTATAGGTTTTTTTCAAAAAACCTTTACGATTTTTCAAAAATAGCAGATCTACAAGCTTGCAGCGCGGCACTCGGTGCCGCGCTGTGAGCTTGTAGATCTGCTATTTTTTCAATAGTTAAAGCACAACATAACGCAGTGAATCCTTGTACCCAGGGCCTAGAATTTGGTGCGACACCCCTGCTCTCAATCATCCTCAGAGGGGGAGAGAGAGAGAGAGAGAGAGAGAGAGAGAGAGAGAGAGAGAGAGAGAGAGAGAGAGAGAGAGAGCTGCCCGGAGGAGAGGGATGGCGTGTGCATTGATCTATGAGTGAAGGCGAGGCCACGGACGAACGAACAAACGAACAAGGACTTTTTTTTGACGACGAGTGGACCGGTATGGAGAGCATGTACCAGCGTCAGGGACGTGCAGAGAATGTTAGAGAGGCAGGGGCTGACATTTCTAAAAGGGCCTTTGGGTGAAAATATCGAAAATAGCAAACCTCCAAGCTCACAACGCGCCGCAGTGGTTGTCCCGAAATAATATCTCGGTGTCCGTTTCTCAGTCTGCGTTGCGCTTTTTTTGCCCATTTATGGTGATGCCTGATGTAATCAACATGATGGCATAATCATAGATTGGCCTCCGAGTGTGCATAATACTCCACTACAACTCTTTGAAAACATTAGTTACTAGTTGTAGATTTTGATTATTACTACAAAACATGCATTAACCACTTCAGCCATATACAGTGTACATTTCGGCCATTTGAAAATAGACAATCTCTACAAGCTTGCAATGCGTCACCATGCGCCGGGGGACGCTGTGGGTGCTGGGGGCGTGTTCCCTCCTCCGCGTCATCAGCGCCCACACCCTAGGTGGGGTTGGCGAAAGGGCCTTTATGTGTGGAGTTTGCATGTTCTCCCCGTGGCTCCTAGGGTTGATACCCTCACAAAAACATGCAGTATACTGCCTTCCCCTGGCCAGCCGGGGCGCCTGATGGAGGGGAAAGGAACTGGTTGGGAATAGCGTGTTCCTTCCACGCGCTACGTCCAAACGGGGGAAATCCCCTTGTCAGGTGAAAAGAAGCAACTTGGACTCCTCATGCACTGAAGGAAGCATGAGGTCAGTCCGTTGTCTCCCCAGGCGCGGCAGAGGGAGAGCAGAGCCCAGGATTACATTATGCAATTGGCACTGGGTGTAAATGAGTTACAAAATCGTGGGATAAAAATTATTTAAAAAAGAATTACGGCGCGTGCGCTACATGCACATCGCAGGCATGTACTTTTTTGGTTTAGTAACATGTGGTTAATTTTACTTAAGCGTGCAAGAGAATATATTGTAAGGAAACACGTTTGTATAGGAAATGACTCGTTTTTACCTTGCAGACGTCACCTCTGTGATTTAGTTCATGGAAATCCATCAGCCAGGGTCATCCCTATGTTAATTCACGCTGTCGACACTCGGCAGCTTTTGTAAGCTTTTGGTTAAAGGGTGTGATCGAAGGATGTTTTTGATCGATACGCGATGCAGCGATCTGTCTCGCTCGCGCGGGTACTCACGTGCACATTCGTGAATGTACGTGCGCGTGCTTCCTCTCAAAAGACGGGTGGGGTGCGGTGGTATCGTGCAATGAGCACAGCACCAAGTGTGTGTTTATGAACGTGGTATATATACCGTATAAATATAATCACAAAATCAGCAAATGAGAGTATTGTAATTTCCCATTGTCTTTGTTATGCTTCAGAACAACATCACCAGTAAGACTGCCTAATCGGGAGATAAGCGACCGTCACGTCACATACACAAACTTTAGAAGGCAATGGTAGCCAATCAGGAGGGAATATGGGAAATGGGACAGATCCATGTTGATGACATGACTTTAGATATACTAGTGATGCGCGGGCCGACCCGTTGACCGCGGGGCCCGCTGACCCGCCTGCGGCTATCGCCACTCTCATGTGCAAAAAATAAATAAGAATAATCACCTGCTTTTATTTGCCTTTTAATCTTAATAAGAGTAGGCCTATAAGAATAAGAGTACAACGGCTTGAATACACTTGAATTGAACATGAGCGAGCGAGTTTTAAAATGTGCCAGAGAAGCTCCTGTTGGGGGCCGCGAACCACATTTGCCAACATTTTCGTGCACATAGCAGCCTGTCAGACACACAACGTGAGCAGAGAAGAATGTACAAACAATTCAGCGCGTGTCGCTGATCAGGATTTCACTTAAATGTCTCTGTCATCCACACAAGTCAGTTAAGTTATATCACCAGCCAGTCAACGGATACGATTTGAAACGCAACTTTCGCAAGTGAGACGGATTTTTGACTGAATGAACCACGCTCACCTCGAGTCGCCCCATCTCTCGTCTCGAGGTGAACAGGATTTAATATTTTGTCTGTCTTTTGCTGTCTGTTTGAAGTGCGAGGCGCTGTATAAATATGATTGACATAAACCTGAAACACCATTCTTACCTGACGATGCCCCAGATTTAGAGAGAATGAACGTCTTTGAATGAATGTCTTTTTGCTGTCAAATAATAGTAAAGAACCCCATTTTGAACACCACGTTTGTTTATTTAGCCTATGACAATATTGTGCTACTATAGACCTTTCTGTAAAGCGACTTTGGGTACTTAGAAGAGCCGTATATAAAGGTGTGCTATTGTGGAGATGATATATTATCTTTTTGGAGCTGTGTGCAGCTCCCTATACGTGGCTGTGTGGGTCTGTGTGTGTGTGTGTGTGTCTGTCTGTGTGTCTGTGTGTATGTAGCCTGACTTCGGCGCGTAACTAGTGCCGCACCATTTACGCCACTCGCGCAATATATACATCAAAATGTGCGGCTCGGCCGGGAATGGTGTTCTATTACCTTTCGTTCCGATCCGCCTTACCATGCCGACGTAATCGGCAAAAAACGACGCTTAATTGTCCCCATTGACTTATAATGGGACAATGCAAGAAATCACTTTCAAGTATTTTTCTCTCGTAAACCATAGGAGCTACAGTTTCAAACCTCAGAGAGGAGATTCATAATGATTTTAAGAATGAATCGAAAAATAATTACATCACTCGGCCTCATGGTGGCGCTATAACGGCCCACTTTACGTTTTGCCCCGTAACTCTTGAACCGTAGATCGGAAAATTAAAATTCTTTTTTCCCTGGATTCCTTGGGTCAAGACGCATCTCCCCATATACGCCCATTTGCACCAGGATAGATTTTCCGCCATCTTGAATTTTCTCCAAAACACACTTTTTGCTCCTTTTCCTACATATTTTCTTCAAATGTCACAAACATCGGTACACATGATCTACACACACACACACACACACACACACACACACACACACACACACACACACACACACACACAGCTCCACTTCACACGGGTGTGATTTTTTTTAAATATGGGTTGCGGGGCGGGCGGATTCGTTGATTTATATATTGTTCTGCGGGGCGGGCGGGCGGGTTATGTTCCGTGCAGGCTGTGGGCCGTGTGGGTTATGAAAAAAACCTAACCCGCACATCACTAAGAGATACTGTGTACTGCTTTGTGTGATTTTAGGCCAAAATCTGTGGGAGCAGTGTCCAAAAATGTGTTTTGCAATGGTTTTGCTGATGGTGGCGCTAGAAGAGGGCCATGTGAGAAATCAGGGGCGGAGGTTGTGATTTGCCATCCAAGGAGTGTCTGTGTGTGTGCAAAGTTTGGCATCGATAGGGCTAGGCCTTGGGCGGTATGGACATTTTGTTACCGCGATTACCGTCTTCCCATTTACCGCCGGTACTGCGGTTATTACCGCACCCCCGTATCTATTAATTAAGGTTCGGCGATAAGCCAAAATATTGCAATCATCTTCCCAAAAGTCGCCTCTCCACAGTGGAGAGGCGACACAGCCTGACTGCCCGAGTTATACATCTCCGTACAGCACAGCGGGTCTGGCTTTCAAAGGAGCAGATCTACAAGCTCACATCGCATCTGCGACGCGTTCTGAGCTTTTAGATCTGCACTGTCGGGTTACCATAGTAACGTAGGCTAGCTACTTGGGCTTTTCAGACACAAACAGCTGTGTGAACAAACCAGAAGAGGAAGGGTAGTCAGATCGTGTACAGTGATTCTGTAAACTCACGTCACGTCTCAACTCTCAAATCGCAGTGATTGAGTGCTGCTATATACAGGTTTTAGTTACAAGACTTGACAGAAAAGGTTATAAAATCGCCGACGTGCGACGCGGTGGAAAAAGTAAAATAGTTTCATTTTCGGTTTTAGTCCACGCGGCCCGCGCTCCGCCAGTAATCCGTATGAATAAAAAAAGATATGCCACAACACAAGGTATAATAACATCCTTGTGTCGAGTGGATTACAGAGAAAGTTTATGCTGCTCCGTCATAGAGTTGTGCTCCGTACTCTCCTGCCCTGTGCACTCTGTGCAGGTCTGTGTCTGAGTGACGTATGTGGCTTCCAACGTGTGGTACACGGCCCAGAGCAGAGCGGCATGGAGCGCATGCGGTCCTCGCTTGTTTTCTCGCTTGTTTTCCAATAAAAAATAGACCTTTTTTTTTGTCTTTTTACCACGGTAAGCACAATGACACCGCGGTAGACCTCGGTATACCGCGGTACGCGGTTACCGCCTCCAACCCTAGATAGGGCCAACGGTGCCAGAGATAAGTGTAGGGGCAAAAGTGTGACGTGACAGACGGAGGGACAGCCGGTGGAGCTTTTCATCGTAACTGCGAGCTGACGGTCGCAATCGTCATCATTTGAAAACGGTGACAAAATACTCATGTTGAGACTGCCTGTTCTTGTAATAGATCTCAGTCACTGCAAAAGGTGTGCGTGTGCACGTGTCAAGATTTTGAGTTGCGTTCACGCTATAGCCAGCAGCGACAAAAGCTTCAAAGCCAGCGAGCGTCGTCAGCTACACCGTCGCAGGGTCCCTGTTGAGGCGTTGCTCCAGGTGTGGGAGCCGCATGTGAGAAATATGTCGTCGCCGTGGGGCAGAAACCTCTTATCACCATACTCTCACTTTTTGTTTAGTATGATACTATGATTTATTATCAGATACTTCAATGGTTTCCTGTGGAAATAAGCCAAGTGCTTTTCTAGGATCTCCTTTTAGTTGACCTTGTACCAGTGAACTGTACCGTCATGAAACGGTACCTTTTCCTATGCAAACATCTAATAATGTCTTCAATCAATCAATCAATCAATCAAACAATCAATCAATGAAAACCTGCAGCTCATGTGCGTCAGTCAGTCACGCCTCATGTCACGCTCCATATATGGCCAATTAATTCTGTCCATGTCCTTTTATGCCCATATATGGAGATCCCTGATGCCATCAATATTAAGCCCATATCTGGGAATGCCCATGTATGGACATATTGTGTCAGTCTCAATGTAACCAGTGTGGTTGTCGCGACGTGAGTCACACTTGCAAAGGAATTACGTCCTTGTCCCTTTAATGCCCATATATGGAGATCCCTGATGCCATCAATGTTAAGCCCATATCCTGGAATGCCCATATTGTGTCAGTCTATGTTTTTTCAGTGCCTACGGGCCCTTAAGGTGTCTTACTGGTGTTTTTTAAATGAACAGTACACTGTCTTGTTCAGTGCTACTTGATCAAACTACAGCGTAACACAAAAGTAGCATATCCACATTCGCGCCGCGTTTCGAGTTTGTGCATCTGCTACTTTTGCTATTTTTGAATTTGAATCCTGAAAAGCATCAGTTTTGGACATAAGAGGTTTCCACCCGACAGATGATATATAGGCTTGGGTTAACAGGGAACCGCCTGAGGGCAACAATTAGTCGTCGTTTATTCTAAAGACTATGACTAAAACTAAATAAATATTTGCTGTCAAAGACAACAATGGTGTGAAGGCAGCATTCGGTTCCGTTCCGGTGTCGCGCTCCCAAAATGGCAGATCTACAAACTCACTATGCGCCGCAGCTTCACGCCGGCGTGAGCTCGTAGATCAGCCATTTCCGCTGCGCACAACCCTCCCCGGCTAAGTATAGCTCGTGCATAAAGACACCAATGGGCTGAGGTGTGAGGATTCTCTGACAAGAGGCTAAAAACGGACCTGAGAATCCATCACACGCACCCACGCATCTGTGTGTGTGTGTGTGTGTGTGTGTGTGTGTGTGTGTGTGTGTGTGTGTGTGTGTGTGTGTGTGTGTGTGTTTGTGTGTCAGACGTGGCGATGATGCAGACACACATATTAATCACCACTCCTTCTGTTCCATCACAGGAAATGGCTTCGACGTGTAAATTTGGATTCAAGATCTTTCACTGAATATTAATGTGTGAGAAACAGACACTTCTGACAGGTTTGCACAGGTGTTCTCCCCCAGATGCATTTCGTGTAAAGCAAATCGACAGATTTGCAGACAGAACAGCCGTTAATTAGGCATAAAGCACAGGGACACTTTGCTAGAGGTTTGGGTATAGTGTTACCTTGCCATGATGTAGGCCAAGGGTCTTCAACAGGGGCAGGCGGATACATTTGCGGGGACGGGCGGTGCGCGACTAAACACAGGCAGGCGACATTTTACTGTGAAAATCAGACAACTGTTTCTGCCAAAAACAGCGTCACAAGAGCGCACACAGTGAGCAGCAGGACAGAACCACGGCATGCATACAGCACTGCTTCCGCCTTAACGTTAAGTCACACACATGGAGCGCCTGCCGGCTGGAATGCAGTGCGCACACAGTCACAGTGAGGCAGCAGCAGGAGGCGATGTAGTTGCCCAAACTAATATGATTTGGGCTTTAGTCTACATCTCATTAAACCTTAACACATCTACTGCCTTTTAATCTGAAGGGATGCTTGGTGCCTTGGTGCCGCGCCGCTTTCTCCGTAGGCCGCTGCTATTATTTTGAAGGGCGGGAAGGGGGTTGTTTTTGTTTTTTTGGATTATCACTTGACGGCAACGATTACGTCATCTAGTCACATGACAGTGTGGGTCCAGAAGAGAAACATGGCTGCGCCCAGCCGAATGCATTGTGTACAGTATGCAGACCACCCTTTGTATAAAAATGTCTCTTTTTGAGTAAATGAAGTCTCTTCATGGGCCTCTCAATTACTATGGAGGACGTTCACTTTGCGTGCACGCCTAACGTGCGTTGTAAACAAATCGCGGACATTACCGATGCGGGCGGGACCGGAACGACGTACTGTAAGTAATTATACCTTTACTGTAAATACAGTAAGATTGACAGTCCTCACCGTCAACGGCACCATGATTTTAACCCTTTCAATGACGGTGAGGATTGTCAACGGCAGCAGAACTGTTAACTCATTTGTAGCCAATCCCGAGAATACTCGTGAAAAATACTCGAGTATCATATGGTGCCGATCCCGAGTATACTCATGAAAAGTACTATATTACTGTAACGGCGGTTCTCCTACCCTGTAGCTGCACGGAAGGTCCTGGCACAATCGCCCTCGCCAATTCATCATCATCACAGATCCACGTGCACAAAATAGTAATCCCATAACATTGAGGCAGACGGGGAATCTCATCTTTAATGTCCATTATATCCAAACAACACTTTCAAAGGGGAGGATGGCAGTAGATTCTCGCTAATAAAACACATGTTGAAAAGCAACGATCCGCCATTACACAACGGCATCTTGACGACGAGCGATTCCGGTGAATGACGTGATTACGTCAAACCGGAAGTGTTTACGCAATCGACTTCTGGCCTTCAAAATAAGAGACTGGCCGCTTATGGAGAAAGCGAGAGGCACGCTGGACATTTTAATCTGTTAATTTCAGGAGCACAAAATGAGTTAATATGCAAACCTACAAGTCTGAAGGACTGTGTTTGTTTTGTTTTGTCATGATGGGGCGCAAGGAAGGGTGACTTGCCTGCAATCAGCCTGTACTGTTGTCCAACTTTCACAACCACATCCATTGCTGCGATCAGAAAGGTGCTTGATTGTATAATATCCACGTGATTCCATGACTATTAGGAGTTCGGATCCCTGTTTTATTATCTGGGTCCGGTTTGGTTTAGATTACCTCGGATTGTTTATCATCATAACAGTAGCCTAAACAGTGACGAGCGAACCAAGACAGACAGCGCTAGTGGAGTTCCCTCTTTCAGCTGTGAAAAGCTGGATATGTGCTTCGCCGTATGACGTTGCGTGTCGAGCATAGCAGACATGCAAGCTCACAAAGCTGCAAGCAGGGACGTGCAGGGCCTCTGATTCGGCCCGGGAATAGAAATTGGAGAGGCCCTCATTGAGTGCGGCCAGTAGCCGCGCACCAGATTTTTTCACCTTCTGGATGCGCTGCGAGGCCCCAAATACTAACCGATGAGCGGTTACTTTTAGGTCTCGACATTTTTCTTGTATAAAGAGAGTCTAATAATGTTGAGGGAACATTATTTTTGGATGATCAATTTACAATCAACGGACCATTTTTCAAAGACATCTCATCATCATCCGGCAACTCAAACCTCCAGTGTCACCGTCTTCTAAACCTTATTTATACTTTGTTATACGTTAAGTGGCCCGTGCCAAGCTAGCCAACCTACAAGCTCACAACGCATCGTGACTTGTTGCGAGGTTGTAGATAGGCTATAACAGGGGTCTTCAACGTTTTCAGCCAAGGACCCCTTAGTGGAGAGAGAGGTGAAGCAGGGACCCCCACAACCTTTTCATAGATTCCATATAATATGTTTCATTGTTTGACAGCACAATCATCAGTTGGATTCATGACAATTTTTTTCAGATATTTAACCACTTGAATCATTAATAAGTAGAAAACTTGACCTTTCAGTCTGTACTTAGTCTGCTCTTTTTCCGCTCTACACCAAAACTCCTTGCCAAAAATAGCTGATCTACAAGGTGTTGTGAGCTTGTAGATCTGCTATTTTTGGCTAAAGTTCTCAGAATATGGACGCTAGGGTTCAATGGTTAATGTAAAAAAAGGAGAAAAAGGTTTCTATCACACAAAGATTTGGAGGACCCCCTAGTAACTCTGGACCCCCTGTTGAAGACCCCTGGGCAATAATATGGTGTGCGGCATCGTACCATTTAGTATACATTAATGAAGCAGCCACCCAATCTAATGTTCCTGAAATGTTTCATGCCTGAAAACGTCTACTTCTGTTCTGCTGATGACTTTTAATGAGGCGGTGCCATAGTCTTGTTCTTTTTATGGTTTTCATGTGTCTAGGAGGTTCACAGTACTTCATTAGATCCCCTGGTGTGGTTGCTATGAGCAATTATGTATTCCCTTTGTATTTTGGGTTTCTTCCTGGAGGCTGACACATTGTGGGTCAAAAGTGCCGATCCAAAAACACAGATTAAATTACATCATATACTCATCCCCCCCCTTTTACCATTCACCCAACACTGTGGGTGTGGCCAACTTCAGCTGGGTCACCACACCATCCACCTGAACAACCAGGCATATACTTAAAGGCCCGCTGACACGCCCCGAAATTATAATAGTATGATAGGTCACGTGGTCTCTCTGAAAACGGTCTGAAATAGTCTGAAACTCATGTCACAGTGTAATCTGCCCCTCGCCCCCCAACAACAGCTGACCAGTACAGTCAGTAGTCTAAGTACAGTCAATTAATTTGATTGGCTTATAATTGTGCATTCCCACAATGACATCATACAAATATTAACTCATATTTTAAGTTGACTTTTTAAAGTCACAGTACCCCTTTTATGTGACAGTACCCCTCACACAAAAACCTATTGGGCATTGCAACTTTAACATCCCTCATTCATGTGTGTGTGTGTGTGTGTGTGTGTGTGTGTGTGTGTGTGTGTGTGTGTGTGTGTGTGTGTGTGTGTGTGTGTGTGTGTGTGTGTGTGTGTGTGTGTGTGCGTGTGTGGGGTTGGGATCCTTTTGGATTGGAACGATTCCGGTTCCTTTGCGAGTTCCCTCTTAAAGGACAACTTTAGTTAGGGTTCATATTTTAGATTGTAATTAGAAAAATTAAAAGATGAGTGTTAACATGTTTTCATTTCGACTGCTTTCTATCGTTTTAGTCATTTTAGTATTTTGATTTCAGTGGGTTGGGGCATGCGTACAAGTGGCTAAATATGTCTTTTCAGACACTATAAGCCGTCAATTTGTTTGTTACTATTTAGTAAATAGTAACAAACAAATTGACAGCTTATAGTGTCAGACTTATGGGGGCTGGTGTAAATAGTATTTACACCAGCCCCCATAAGTCACATCTGCCCATGAAAGATTGCAGTGCATCTTGGGAATTTGCTTACTGTGTCTAAAAATATATATTTAGCCACTTGCATGCATGCTCCCAACCTGGTGGCATGCATGCAAATCTAAAAATCATTAAAATCACTAAAATGATAGAAAGAAGTAAATGAAAACATTTTAACACTCATCTTTTATTTCTCTTAGTGTGTTGGCCTAACCCTGTTTTTGACATTATCAAAATGAAGCGGATAAAAGTGTCAAACTTTTTTTGGGGCTTCTTTAGGACCCAACTATGGATTTTAGCCTTGGGTACCAAACTAATTTTTGGTGTTTACCCATAGAATTATCCATATCAAGTTGGGCTCCCATCGACTTTTCTATAAAGGAGGAAAATACCCAGAAATAAAATCTGCTTTAAGTAGTGATATGGATAATTCTATGGGTAAACATCAAAATAAAGTTTGGTACCCAAGGCTAAAATCCATCGTTAGATCCTAAAGAAGCCTCAAAAAAAGTTTGGCGCTTTTATCCGCTTCGTTTCGATAGTTTTGTTAAGCCAACCCACTATCTTCTCGCGAATGAGGGTGAGTTTGTTCCAGGGTGAGTTGTCCTGTTACCAGGGGCGTCACACCAAATTCTGGGCCCTGGGTTCAAGGATTCACTGCGGGCCCCCCATGAATGTTAACTATTGAAAAATAGCAGATATACAAGCTCACAGCGCGGCACCGAGTGCCGCGCTGCAAGCTTGTAGATCTGCTATTTTTGAAAAATCGTGAAAATGTGTGCAAGAAACGTATGTTTCTATGTCAGTGGTGCTCAAACGTTTTCATGTGAAGGACCCCCAAGATGATACGTATTTGGCCACAGCTAGACCCCCCCCATCTCAAAATATTTAGTTCCAGGGACCTCTCCCCGGAAGCCGAAATTTGAGTTACAAATGTCCGCTTAAAAAAATACATATTCAAAGATTTGCACACATTTTTACGACTTTTCAAAAATAGCAGATCTACAAGCTCGCAGCGCGGCACTCGGTGCCGCGCTGTGAGCTTGTATATCTGCTATTTTTTCAATAGCTAAAGTTACTATAGGGCCCCTCCACCTTGGGCCCTGGTAACTCAGTCCCACTTTCCTACCCCTTGTGACGCCCCTGCCCGTTACCCCCCCCCCCCCCCAAGGAATCCCAACCCTGGTGGGAGTGTAGTCAGGGAAAATTAGCAGAATACCTGTCAAATATGGGAATAAATTCCTTACCAAACTATTTCTTCACCAATGTGTTCGTAAAGGTGTCTAGTAACATATCTAACAAAGATTGAAATTCAACATCCCTAGCAACATGTTTGACACCTAGGGTAATTCTGGGTCTCATTCACTTACTATACTGTACTATAAGGGAAAAAAAATCACTCCCAAAAATATGCTTTAAGTGGGATGTGAGGGGTCTAACTAGGTGTTTTTAATTATTCTGAATCCATTGCAACCATTTGTTTTGCACGAAAAACATTCCTTGGGCCAAAAATGGACCCCATACACCTTGTGAAAAGTGATGACTCATTACTAAACCATCGTTTTTTTTTTGCGTCTGATTTTGGCCCAATGAATGTTTTTCGTACAAAACAAATGCTTGCAATGCATTCAGAATAATTAAAACACCTAGTTAGACCCCTAACATGATACTTAAAGCATATTTGTGGGAGTGATTTTTTTCCCCTAGTACAGTGTGTAGTTTCCCTAGCTGTCAAACATTTTGCTAAGGATGTTGAATTTCAATCTTTGTTAGATATGTTACTAGAGACACCTTTACGAACACATTGGCGAAGAAATTGTTTGGTAAGGATTTATTCCCAGGGTTTTATTAAAATTCCCTGACTAGTGGTGATGATGTATGTCAGCAGATTTTTTTTGTTTGTTCTGTGCCTACCTAATTTTTGCATGCACGCTCGGAGCCTCTCCTCAAGATTTGACACCCTGCTGTGCAGTTCCTCGTAGTCATAGGCCCCCATCTCCTCCTGGAGCTCGCTCAGAACTGACGTCAAGTTCTGGACCTCCTCCTTAAACTGCAATACCAATTTGGCATCGGCCTTGTACTCCTCCAACACCGGTATCAACGGTCTAAGCTCCTCCATTTTCGCCTTTATGGCCTGAAAGGGTCAAGAATAAGGGCTCGGCGTCAGTGTCAAAGCGCGACAACAGAGAGGAGAGACCCCCTCCCCTCGTCCTGAAACCAAAAAAATAACAAACACCTATCTTGCCCTGACTACACTGCTCTGTCCTGACTCTGTACAAGAAGAACCCTGTCGGTCTGTGCCTGTTTGCGTGTTCTGTGTCTGTGTTGTGTGTTTGACGTGTGTGAACAGTGCGTGTGTCCGTGCAAACAAACCCCCCGGGGCAAACATTTTACCCCCGCTCGCCACTCGCCGGGGAGAGAGAGCAGGTTGTCTCCGTTCGTCCCGGTGTCGCCCGGCCATTTTTTTTAAAAGAATAAGCAAGCCACTCGGCACACCCACAACAATTTGGGAAAGCTTCTTTATTGATCATCATCGTTTTAAAATGCAACATCTTATTAAGGGTTACATGCTTGGTACATGTCACACACAACAAAGTGTCTCCAATTATTATTTTTTTTTTTAACGTCTAATATTCTCTCTTTTTTTTTTACGTAGATTGTTTAGTAACCAAATATGCATAGACAAAAGCCAACGGAAAATAAAATAAAAAAAAAGAATTACAACAATTAGTCAATAATAATACTAATGATAATAATCATATTATTAATAATAAAGAACTTAAATCTATTTACGTTTGAAAAAAGCTTTTAGATGGGAAAAACGTTGACAGCAGTTAACATGCAGGAAGAGATCAGTGATTGGTTGGTTTGGGGGGAAGGGAAAGGGGTGGGGTTTTCTTATTCTTAATGGTGCTAAAAGGTCAAATAAAGTGTATATGACACCCAAAAAAAAATGCTCTCATCAGTACTGTGGCCCGGGTCAGGAGGACCGGGGAATGGGGGGAATGACCTGCCTCTTCTTCCCTGTGGCTCATCTCTCTCTTTACATGTGTTATATTAGCCCTGCAAGCAAGAAGATACGACACACTGGTTGGAACAGGGGCTAATATCTTACTAAACCTGTCTAAAACACACACGCACGCACGCACACACGCACATGCATGTACACCACTGTTTCCCAAATAGTTGCTCGGGACGAAATCGTGGGTCGCAGGCAGATTTTTATGGGTCCCTTTTTTTTCTTTTTTTGTTTGTTGATAATTATTATAGAGCATTGCAGCGGAAGTGGGTTACCGGTCCCACTAAAAAAATCTCCCATTCATTTTCCCCATAGACTTTTACAAAAATATTTATAACAATTATGTTATGCCCAGAACCAAGCCATCCAGGATTGCAGTGAATCCTGACCATAAAACCTTTGATCCTATGTGAAAAACATATTTTAATATTACATTATTTGATATACCACATTTAATAAATACCCTTTGTTTAGCGATTTTCAAAACGTTCTTTTCATAGAAACAGGATTCACTGCCATCCTGGATGGCTTGGTTCTAGGCTTAACACAATTGTTATAAATATTTTTTGTAAAAGTCGATGGGGAAAATGAATGGGAGATTTTTTTAGTGGGACCAGTAAACCACGCCCCAATAATATAAAAATAAATAAATAAATCCCCAAAAAAGCAGTTTTTTCATGTTTTTGAAAACACAATTCAATTAAAAGTAGTGAAAAAAGCCGATTTACGAGCTACGTCGTGTGTGAGCTTGTAGATCTGCTGTTTTCACTAGTTTGGGTCCCGGGGCAAATGTCTTAATTTCTCTTTTGGGTCTTGAGCTAAAAAGTTTGGGAACCATTGATGTACACACATATAAACATACAATTGATTATAGAACATTTTAGGCATGCATGTCATAGTAAGATGCAGTTTGACAACTTTCGAGTCAAAGTAAAGCGTTAAAGCGATGCGACGTGAGCCACGTGACGTGGTGTGAGCTTGTTATAGATTATGAAGTATAATTCAGGTGTAACAGGTTAAAGGGGAAAAACCACCAATTTTTCGACATTGAACCATGTCATAATATACCTTAGAGCTGTTGTGTGGAAATAAGAAAAAAAGAGGGTATCTGCACATTTCCAAAGTGTCAAAGGACTTGTTAATGCCTCTAAAATGACGAATTAAACATTGGCCAAATTGTCAAATACTAGAGGCAGAAATTGTGAAAATAGCCGATCAATACCTCTAAAATGACAAATTAAACATTGGCCAAATTGTCAAATACTAGAGGCAAAAATTGTGAAAATAGCCGATCTACATGCTCACAGCGCCTCGTGTTGCAAGGCGTTGTGAGCATGTAGATCTGCTACTTTCACAATAGAGCCATGTTATACAAAATGTAATGCCCCAACTCTTAGTGAGGGTGCGGGTCCCTAGTTAAAATATGACCAGTAAGACTGAAAAGGTTGAGAACCACTGTTCTAGAATACACAGACCGTATGTCACTGATCACATGACACCAACATTAAATTCCAGTTCTAGGCAACACAGAAAGGGGGGGGGGGACTTTTTACTTATTTCCATACAACAGCAATGGGAAATGGGTGGTTTCCCCGTTAATATGCAGGCAGGCGATAGCATGCACAGAGGATGACGATGCATGGAGATGAAGTTGCCGTTGATGTGTGCAGCTATTTATTGATTGATTTAATACCTTATTAGTCGTAAATGTAAACAGCACATTTAGGATAAAAGGATAACATTAGGGTTAGGGTTAGGGTCTCCTGCCCTGAATTAACTACAGGTTACTTAATTGGCACCTGTGTTTGGTTAAGCGCTGCAGGCAACGACATCAGTAGCACACACACACACACACACACACACACACACACACACACACACACACACACACACGCACGGCAGGGCTGTGCAAAGGCTATGATACAGATATAGCAGGGCAGGGCAATATATTGATATTGTGATATGAGACATTGTCTGGGACTTTGGACATCGTAATAGTGTAGCATTTTCCTGATTTTATTACTTGAAACAAGTGCCAAGCATCCTTCAAGGCGATGCGTTATAAGTCGAGGTGCTATACTTTCGCAGTTTTTGAAATTTTAAATTATACTAACGAAGGCTCTGTTCCATTCTGGTAAAACAGAGTCAGGGTGCTGCTGTTGTGCATGATGGCTCACTGGAACCACTCTGCCACACCAGTGGGTCTCAAAGTGTGGTACAGGGACTTTCATGGTTCCTTGGGGTTCTAAATGACCCCTTAAAAAAGGTGTTTTAACTCTGAGAGTGTACAAATGGAACCAAATGGACCTGTAAGGGTCCATTTTCCAGAATATTTAACCCGATTTCCAGGACTATATAACAATAATTCAGCTCAATAACGAGTCACTTACTCCTATGCGCAATGCCCAAAGACAGGTAGTGTATGGCAGTGGTTCTCAACCTTTTCAGGCTGTGACCCCTGAAATCATGTTTTAACTGGGGACCCGGCACCCTGACGAGCACTAAGAGTAGGAATTTTGTATAACACTGTTTTATTGTGAAAATAGCCGATCTACATGCGAGGCGTTGTGATGTGATTGTAGATCTGCTATTTTCACAATTTCTGCCTCTAATATTTGACAATTTGGCCAATGTTGAATTTGTCATTTCAGAGGTATTAACAAAATCAATAACCAAAGACAATGCATAGCTATTTCTTCCAGGACCTTCCCAGGACCCTTGATCAATTCCAAAACTTTTCCAGTACTGGAAAAATATTTTTCTAATTTCAAAATATTTCCAGGAATTTCATGACCGTGGGAACCCTGCTATTACCATAGTTTGTTTTGTCTGTATACAGCCCAGCCCTAAGCTATATACCGTTACAGCATGGTTAGAATGGAGGTCGGGTGGATGATACGGCTCCTCTCATATATACCTTGTATTGCTTGGCCATGTTGCCTTGTGGTTCTCCTCCACCTGCCTGAACTTGGTCTCCAGGCCGCGGAGCTGGACCTCCATCTTCTCCACGTACTGCAGGTCCCTCTGGGTCCGCTGGTCCAGCACCTGGATGGACTGGGTCATGTTCTGCACCTGCAGGGAGGAGGAGCGGACACGTTGTTAACACATCTGGTGCCAACCCCGAGTTTCCCGAGTTTGTATTGGTACCAAACGCTGTGCCAACCCCGAGTTTCCCGAGTTTGGGCCGTTTTTGAAAAAAAAAAAAAATTTTTTTCAAAAATGTTTTTTTGGACCTCCAGAAATGTATTAGCATGATCGCGATCGCGAAATTGCATGTTTAAACCCCCATACCAACCCATTCTTTCAAACATGGCAGCCATGTTTGTTTACATCTGAAGAAAACATAATGGCCCATAAATCATGAATGCCTGAACGGATTTCCAAGCGGATTCTTTTGTTTGAAAGCTGTGAACAGTGTGCACACACGTGGTGCATCAGCTAGGCATGGGCGTGCACTTTTTACACAATTGCGCAATTACATGGAAGTCTATGGTAACCATGGCAACGTGGGACATTGAAGAGAAAAAATCATAGCAACATAAGTGTTAAGAAGAAGACAGAAGCTCTACTGTGAAGCCAGATATTTTGCCGTACACACTTGGCGAGTCCCCTTTTTTATTTAGTTTTTTTTGCTCAGGAGAGATCAGTTGATCAGCGTTGTGTTTCCTGACTGCTCTTGTGATCCAAGGGCGACAAGCCAGCTCATCCACTCTAGCCTGAGATTAACCCTTGATAAAAATATAAAAATAAATCTGGATTCATTTAGGGGCAGTGGTTCCCAAGCCTTCAGGCCATAATAACCCCACCAAAAGTATCCAAGTACTTAAAATTACCCAATGTGAAAGTTCAAAATGTATAATAAATAGCCAAAGATTACTATTGCAAAACATACATTAACAGCTATACATGTTGGCCATTTGAAAATAGCCAGTCTATAAGCTTGAGGGCCATGTTCTGCTCCTATACGGGGAGGAACCCACACACTGGACTCAGCACCGGAACGGGGCTTATAATTAAATGAAACTCAACTGAGCATCAAATGTGAGAACAAAAGGCCACATGGCAACAGACTTGCAACATTTGTTTTTTTGGCTGGGGCTTCCACTGGCAGTGTTTACACAGCCTAGTGTACGAAGCGTTGGCTGCGAGGCGCAGCCTTGTGAGAGACTTACTCATCCGAAACAGAAAACTCAGTCTCCTGACACAGAGCCAACTGGTCAAGAGCCCTAAAAGAAAAAGAGCCCTTGTAAGCATGCATGCTGTTAAGACTGTTAAGAAGAAGACAGAAGCTCTACTGTGAAGCCAGATATTTTGCCGTACACACTTGGCGAGTCCCCTTTTTTTGTTTTTTGTTTTTTTGCTCAGGAGAGATCAGTTGATCAGCGTTGTGTTTCCTGGCTGCTCTTGTGATCCAAAGGGCGACAAGCCAACTCATCCACTCTAGCCTGTTTGGAGATTAACCCTTAATAAAAAATCTAAATAAATCTGGATTTAATTAGGGCCAGTGGTTCCCAAGTTCCAACCCTTTCAGGCCATGACCCCACCAAAAAGAAGGACCCAAAAAGTACCCAACTACTTAAAATTAACCAACGCGAAAGTTCAAAATGCATAAAAAATGTATAAATAGACAAAGTTTAAATACAGCCGAAGTGGCTATGTTTTGTAAATAATAATTGAAATCTACAAAGTAACTAGTAAACAAAGTTTTCAAATAATTGTAGTGTAATAAAGTACAATATTTGCCTCTGAGATGTAGGCTAGTGGAGTAGAAGTAAAAGTATTGGAAATTGGAAATAGTATGAATAGGCCTACCTCAAAATTGTACTTAACTCATTGCATGCCAGGCCCGATAGTCCCGAGATTTTTTCAATGTCTTTCCCTGCCAGACCCGATAGTCCCGAGAATTTCCGCCATTTTGAAAAAAAAAAAAAAAAATCAAAAATTTTTTTTTTTTCAAATTTTTTTTTGGACCCCAAAAAATGTAGTAGGCATGATAGAAATCGCGAAATTGCATGTTTAACCCCCATAGCAACCCCATCTATCAAACATGGCAGCCATCTTTGTTTACATTTTAGGAAAACATAATGGCTTGTATCTCATGAATGCCTGAACGGATTTCCATTCGGATTTTTTTGTTTGAAAGCTGTGAGCAATGTGGACACACATGGTGCATTATCTAGGCATGGGTGTGCATGATCCGTGCACTATGAATTACATGGAAGTCTATGGAGACCAGAGGCACCATAGAGTACGAAGGTATTGTTAAATGGCGGGGAATGTGTTAAAGGACAACTTTAGTTTTTTACAACAAGGGTTCATATTTTAGATTGTAATTAAAGCATATAAAATATTAGTGTTAAAATTATTTCATTTACTTCTTTCTATTGTTTTAGAGATTCTTATTTCAGTGGTTGGGGACATGCGTGTAAGTGGCTAAATATGTAATTTTACACAGAATAAGCCCATTCCCAAGATACAACTTTTCATGGTTGGATGTGACTTATGGGGGCTAGAAGTGTTACTGTAAATAGCAATAAAGAAACTGCTGGCTTATTGTGTCTAAAAAGACACTTGTACGCATGCCCCCATGCGTACGCATGCCCCACATTTAATAAAACAATAGAACGAAATGAAAACATTTTAACATTCACTTTTTCTTTTCTCTAATTACAATCTAAAATATGAACCCTTGTTGTAAAAATTATTTTTTTTCTATTGGTGAGTAGTTCACCCCCAAAATGTCATTTTTTCTATTGATGAGTAGTTTACCCCCAAAATGTCATTTTTTTCGTCGATTACTCTTGCCATGGAGACTTGAGTTCAATAATATTTTGTTTGTATTTGTCGCACTCCTAAGTAAAGAAAATATATTATTGTAAATGTACCCCCATTGATTCCGGAATGATTCCCAAATGCATTTGGGTCCCCATCCGGATGGGGGTACATTTATTGTGATCAAATTACTGTCTTAGGAATGCGACAAAAAACAAAATATATTATTGAACTTATTGAATAAGTCTCCATGGCATCAGTAATCAATAGTCATTTTGGGGGTGAACTGCTCCTTTAAGTAAATGTACTTGGCTACTTTCCACTGCATGGTTTTAAATAGCAGCGTACTCAGTCAGTCTAACAGCCCTTGTGTATTGGGCCTGGTTGCATCATGGTGTGCGTTGGCCTGGCGCTGTATGAGAGAAAACACGGGCAAGGCAGGCAGAGAGGCTTCCCATGATGCAACGTTCCCAGGGTGCTCATTAGAACTTGACTCCTATTCTTCTCTTATGGGGCACCGAGATTCAGAGGCTACAAACATGGACACTGTGTGTGTGTGTGTGTGTGTGTGTGTGTGTGTGTGTGTGTGTGTGTGTGTGTGTGTGTGTGTGTGTGTGTGTGTGTGTGTGTGTGTGTGTGTGTGTGTGTGTGCGCGCGTGTGTGTGTGTGTGCGCGTGCGTGTGTGTGCGTGGACGTCATTGCTGTCGGGCAGAAACCTTGTGCCTCCATATTTCAACGTTTTATGTTTTTTTTTTTTTTTTTCTCTTCTTCTTCAGTAAATTAAAGCCCTACTTCTTCGTAACAGAGTGTCATGCATAGGTGGTGAGAATAGACAACCTGCAAGCACCCGTTGTGACATGTTTTGAGCGTGTGCAGTGTATCTGCTCATTGTGGGCTCGCCTATAAGGCGAGCACACTTTAGATATTGTCATTATTTATTTATCTATCAGGCAGGCAATCAGTAGACGGGAACTTCGGTTCCTTTCTACTCCTACATACTTAGTGAGAAAATGAAAATAAAAACATCAATGTGTTCAGTTTACAGTGGCGAAGTGTGCTATTATTTTCTATAGCAATCGGCCAAATGGTGGCGCTGTAGGAAGCCTTCGAAAGTGCGAACTTTGAACAGGTATAGCTCATGCTGTGTTTGAGTTACAGCCATGAAACCTGTATACACTTATGCGTCTCCTCATGCCGAACAACTTTTACCCTCTAACTTTTGACCTCTGACCTTTAGGTCTCCCACAATTCGGAATTATATGAAAAACAGTAAAAATCTATCTCCTCCTGGGTTTTTTTCGATACGCGCACAAAACTTTTTTCACATGAACTTTGGACCAATACGGTCAAACTAATCTCGGCGGATTTCTTTTAAAGTGAAATATAATTTTTTAATAATTCTATCAATATTGCGGTTTTATGCAAATTATTCTTCTGCCTCTAAATCATACATGCAAAGTTACACGTTCATGGCATTTGGCAAAGATGTGGAGGGTTAGTCAAAGTATCACTGAAACCAATTTTATTCCAATCGGCCAAAGGGGGGCGCTATACGAAGCGTCTGAAAATTCAAACTTCAAACGGGCATAAGTCATGACTCGTTTCGTTTGAAGACATGCAACTTGTTACACGCGTGCTTTGACTCAAGCGGAAGACATCTGTGTCGTTGTTAAGTAAGCTCCGCCCTTCGATTTTCCGCCACTTTGAGCAGTTTGTAAAACGCGTAAACCCGCTTTTATTCTGGAATTTTCGCGTCACGTGCACAAAACTTTTTTTACGTGAACTTTGGACCGATATCTAAAGATCTGTCAGATCGGATTTCTTTAACATTGAAACATGCTTTTTTAAATAATTCAAACAATATTGCATTTTTATGCAAATTATTCTTCTGCCTCTAAAACATACAAGCAAAGTCACATTTTCATGACAAAATAGTGTAGAGGGTTAGTTCAAATATCACTGAAACCAATCTTACCCCAAATGGCCAAAGGGGGGCGCTATATAATTTTGAGCAGTTTGTAAAACGCTTAAACCCGTTTTTATTCTAGGATTTTTTTTGCAATTTGCATGAAACATTCTACACGCAATCTAAGGACCTTTATCTAACATGCCTATGAAGTGCACACAAAAAAAATATAAAATAATAATAATAAATATAGCTGCAAGCAGCGATAAAGTGTCCAAAGCCAAAAACACCTCAAATCATGAACACAGCCTGGGATGTGCGTGAAATCTTGCAAGCACATTCCCAATAGGTCAAGGAACAGATACCAACCTTCTCACATTGGCCTGTTATAGCGCCACCAGCGGGTCAACTTTTGCACAACACATTTTTGGAACAAAATGGACCAATCTTTGACGTCAGTAACGTCAAAGAGAGCACTGCCTGCGATCTTTACATTTTGTGCTTTTATAGCCATTGTTTTCTGGCTTGAAGCGAGCCCACAATTGTTTCGAAGGAACAATATTTTTCTAGTTTCTATACTATACTATACTAGTCATATCAAGTTCTCCTCAAAACTTCGGTTCCTTTCTACTCCTACATACTTAGTGAGAAAATGAAAATAAAAACATCAATGTGTTCAGTTTACAGTGGCGAAGTGTGCTATTATTTTTTATAGCAATCGGCCAAATGGTGGCGCTGTAGGAAGCCTTCGAAAGTGCGATCTTTGAACAGGTATAGCTCATGCTGTGTTATACATACAGCCATGAAACCTGTATACACTTATGCGTCTCCTCATGCCGAACAACTTTTACCCTCTAACTTTTGACCTCTGACCTTTAGGTCTCCCACAATTCGGAATTATATGAAAAACAGTAAAAATCTATCTCCTCCTGGGATTTTCGCGTCAAGTGCACAAAACTTTTTTCACATGAACTTTGGACCAATACGGTCAAACTAATCTCGGCGGATTTCTTTTAAAGTGAAATATAATTTTTTAATAATTCTATCAATATTGCGGTTTTATGCAAATTATTCTTCTGCCTCTAAATCATACATGCAAAGTTACACGTTCATGGCATTTGGCAAAGATGTGGAGGGTTAGTCAAAGTATCACTGAAACCAATTTTATTCCAATCGGCCAAAGGGGGGCGCTATACGAAGCGTTTGAAAATTCAAACTTCAAACGGGCATAAGTCATGACTCGTTTCGTTTGAAGACATGCAACTTGTTACACGCGTGCTTTGACTCAAGCGGAAGACATCTGTGTCGTTGTTAAGTAAGCTCCGCCCTTCGATTTTCCGCCACTTTGAGCAGTTTGTAAAACGCGTAAACCCGCTTTTATTCTGGAATTTTCGCGTCACGTGCACAAAACTTTTTTTACGTGAACTTTGGACCGATATCTAAAGATCTGTCAGATTGGATTTCTTTAACATTGAAACATGCTTTTTAAAATAATTCAAACAATATTGCATTTTTATGCAAATTATTCTTCTGCCTCTAAAACATACAAGCAAAGTCACATTTTCATGACAAAATAGTGTAGAGGGTTAGTTCAAATATCACTGAAACCAATCTTACCCCAAATGGCCAAAGGGGGGCGCTATATAATTTTGAGCAGTTTGTAAAACGCTTAAACCCGTTTTTATTCTAGGATTTTTTTTGCAATTTGCATGACACATTCTACACGCAATCTAAGGACCTTTATCTAACATGCCTATGAAGTGCACACAAAAAAATTATAAAATAATAATAATAAATATAGCTGCAAGCAGCGATAAAGTGTCCAAAGCCAAAAACACCTCAAATCATGAACACAGCCTGGGATGTGCGTGAAATCTTGCAAGCACATTCCCAATAGGTCAAGGAACAGATACCAACCTTCTCACATTGGCCTGTTATAGCGCCACCAGCGGGTCAACTTTTGCACAACACATTTTTGGAACAAAATGGACCAATCTTTGACGTCAGTAACGTCAAAGAGAGCACTGCCTGCGATCTTGACATTTTGTGCTTTTATAGCCATTGTTTTCTGGCTTGAAGCGAGCCCACAATTGTTTCGAAGGAACAATATTTTTCTAGTGACAATATCTAACCGTCATATCAAGTTCTCCTCAAAACTTCGGTTCCTTTCTACTCCTACATACTTAGTGAGAAAATGAAAATAAAAACATCAATGTGTTCAGCTTACTGTGGCGACGTGTGCTATTACTTTTTACAGCAATCGGCCAAATGGTGGCGCTGTAGGAAGCCTTCGAAAGTGCGAACTTTGAACAGGTATAGCTCATGCTCTGTTATACGTACAGCCATGAAACCTGTATACACGTATGCGTCTCCTCATGCCGAACAATTTTTACGCTCTGACTTTTGACCTCTGATCTTTAGATCCCTCAGAATTTGGAATTATATGAAAAACAGTAAAAATCTATCTCCTCCTGGGATCTTTGCGATACGCGCATGAAACTTTTTTCACATGAACTTTGGACCAATACGGTCAAACTAGTCTCGGCGGATTTCTTTTAAAGTGAAATATATTTTATTAATAATTCAATCAATGTTGCGGTTTTATGCAAATTATTCTTCGGCCTCTAAATCATACATGCAAAGTTACACGTTCATGGCATTTGGCAAAGATGTGGAGGGTTAGTCAAAGTATCACTGAAACCAATTTTATTCCAATCGGCCAAAGGGGGGCGCTATACGAAGCGTTTGAAAATTCAAACTTCAAACGGGCATAAGTCATGACTCGTTTCGTTTGAAGACATGCAACTTGTTACACGCGTGCTTTGACTCGAGCGGAAGACATCTGTGTCGTTGTTAAGTAAGCTCCGCCCCCCGATTTTCCGCCATATTGAGCAGTTTGTAAAACGCGTAAACCCGCTTTTATTCTGGAATTTTCACTCCACGTGCACAAAACTTTTTTTACGTGAACTTTGGACCGTCAGTAACGTCAAAGAGAGCACTGCCTGCGATCTTGACATTTTGTACTTTTATAGCCATTGTTTTCTGGCTTGAAGCGAGCCCACAATTGTTTCGAAGGAACAATATTTTTCTAGTTTCTTTTTGCCATTTTTAATATACTTTTAAGTGAAAGAGGTTAGGTCTGTGTTCCATATATATTTAACCAACTGGTTGGGCTAGTTGCAGTAACCAGTTATCAAAAACCCAGGCTAAAAAGAATAACTACATAGGATTCCATTGGAACACAGCGCTTTTGGACATACAAGCTCACTCCGAGCTTGTAGATCTGCTATTTTTGAAAAATCTACGCCCGGATTGTCCCAAATTAGTCTAGTCAATCTGACGTTTCACCCAAAATAAATTGCAATTGCAATAGTTTTTTATGATCCTTAGGGTCATCCAAAACACATGTTAAAAATTATCCAAAATATTTTGTGTCATACGACGCTTTGTAGCATGATATTGCATCATCTAATGCATCATATGATGCAAAATGCATCATATGACCAGTTGTAGCATGCTGAAATACTAAAATATCTAAAAACACAGGTTGAACTAAAAAAATAACTCAGGATTGTGTTGATCGTGTCCCAAACAACAATAAAATAAGATCTGGTTGTCCCAGAGGTGACCTGGTCCTTTAAATGACAGCCCTGCGTACAAGGTTTCAGCCCGACAGTGACGGCATTAAGCAGCATTAAGCGTTAAAGTGTGGGTCATTGCCTTCTCTAGCAGTTGTCTCAGTTGCTTGGTACGGGCGTCCCGTGAGCACATGGACTGCTGTGGGGCCACCACGGTGCACACACACCTCCCCTCACTGTCCTGGGCCGAACTGTACACCTGCCACGACTCCTCTGGGTTCGCTGGCAACACCTGCAGACAAACGCACACACGCACGCACACACACACACACACACACACACACACACACACACACACAGAGAGAGAGAAATAAGAAAGTGTTTGATATAGGGGTAGGGATGGGACGATATAAACATTTCATATCACAAATTATTGGGACAACAGGAATCGCGATTTACGATTTTATCGCGATAATCAAAATCCATTATGCTGGGGTGAACATTCGCCAAAAAATAGCCGATCTACAAGCTCACAATGCGTCACAAAGACATTTGAGTGAAAAAAAGACTGTATCAAGTTCGTATATTATAAGTACCTTTTACCAATTATAGAGGGGTTAAGTGGTACTGGATATGCAGCTCTGCAAATAAAAGGTGAATTGATCCCAGTGCATGACAGAGGACGATATCACGATGAATTAAATCTCCACGATATGATTATCGTGAGTGTTTTTTATCATGATAAACGATAATATCGCGTATCGTCCCATCCCTATATAGGGGTTGGCGATATGGTGATAAATATCGTTGAGGCGATGTGCCTTTTCAGAGATATCGTATATATTGTGATACAATGAGGGAGCCTTATAAAAAGATCCTGTTGAATTGTTAATACAGTGTCATTGCAGAATCCATTTAAACCTGCATTTTGGTCTAAATCAGTGGTTCTCAAACTTTAAAATGTCAAGGTCTCCCCTTAACTCTGACAGTATACAAATGAAACCATTTGGTTTCATTCGTATACTGTCCGAGTTACATTCTTGTAAGGGTCACATTTAGACCTCCCGAAAGGAACCCAGAGAGTCCCTGGACCACACTTTGAGGACCACTGGTCTAAATGGTCTGTTACTGTTACTCCTTTTCCTTTAGTTTTTGTTACCTTGCAGGTGGTTGTACTGTTAAGTAACTTGAAAAATAACCATGAAAAATAATCATGATAAGATTGTGTATCGTGATACAGCTTGGAAAAATATTGTGATATTGTATTTTTCGCCCACCCATAGTTTGATATAATGCTCAGCTGGAGATCTGAAGAGGTGAGAAGGATCAGTAAAGCGCCTTGCAGAGGGACGGCGGTTGACCGGGACGATCCCGCCTGGATCAAGCGGGGATCGCACCGCGATCTCTCGCGTGGAGACACAAACACAATCGCTCCACGAGTAATGCATGCCCCCAGGTTGGGGGCATGCATGCAAGTGGCTAAATATTTATTTTTAGACATAATAAGCCCATTCCCAAGATAAACCGCAATCTTTCATGTTCAGATGTGACTTATGGGGGCTGGTGTAAATAGTAACAAAGAAATTGCCGGATTATTGTGTCTAAAAAGACAAACCGGTATTTAGCCACTTGTACGCATGCCCCCACCCACTGAAATCAAAATACCAAAATCTCTAAAACGATAGAAAGCAGTACATGAAAACATTTCAACAATCTTTTCTCTAATGACTACAATTCTCTAATGTCTAAAATATGAACCCTTGTAAAAAAAAAAAAAAAGTTGTCCTTTAAGAGGAAAAGAAAAATCAGGATGGGATTAGAAAAACACAAAATAACGGCACTACTGGAAACCGTTATTTTATTTTATATTTTTGTTAAGCACTCTATTAGGGGGGCGAACATCCACGAAAACGGCATTGAATCGTGACGTGTTCTGAGCTTGTAGATCGTCTATTTTCACTGCTGTTTGGTGTAGAGGGAAATGGATGAGAGGACCACGTTTAGGACCAAAGGGGAGCCCGGTCAACAAAGCATATCGTCGTTGTCGGGTGAAAACCTTGTATGTCCAAAACCACTTGTATTTGAATTTATCATTTTTAAAATGATTTAAACTATCAAAAACAGCCAATCTACAAGCACACAAACGCCTCGCACCACGAGGCGTTGTGTGCTTGTAGATCTGCTGTTTTCACTACTTTTGTGCGACGGCCTTGTATGATGAAGAAGGGCTTTACTTTGCGAAAGAACGTACACATTTGAAACTTGGAGATACGAGGTTTCCACCCGACAACGACAATATACTAGTCCATGGGCCATGCGAGATGTCGGTATCCGAAAGGTGGGAAAGGTTACCATGCATTTTTGAAAAGCTCTATATCTGTGGGAGAGTGTTTTATGCAGGTCGTTCAGTCCGAGTGTATCAAAGGGTGCGTTCAGAAATGCGCACTGGATACAGTGTAGTGAGTGCCTAAACCTAACCCTAATCCTAACCCTAACCTCAGTAAAACTATGCCTAAACCTAACCCTAACCCTAACCACACCCGGTGCGCATTTACGAACACACCCTTTGATACACTCGTACTGAACGACCTGCAAAAAATACTCTCGCCTATATCTGTAGATTATATTTTGGTATGATAACCCTTTTTGAGACACAGCTAAATTGTTGTCCCATTAACTTAATATACAGAAGAAAAATAACAATAAAATAATCAGCTTTACCAAAATATAATCTACAGTTATAGAGCTTTTCAAAAATGCATGGTAACCTTTGCCACCTTTCGGATACCGATGTCTGGTATGGCCCATGGACTATACTGTTTTAGGGTTTAAGTGGTTAAATTGCCACTATGGGCACCGAATTCAGCATTGATCATGGTCCAAACTATTGATTGGTTGATTGCAATTATCAGTTATTCAATAATGCTAAAAGGACAGTTCAAAAAGTCCTGTGTGCTTGTTTCATTGTCTCCATATTCAATTCACCAAACTATGCCTCATATTCCTCACATTATGAAAATGAACTTTAAACCATAATGCCTCATCCATATAAACATATTTCATATCAGGGACCCTATATCACAGAATGATTAGAATTCACCCTTTGTCAAGTCCTGCTCGTTGCCCTCTTCGCACCCATTGGCTGCTGTGTCTTGGTGGGACAAAGGCCCTCTCTCTCCATCCACTACCATTGAAATTCAGTTGCATCTTATTGTTATTCTGTGTATTCAACTCTCATTTTAAACTTGGTTTCAGTAAAAAGGAGCCTCTCAGGTGATAGTGTCTGGGCATGTTTTTGAGCGGTGGTTACACCGTCTCCTATACGTGGCCGTGTGTGTATGCGTGCGTGTGTGTGTGCGTGTCTGTATGTAGCCTGCAGAGCCTGCAGTACCTTTTCTGACCACACATGTTAAGGGAGGGGCGCTGTTGTTCAGGCCAGACACACACACACACACACACACACACACACACACACACACACACACACACACACACACACACACAGACCACCGCTCAGTTCACACGGGTGTGATTTTTAAATGTTTTTAAAAAGGGCATAAAAAGGGGAACCAGGGCGGGACAAGGCAGAAAGAGCCTGCTAGTTGGTCAGTCAGGGACCAATCAGAAGGCTGACAAAGGGTGAATTGGGAGGGGGGGGGGGGGGGGGGGGGGGGGGTTAATTAGACCATGGGCCCCCATTTCTGATCATTCTGCGCTACTGACTTCAGTTTGAGGGGTCTGGGTCATAATAGTTTGAAAAGCTTTGAGCTAATATAAGGCAGCTTGGTTCTCAATGAGGGTTCCAGGGGGCAAAATGAGGAACAGTTTAATTTCACTATTATTTTCCTGGCTAGAAGTCATAAGATCATAGATTTCTGTTATCCCCTCACCTACAGTGTCAGCATAGACAGATACAAAACGATCTAACAATAAACATCTTCCATGACGTGAAAATGCTCCACTGACTGAGTTATAAGAAACCACTTGAAGCCCTCAGTATGTCAGTTCTATCTGTGACGCCATGCACACGCACACACGCACAGGGGCGTCCCCAGGGAGGGGGGGGGGGGTGGGGGGGGGTTAGTGGGACTGAGTTACTAGGGCCCAAGGTGGAGGGGCCTTAATTATTTGATAATTTAGCTATTGAAAAATAGCAGATCTGCTATTTTTGAAAAGTTGTGCATCTTTGAATAGATGTATTTTTTAAGCGAATATTTGTAACTCCCTGGAACTAAACATTTTGAGATGGGAAACAGGTTTTTCAAAAAACCTTAGAAGGATTTGAAATATTCAAAGATTGCAAACAATTTCACGATTTAAAAAAAAATAGCAGATCTACAAGCTCGCAGCGAGGCACTCGGTGCCGCGCTGTGAGCTTGTATATCTGCTATTTTTCAACAGTTAAAGCACAAAATAATGCGTTCCCAGTCTAAACGGGTTAAACCCACTCCCCCTATGAAGAACATTCATGGGGGGCCCGCAAGTGAATCCTTGGACCCGGGGCCCAGAATTTGGTGCGACACCCCTGCACACGCACGCACACACGAAGCACCACTTGTTACGTAATGCGCGCGCTAAATGCTAACGCACGACTACACACCTTGCCATCTGGACACGGCATGCAGAGCACCAGGCTCCACCCCGCTTGACGCCACCCAATCAGTGGACACCAGCCAAAGAGGAGAGGGAGCCAATGAGGCCGGGTTTACTACCATTACTACGACCACCGCTACTCACATGCTGTTCATTCAACACTTTCAACCGGCCGTCCCTGTTTTGAGAGTTACAGGCCAAAAGTCCACCATTTAAAATGCTGTTTTTGTCATTAAAAACTGACTTGACTGGGGTGCCCCAGGGGTTTTCCGAGGTTAACCCCCCCCCATCTACTGACGATGAGTTATATTTAGGCTTTCTTTCTTACATCGAAGGAAGTGAAAATGCAAATAGACGACTCTGAACAATCAAGATATCCACCACAAGTGACGCAGATGCCGAATACTAATGCCGCAAGTCTGGAGGGGAGAAATGCAGGCAGCTGCATCGGCCTGGATAATTAATGAACTGACAGACTTGCTGATTGAGTGAACGACAAGCAATGACTCTGCAAAAAAAAAAAAAAAAAGAGAGAGAGAGAGAGAGAGAGAAAAAAAGAAAATCCAAAATGAGTGATTACAGACGCTGCCAAGAAACTGCACTTGTTGTCTACCTGAGGATGACAGAGCCACAGGACACAAGAGCCCTCTGGGGCACCTGGCTTTCTCACACTGACATTCCTCTGCACTTAGAAGCCAGAAGCCAATATCTCCATATCACTGTCAGGGACATGCAGAGACTGGGGAATTTAAGGGACCCGTTTTTACAACGGCAACGTGAGTGAGACGGGATTACGGCTGCTTTGACGCAATCACTGTTGCGGTCCAAATTGTTAAGCAAAGATCCGTCGGCGACGGGGTCCCACCTCTTTCACTGACCGCTTTGGTTCCCATGGCGACACATCAACGCAGCAGGCGTAGTAGGCGCAACGTGGAAAGGGACCTTCTGGCGTAGTACAGACGACTGCTACAGCGGCAGGTTGATCTATCGAGCGCTGATCATTTCCGGTTGCCGTTGTCATCTGCCGTTGCAGTACTAAGCTTAAATAGCCTAATGTTAGAGAGGCAGGGGCTGACATTTCTAAAAGGGCCCTTAGTGAAAATATTGAAAATAGCCCACCTCGAAGCTCACAACGCGTCGCAGCGCGACGCGTTGTGAGCTTGGAGGTCGGCTATTTCCGGTGCTTGATACCACACTGAACTAAGCATAAACAAGTGAATACTGGAGATGTGGCGTAACAGAGGGGGAAATTGTTTCAACATAAGATGCTGCATACCAAGTTCAGGAGAGTTTGTACAAGGCAATTCTCTTGAATGCTGCCTTCAGGTATGGCACAGAAAGGGGGGGCATTTGCGTTTCTTTCACCATAGTAAAAACTGCATTCATGGTCTGGAGAGGACACTTTTTACAGACAGATAAAAGGGCAGGGGCTCAAGCCCCCTTTGATGTCTACAGTATGTGTGCACGTGCCTGATCACAATGTCCAAACAAGGAGGAATATGAACACGCACGCACGCACACGCGCGCACACACACACACACACACACACAGATAATCCCTTGAGCACATATTGGTTGTATCATTTGTCACCTTTTGAAGAAGTGAGTACTGATCCATTGAACAAATATTATAGTTTTTTTTTTTTCTCCAGCAAGCTAGCAACTGCTTAGTGTACTGCCGACATGTTTTCCTTTTTTTTCTCCTTTGATGAATTAATTGATCATTAATTGAATACATAGGAGCACAATGGGAAAAAGGTTATCCTTTTAGCCTTAACCACGTGCAGTTTATATTTCTGTCTAATAAAGTACTCAATACGTCAATGAATCAATAATGATCTTCCACAGTTGCGTCTCTATAAGTGTCAACAAGTCCGTTCTGCCATTCAAATCCATGGTAGCCTATCACTCAAAGACCCAAATTGAAACCACTTGAACATCGTAAGTATTCTCAAATTTCAAATTTGTAAAAAAAAAATCGCAAAGCAAAGCACTGCTTCATCACACAAGGCCTTCGCACAAAAGTAGTGAAAACAGCATATCTGCAAGCACACAACGCCTCGCGGTGAGAGGCGTTGTGTGCTTGTAGATGTGTTTGCTTTTAGATGTGTGTGCTTGTAGATCGGCTTGTAAATCGGCTGTTTTCGCTAGTTTAAATCATTTTAAAAATGATAAATGCAAATACGAACGGTTTTGGACATGCAAGGTTTTCACCCGACAACGACAATATTGTCACTGTCGAGCAGAAAACTCGTATCTCCAAGTTTCCAATTTGTACGTTTTTTCGCAAAGCAAAGCCCTGCTTCATCATACAAGGCCGTCGCACAACAGTAGTGAAAACAGCCGATCTACAAGCACACAACGCCTCGCACCGCGAGGCATTGTGAGCTTGTAGATCGTCTGTTTTCACTAGTTTAGTTTTTTTTTCTAAATGATATAAAAAACAAACAGTTTTGGACATACAAGGTTTCCACCCGACAGCGACGATATATGGGTTTTTAAGTGGCCAAGCAAGAGCTTAACGTTGAAAAGCTTGACTCCATCACACAGCATCCTGTTCGATTCTCCTTCACAGACAGAAGGGTTCAGCAAACAAAGAGTCTGGCACTGTGACTCCCTATAATTCTCACCTTGGATGTTTTTCTTTTTTTCCTTTTATCAATGACAGAGCGAGAACCTATCATCGTCGCCTCTTCAGCGCGCGCCCTTTTTTCCCCTACAGCACTCTCACTCCATGGGTGTCGCACCAAATTCTGGGCCCCCCCACGAATGTTCTTCATAGGGGGGAGGTGGTTTAACCCAGTTTAAACTGGGAACGCATTATTCTATTCTTTAACTATTGAAAAATAGCAGATATAGAATCTCACAGCGCGGCACCGAGTGCCATGTACAAGTCTTAGAATATTTCAAATCCTTCTAAGGTTTTTTGGAAAACCTATGTTTCTATGTCAGTGGTGCTCAAACTTTTTCATGTGAAGGTCCCCCAAAATGATATGTATTTGGCCACGGACCCCCATCTCAAAATATTTCGTTCCGGGGACCCCCCAGAAGCAAAATTTGAGTTAGAAATGTTCGATTAAAAAATACACATATTCAAAGATTTGCACACATTTTCACGACTTTTCAAAAATTGCAGATACAAGCTCGCAACGTGGCACTCGGTGCCGCGCTGTGAGCTTGTTTGTATATCTGCTATTTTTCAATAGCTAAAGTATAAAATAATTAAGGCCCCTCCACCTTGGGCCCTAGTAACTCAGTCCCACTTTCCCCACCCCCTTGTGACGCACTTGCTCTCTCTCTCTCTCTCTCTCTCTCTCTCTCACGCCCCTACCAGCATCAGCAGTATCCCACCATCAGCAGCATCAGGTTAGAATAGATTCATTCATACATACACAAAAAAGAAAGATGTATACTCCCTCCCTCCCTACCGCACACTTTCCTCTGCCGAGTTCATGAGTAAAACAGACGAAAGCAGCAGAGGAAAAAGTGGGAGCATAGGTCTACATTTATTTAGTACGATTCTTAAAAAAATAAAATCTAAGGCCATAACTCCGGTAGACCAGTGGTTCTCAACCTTTTCAGGCCGCGACCCCAAAAATGATCATATTTTAACGGGGGACCCCCCCCACCCTGACGAGCACTAAGAGTTGAGGCATTATATTTTGTACAACACGGTTCGATTGTGAAAATAGCAGATCTACATGCTCACAACGCCTCGCAACGTGAGGCGTTGTGAGCATGTAGATCTGCTATTTTCACAATTTCTGCCTCTAATATTTGACAATTTGGCCAATGTTTAATTTGTCATTTTAGAGGTATTAAAAAGTCCTTAAGTTGTCAATTTAGAAACGTGCAGATACCCTCTATACACTTAAACTGTATGTTGGTTTGTTTACTGTTGAGTGAAAACACAATGTTGCACATTAAGTTAATCACCTGGGGACCCCTCTGGGGGTCCCGACCCACAGGTTGAGAACCAGTGTTTTAGAGTGTGCATGCTGAATTCTTCCTAGAATAGATGGGGGTGTAACATGAAACCCGGGGGAGACCTGCAATTAGCACTGCTGCCCGGTACGCATCCATCGTCCCGTAAGCGAAGCAGATTAGACCAATCAGGAGACATTATAAGGCAACCGGCTCTCAACGCGGGGCCCGGGGACCCCCAGGGCCAGGGGTCCTTGTGGGGGGCGGGGCATAAGCTATAGGCTACATGATTGATAGTTAGGAGACAAATGGACCCTTACGGATCTGTAGGCCTACTGAGTGTGGAAATAGAACCAAATGGACCTGTGATATCTATCTATCTATCTATCTATCTATCTCTCTATCTATCTCTCTATCTATCTATCTATCTTTAGTGCAGATCAGAGATAAATAAATACGTTAACTGAAATAAATCAATCACCTTGAGTTAAAAAGGGAAGAAAAAATTAATAAGAAAATAAAGAAAGTCCACAATCAGTGCAATAGTCAAGTTGAAGCTATTCTGTATTTTCATGTTTTAATATCAACACCCAACGACATTAGATTAGCCGGGGAGGGGAGGGGAGGCAGGGGTGTCGCACCAAATTCTGGGCCCTGGGTACTTTAACTATTGGAAAAATAGCCGTGCTGCGAGCTTGTAGATCTGCTATTTTTGAAAAATCGTTAAGATTTGTACATTTTACGAAAAAAATATATATATATATATTTTTTTAAACCTATGTTTCTCTGTCAGTGGTCCTCAGACTTTTTCATGTGAAGGACCCCCAAAATCACATGTATTTGGCCACGGACCCCCATATGTCAAAATATTTAGTTCCAGGGACTCCCACCAGAAGCAAAATTCGAGTTACAAATATCCGCCTAAAAATACATTATTATTCAAAGATTTTCCAAAAATAGCAGATCTACAAGCTCGCAGCGCGGCACCGTGAGCTTGTAGATCTGCTATTTTTCAACAGCTAAACAATCAAGCCCCCCCCCCCTCCACCTCCTCCTTGGGCCCTAAAAAGTAGAAACTCAGTCCCACTTTCCCCCCACCACCCCTTTGTGTGATTGCAACAACCTCAGGTTGTTGCAATAACTTACTCCGGTGCTCCGGTCGGGGTAGCCTCCGGGCGCCACCGCCGCCAGCTTGGTGGCGTTGAGCCCGACCAGCGAGGGCAGCGTCTGGGACATCCAGTTGGTGATCATGGCCATGGTGCTGAGCACCACGCCGATCTTCAGCAGGGGCACCGACATGACGATCGGCGATCGACGCGTTTTTTTTACGCGCTTATTATGGTTTCCTCTTTTATTTTTTTCTCCTTTTTTTGGGTACTCCCTTGCCTTTTCCCCTTCTCTCTCTCCTTATATTCCCTTATCCCGTCTTCATTCTGCACATCCCGCCGCCGAGATGAAGAAGCAAGAAGGGGCGACGGTGTCGATGATGACGGCGGCGACCGGGCCGTTGTTTCTGCCGCTTTTGAAACCCATCGGAGACGCGTTCATCTCTTCTTGTCTCATCATCATCACCATCGTCGTCGTCGTATTCGCCGATAAGTCCGGTTCTTGGATGGATCTTTTCTTGGACATATCTCTAGGTCGGATGGACGGAGAGACCCAATAGATTTAAGATGATCCGTCGGTCAAAAAAGCAGGGGAAATAAACCCAATTACGCACGGTCGATTAAAACCGCTTGAAGACGACGATAAAGCCCCGAGACTGCAGGGGTATGGTCTCTCTCTCTCTCGACAGGACGATGTTTATGATGTGTTTTCTCCTCTTGCTCCGTTCCGTGATCTGTTCCGTTCCTCCCTCACGCACGACGCACGCACACTGGTGGCTCTGCTCCTCTCCTCTCCTGTCTATACTAGTAGGCTGGTCGTCGTGCACGCTTCTCCCCTCCTCTCTCTCTCTCTCTCTCTCTCTCTCTCTCTCTCTCTCTCTCTCTCTCTCTCTCTCTCTCTCCCCTCTCTCGCTCGCTCTTGCCTTTTACGCGCTTACGTGATGGAGACCAAGCGACTGACTCCCAACGCACGAATGGATGAGAGGGGAGGAGAGAGAGAGAGAGAGAGAGAGAGAGAGAGAGAGAGAGAGCAGGAGAGAGCTGAGAGAGAGAGAGGTAGGAGGGAGGGGGAGGATCCGTCCAAGGATTGTTTTTTATTATTTTAATTAAAGCCCTGCTTCATCGTGCAAAGGGTCCGGGTCGCACAAAAGTAGTAAAAATAGCCGATCTACAAGCACATGTGTGCTTGAAAATAACAAAAAAAAGGTGTTGGACATACAAGGTTTCCATATAGTGGTATAATAGATCTACAAGCTCTTTACCTTGCAGACGCTATTGTTATTGTTATTACTATTATTATTAGGCTATTATTATTATTATTAAATGCCAGGGAACGCGAGTAGGCCTACGTCATACGGTCTAAGCATAGATCCATATAAGGCTCGTAGCCAAAAGCGCAATGATAGCAAGGCTGTGTGTGTGTGTGTGTGCGTGCGTGCGTGTATGCGTGCGCGCGCGCTGGCATGTCCTGTGCCCGCAGTCGAGGACCTGTTTCAATGCTTCGTGGGGATAATATAGTCTAATACACTTGGATTCGATGCTGACATCTCTCCGATATTATAAGACCAATGCGCATGCACGAGGTGCGTGCGTGCGCGTAGAAACATGCAGATGGCATGGTCATTTCAAGACAAAAGCTATCGGATCTGTCTGAAATGAATGCCATATAGCCTACTGCCTCTTTCAGCCATGGAACGGCAGAATCACAACTGTAGCCTAATAATTAGCCTGGTCTAACATATTTAGCTATGAAATAAATGCAGTCGACATAATAACCATGACAACAATAATTATCATAATAATTACAATGCCATAACCCTAACAACAGAACCTATATCTTGGTGTTTTTGTGTGGATATGCTGTGAGTCTATCTAATATCCATTGCATACAGCAAGCAGCGGGTCTAGGCTACCTTGTGCAGATTCGTGTGACTCGGGCGCCACCATGTAGCCAGTTTAGGTACTGCAGTTAAATCAAAAGCTGTTTTTTTTTCTTCTTTCCCAGATGCAGTGTCATTAAAGGACAGTGAAAAAAACCCGTTGTCACATTTCCAATACAGGAAGGAACAGGTCCATAGTGTGAAAATCACTTGAGATCAGAGACAGAGAGCCGCAAATAGCCTAAAATCAATTCTTCAATTTAGTTATTTCCCCACAATCCGTTCTGCACCACGAGCGTGACTGATGCTGTGAGACAGCGGCCATCATATTAAGCACAAAAGGCCAGTAGCTGATCAAAACCCCTGTAGCCTACAGACGCACGCACGCACGCAGGGGCGTCACAAGGGGGGGAAAAGTGGGACTGAGTTACTAGGGCCCAAGGTGGAGGGGCCTTAATTATTTTATACTTTAGCTATTGAAAAATAGCAGATCTATAAGCTCACAGTACGGCACTGCAAGCTTGTAGATCTGCTAGTTTTGAAAGGTCTTAAAAATATGCGCAAATCTTTGAATATATGTATTTTTTACGCGAACATTTGTAACTCAAGTTTTGCTTCTGGGGGGGTCCCTGGAACTAAATATTTTGAGATGGGGGTCCGTGGCCAAATACATATCATTTTGGGAGTCCTTGACATGAAACAGTTTGAGCACCACATAGGTTTTTCAAAAAAACCTTAGAAGGATTTGAAACATTTCAAGATTTTTCAAAAATAGCAGATCTACAAGCTCGCAGCACGGCACTCGGTGCACTACACCAGTGGTTCTCAAACCTTATGGGCTTCAGAATCCAAGTCCCCCTTTAATCATCAACAACATTCTGATGAGAAAATACTGACTGCAAAAGTCCAGTTTCATGTCAATATATTGAGAATAAAAGTAGCCTATCATTTTCTATTCAATAACAGTTGTGCTAGTCCAAATGTGTACTTCATTTGGTTTAAAGCTTTACAGAGCAGCACGTCACCATACACGTGTCAATGTTTTATCATTAAACATAACAGTCAAATAAAATAATGTTTCCATTTTCTCTCAAGTACTCCTAGGGGTACACATACATGAGAAACACTGCACTATTCTATAGCCCCTTTTCGACAGACCCAAAACCAGACCATTCCACAACACACCACACCGCCTATTTTGCCAGGTTTTCCACTACAGGGACCGGGGTAGAGTGGTTTGAAAGTGGTACTAAACGTGGTACTAAAAAGTATCCAACCTAGAGTAGGTCTGAGCTAGGCCAAACAGGGCCAAACACTTCATAATGACTGATCACTCACTGACTTTTCATTTAGACCACCTGGATATAGTTGTATATGATAATAGATTCCATTGTGTTATAACCACTATTATAATCTATTATAGAGTATTATAATTATCATAGCAATACAAATACTTTATAGTGTATTACAATTACAGTTCTAATCCATTATAGTGTATTATAATTTAGAATAGTTGTAATACAAATTTATATTGCATTATAATCACAGTTAAAAGGGTCAATTTGTTTCTTACCGATAGGGGTACTTTTGTGTAATGGAAAAAAATGTAGATATTATTATGTGGTGCGGTGCGGTGTGGTCTGGTGTAGTGTGTGTGGTGTGGTGCTAAAGCTGCAGTCGAAAAGGGGCTTAAGATACCCATGCATGTACCTGAAAAATACCTCCAAAACATCAAGGATGTCCGCAATTACAACACCAGAGGCAGCGATCACGTCCAACCCAGATTTTGCACAAAAAAGGGTTGTATGTGTTCTCCTGCTATGCCGCTAACATGTGGAACACCCTACCGAAGGCATTAAAGGAGTGTTAATCCCTATCTTCCTTTAAAACAGCAAGGAAAAGGCACTTAGAGGAGGGTGCTAGTCGAAAATGGTAAATGAAAACAAAGCCAACCCGTGACCTTTCTATTGTAAATACCACTTATTTTGCATTGTGTTTTACGACTGTTTTTTTTAATATCTTCTGCGTAGTACTGTGTTCTGACTGTCTGTCGTTCAATTAAATAAAAAAGGATCTAAATTGAAACAAGCCATAGGATTTTTAGTTGACCTTGTACGCCTGCCAGTGAACTGTACTGTCATGAAACTGTACCTTTTCCTATGCAAACTTCTAATAAAGTCTTCAATCAATCAATCAATCAATCAATCAATCAATCAAAATACACACACACACACACACACACACACACACACACACACACACACACACACACACACACACACACACACACACACACACACACACACACACACACACACGTTTCCCTTAATGTGCACAAGACACACTCTTTCCTTATTTGATGTATAACACTCAAACTATTTAATACATCGTTGTATCTTTATCTTTCTATTCTGTATGTCTTTGTGGGGGTGGGGCTTTCATCCTCAGCTGCCACACACTACTTCTGCAGACTATTCTAAATGATTTAATTAACCTACTAATTGTGTTATGTAGCTAAAATGAGGTTTATTTATTAATATCACTGTGCTTTTCAAATTGACAGCCCTTTTTTCAGCAGCAAATTCTAATGCCTTTTTACAGAAAAGGCAGAAAGCCTGTTCAAAGCTGATCATCTGTAGCTCACTGATGCCTATGCTTAGGTAATGCTCCACCCTATGGGCTAAACTGCGGTACTGCAGCAACCATATGATACACCTGGTACCCTGAATATCAACATGCGTGGGCATCACATTTATGTTTTAGATTTTGTCGCATTCCTAAGCCAATAATTTGATGACCAGCAGTGGTTCCCTATGGAGGAGACACAAAGAGCCTGCTTTGATCCCTATGGAGACACAAAGAGTCTCCTCAAATGATTGGCTTAGGAGGTGAACTATCTCTTTAACCTCTTTCAAACTGGCGTGGCACCCCCCTCTATTTTGGGTGTCCAATACTTTAAAAAAGCTTTCACTGCCATGTGAATGTAACTATTGTATATATATATATATTGACTCTTTTTAACAGAGTGCACATTCTGTAAATGTATAAATGCTACCTAGATTTACACAAAGGTAACCATTGTGGATACCAATCTCTAGTCTATATGCTTGGTGAATTGAAAAAGTATTGAAAAGTATATAAAATATAGCCTGGCCAGCCAGCCTCATACCGTGCATTCACTCACTCGTTCCTTCCCATAATATCTGTCTGGACTATTGATTGATTGAAGACTTTATTAGAAGTTTGCATAGAAAAAGTTACAGTTTTATGACGGTACAGTTCACTGGTACAAGGTCAACTAAAAGGAGATCCTAGGAAAGCACTTGGCTTATTTACACTGAAGTATCTCATATAACATTGAATGACAGACGAATAGAACACAGTACTATGCAGTAGATATAGTAAAAAAAAACTATGGGCTATTAATAGGCAGCTTGAAAAGTGGGCGGGAGAACTTGCATTGACAGACAGACTCCTCTAACCAATGGGGACTGCCCCATAGGTCGAACTCCCGTTGGGTCGAACAGCGTCGGCAGGTTACTGAGGTTAGGGTTAGGGTGAGGATTAGGTTTTAGTGGTCGATCCAAAGGGTGTTCGACCTAATGACATGTTACCCTAACCAGTCAGCGTAGCAAAACATCTCTCAGCCAGTCGGAAGAACGAAATAACACGTCTTTTCGGACGACGAACTCCGCTAACGCATACTCCTGTTCCTTTTTAATTATTGCTCGTTTTATTGTTTCAGCGTTAACTGTTGCACTTGTTGCATCGAGGGCAGCCATGTTGTTTTGAAAATGCTGAAGCAAGCATCTACGTCACCGTCTACACATGGACCAATCAGGGGAAGCTTTTCACTTGTTGTGCGGACAGCAGTTGAAACGCAGTCACTGATTGGCCCCGATCGTAAAATGATCGGGGGACAACTTCTCATACTCGGTGCCAATCTGCTGAAATCCAGACCTCATACTGTGGGAAGGAGGAATGAATGAACGCAGTATGAGGGATGGCCCGCCAGGCTATATAAAATAGGGCAGAAGTGGTTAATGCACTTTCCTGGTAAGGTGAAATACACAATGTGCACTCTACTTCTATATTTGTCTTTTTCTACACCTCTCTCTCTCTCTCTCTCTCTCTCTCTCTCTCTCTCTCTCTCTCTCTATCTCTCTCTCTCTCTCTCTCTCTATCTCTCTCTCTCCCCCAGCTACTGTCTCTGCCTCCAGAGGTGTCAATTGGGTATGGCACCTGCCATTCCTTGGCTACAAGGGAAAACAAAATTAAATGTACTTCTTAAAGGACTACTCCGCCCTAAATCACTTCTAGGCTAATGTTCCTGCTTATATTGATTACAAAAAGACTGTCCATGGGGTCTATTAGGCAGGAAATGCCCCTGTTGTCCAGTTTCCCCAGAAGAACGCAGCAGCTGTCATAGCATAGAGTGGAGCCTATAAGCCATCACTTTGACACTATTTGCTGTGGTCAAAAGTGATTTTCGTTTTCATGACTTTGTTACTAGTTGCCATTACAAACACAACCATGCCTTTGTTGTCCCACAAACGCTGTTGGGGTGTTTTGGGGTGAGCATTTGGGGTGAGCATTTGGCACAAGTGCCAATCAAAGTACTGGCCAATCACAGGGCATCTTTTCCGGGACTTGGCAAAACACGTAAAAGCTTAACATCTGTTTAGCAGAGTGTGATGGCTTGTGTGGGACAACAATGACATGCATGTGTTTGTAATGACAACTAGTACCACATTCATGAAAAATAAAAACACTTTTGACTACAACAAATAGTCTAAAAGCGATAGGCGTATAGCACATATGTCAAACTAAAGGCCCGGGGGCCAAATCAGGCCCGTGAATGAATTATCTTTGGCCCGCGGGATGATATTTAATTACTATTAGAACTGGCCCGCTGGTATATTGCACACACCACCATAATACTACAAGTCGCACAATGCACTGCGAGTGCATTGGTGTGTATCGAGGGCCTGCGAGTAATAAAAAAAATAAAAAAAAATAAAAAAAAACGTTTTGAAAAAAAATTATAAAAAAAGCCTTCTTCAAAAACGGCCGTTTATGACGTCACGAACGGCAGCAAATCTGGACAGCCTGTTTTGAGAACCCGTGGGATGCTTTTAACCTCCACCTTCCCAAAACCAGAGAAAGACACAACGGTCTGAAATGGGACTAGTGGGACCCCAAAAAAAGTAACCTGACTTGCCAGATGGTGGCAGTAGTGCGTAGGCTACCGCCCTACTTTACCATCTGAGATCTCTCGGGGGAGTTGATAACGCTCGTAAAGTCCCGGGCCGGACCAATCAGCGGCAGCTACGGGCGGGCTCTGAGCGGCTCTGAGCCAATAGAGTCTGATTGCAGACCACGTGGATGCAGACAGGCCAATATGAGTGGTTGGAGTTGGCACTCCCAGACTGTGATAGAGAGACGGCCACATCCAATCACCAGCTAAAGAATTTGAAAAAATGTCCCGCCCCTTAAATCGGGTCTGCCCGAGAGGTTCCAGATGATGGTAAGCAGAGCGGTATGCAGCCAGGCATACGCACTGCTGCCATTATCTGGCGCAGTCAGGTTACAAAAAAGGTTTAAAAAAAAAAAAACATTGAACCAGTCCGGCCCTCGACATCCCTGGTTTATAGGCTCCACTCTATGCTATGAGAGCTGCTGGATTCTGCTGGGGAAACTGGACAACAGGGGCATGTCTGCCTAATAGACCCCATGGACAGTCTTTTTGGATCAATATAAGTAGGAAAATTAGCCTAGAAGTGATTTAGGGCGGAGTTGTCCTTTAAAATCAATTCATCATGCCTGTTGCTAACGTATGGCAACATGACTGGTGTCTTGCACGCGCGCACCAGTCATGTTGCCATACCTTAGCTTTTGCTGAACTGACGCCACTGTCTGCCTCCTCCTCCTCCACCTCTTCCTCTTCCCTCACCATCACCTCTCTCCCCTTTGGCTCTCTGCAACCTTCCGTATCGTCGTTGTCGGGCTGGAAACCTCGTATCTCCAAGTTTCAAATCCGTACGTTCTTTCGCAAAGTAAAGCCCTGCTTCATTGTACAAGGCCGTCGCACAGAAGTAGTGAAAACAGCCGAACAGTAGATCGGCTGTTTTCACTAGTTTGAATAATTTTCAAAATGATAAACGCAGAACCAACGGTTTTGGACATACAAGGTTTCCACCCGACGACGACGATATGCAGTATTGATAGCTGTGGAGAACACTGCCAGGTATCGCTGGGATTCAGCGTGGCTCTCTCCGCTCGCGGTTGCCAGGCTGAGGTTTCACGGCAAGTACATTCAGGCCCTGTCCGATGCAGTCTGCATAATATACCCCCAAGCCTCTGTTAGTAGTAGGCATACACAGTCAATAAATGAGTACCTGAGACGAATAACAGTCTAATGCCTCATTCACACTACAGATAGTTGAACGTTTTGCTTGGTAATTCAATGTAATCTCAATGGAAACCAGCTTTAAAGCTTTCAAAGCTTTGCTTGGAGCGTCTCCTGTATCTTTAAAGCTGGTTTCCATTGAGATTACATTGAATTACCAAGCAAAACGTTCAACTATATATCTGTAGTGTGAATGAGGCATAAGTCCATATTTGATTTTTTTTAATATAGATATTTTTTTGATTTACCAGACTGTAAACCACTCATTTTGTTGAATTAGATTTGTTCACTTAACTCATAGCCTATATATATTAGTCTTATATTATAAGACATAATACTCTTGGAAAGTGGAAAAACAGTATCTCCAACAGTTTGTGGAACAACAGAGTCTGTACAAGCAATATTCAGCAGACAAGAGGAGCAGATAACATTAAAACAGACAATTGAACAAAATGAGGGGGGAGTGCATTAACAATTTAACAGATCAAAAATGACTAGGACTTAGACTGTTATTCGTCTCAGGTACTCAATTGCTCTGTGTTCATTCAACAGTGTACAAATCGGAACCAGCTTGGGTCCATTCAGGTCTGTTTCAATGTTGATTTTGACAGCAGATTTAGATTTCGTTTTAGCAGTTCTAGTCATATTTTAGTCATAATTTCAGTCATCTGATTTTTTTTAGTTAGTTGACTAAATATCACAAGATTTTAGTTGACTGAATCTACAGTTGATGTTGTCGACTAAAACTGATTTTACATTTGGTTGCATGCTGAAAATAGCGATCTACAGGCTCACAACGAAAAGTCGAGCTGTTACACGTGAGCTTGTAGGTCGGCTATTTTCAACCAAACATAAAATGACTTGTCTTTTAGTTCTGCTGGATCCCTTCTGCACTAGTCCATTTTAGTCTAGTTTTTATTTGTTGACGAAATTGTCAATATATTTAGTCTTAGTTTTAGTCATAGCGTGGATGCAATCCACAGGTTTCCAGTGTCCCATGAGCCCTTGCATGAACGTTGGGCATCACTTCCTGTTCCTCTTAGCTGTTTCATTCGCAACCTGGCGTTTCCCCGGGACCCTGAGCGCAACGTTGGGGGCCAGTGGTGGGCAAGGAGTTGGACCGCACGGAGGTGCCAAAAGTTGGGGGGAAGAAGTTTTACTATTTACTGTCCATAACGGCACATACTGTAACTCGTTAACGGAGCTGAGTCGGCTCATGCGACCGTTGCAACACTCGACACGGCGACTCGCTCGCTACCGCTCGCTCGGCATTGCATGTCTCACGTTCGCTCATGGTCGCCTGAGACGGCACGCCTCTGTCGTCATCACCGAAAACAAGCGCTCCTTTCCCTTGCAGCCCCCCGCGCCCCCACCGTTGCGCTTAGGGTCATTGGGAAAAACGTGGACACATTTCATTCTGACTGGTTGCTGTTGCTGATGTGACACCTGAATCTCTGCATGGCCCTCATTAATTATTAAGTAGAGTTAACGTACGTCATCACGCATGACATTTTTGTTTAGGGGCTGTACTTGGGGCTGTAATTGTCTTGTTACAAAAACACAGGATTTTTTACTTTTTTGACATCTAGAGTTACTGTAGGTATGGCCATATTATCACTACAGATATGCTCTAAAGGTGTGAAAAAATAAAACGTATTTCTCACTTCACTGCATCTTTAAGTGGTTTGAATCCCTTTTCCCCAGTAAACTTGTGGATAGGCAACACATTATTGTATTCGGTCCGAGAATCTTTTGCCAGCAAAGTGAACCTGTGTTTTGTAAACCTTATAATGTTGTCCGGACATCTGACAACCCTGGGCAATGTACCTATGAGGCATTGCGCCCCTGGGCAACTGCCCACAATGACCAGCGTATTGACCCGCTTAGAATTGTTGAATGTTTTAACCAGTGAAAAATAGCAGATATACAAGCTCACAGCGCGGCACCGAGTGCCGCGCTGCGAGCTTGTAGATCTGCTATTTTTGAAAAAGTCGTGGAAATGTGTGCAAATCTTTGAATATATGTATTTTCAAAGCGAACGTTTGTAACTCAAATTTTGCTTCTGGGTGGTCCCTGGAACTAGATATTTTGAAATGGGGGTCCGTGGCTAAATAAATATAATTTTGGGGGTCCTTCACCCCCAAAATGGAGACTACCACTGATGTAGTAGTCTCTCAAGAACAGACTAACTGAGCTCCATTTAAGTGAAAAGGACCTTTTCTTTGACGATGGCTGGCCACAGTGGCCAGATTGCTGACATAGAAACATAGGTTTTTTCCAAAAATCTTAGAAGGATTCAAAAGACACTTATAGAATCGGGTCAAAATTCAAATTTCTACGATTTTTCAAAAATAGCAGATCTACAAGCTCGCAGCGCGGCACTCGGTGCAGCGCTGTGAGCTTGTATATCTGCTATTTTTTTATATTTAAAGCATAAAATATTGCGTCATATTGTGTTCAGGCCTAAATGGGTTAACCGGCTCTGTGTCCGGGTCGGGCGGCTGCACAACAAAAAAAAGTTAAGGTTTTGGTCATGCTTCACTTGACGTCACAATATGGAATATAAATGGTAAGACCGAATTATTTTCCCAGTGGATTCCTCGCGACTCGCGTCAGTAAAACCACGTTTCATTTCCCAGAATTGCACATTTCTGTTTTGTTTTTTTTTCGTTTCAATGCAGTTTTCGTCAGACGAAAACAAAACAGGTCGGTAAAAAGGGTCAAGGGAAGTTAGTGTTAGCCTTATTTCTGTACCGTAGACAAATCTGTCCAGTTTAAACCTGGCAAGAAGCCCTATTTCACTGGATTTAATTACTTGTTTCATTAATCAATCTGGCATTGTCACAGTGGAATTAATGGTAGTGTTTCAAGAATGCAAATCCCAGCCATTTCTTACTACAGGCATTCGGAAACAAAAAGACTGTAGAAAGAGCAACTATTGCAACTGATACTGTAGTGATTCAGGCCTATATACATACTGTACATACATAAATACTGTACATACATACATACACATACACACACATACACATACACATACACATACACATACACATACACATACACATACACATACACATACACATATATATACATACATACATACATAAATACATACATACATACATACATACATAACACACACGCACACGCACACGCACACACACACACACACACACACACACACACACACACACACACACACACACACACACACACACACACACACACACACACAGTCAGTGTTGTAACTAAGTACATTTACTTAAGTACTGTACTTAAGTACACTTTTGTGTTATTTGTACTTTACTTGAGTAATTCCAATTTCCAATACTTTTACTTCTACTCCACTACATCTCGGATGCAAATATTGTACTTTTACTCCACTACATTTATTTGAAAACTTAGCCCTATATACATTTTGGCCATTTGAAAATAGCCAATCTACAATCTCACAATGTGTCGCAAAGCTTGTAGATCTGCTATTTTCAAAAGATTTGTATACATTTGATAACCTGAAATGGAACATTCTACACAATGAGTACTTTTACTTTTGGTACTTTCTAGTACATTTTGATACCAATGCTTTTGTACTTTTACTTTTACAAGTAAATGTTGAATACCCGACTTCTACTTGTAACAGAGTACATCTACATTGCAGTGTTGATACTTTTACTTAAAGACGTGCCATGATTGTTTTCCCCCCAACATGATTATAAGGTATTATGATTATACTACTGTCGACTAAAACTATGAAAAAAAAAAATTATCGACTGCGTTTTTTTCACTGACGAAAACTAAATAAAAACTAAATAAAAACTACGCTGTGATGACTAAAACTAAGACTAAATATATTGACAATTTTGTCAACAAAATAAAAAATAGACTAAAATGTTAGGGAGGGAGGGAGTATAGCAATAGGGCAAAAAACAAAATGAGACAAATAAAAAGGCAATAATATAGCAACAAGCTTATATTATTGCCTTTTTATTTGTCTCATTTTGTTATTTTCAGCCAGTATAGCAATAGGGCAAAAGCCCTATTGCTATACTGGCTGTCATCTCTGGCATTTATATGACTGTCTCTTTTTTTTTTTTTTTTTTTTTTCTATTTGTGATTGGTTCGCATAATATATGAACAAGTCTTGGTTTACTGTATGCCCTGAATTTCAAATAAACAAAACTGTGAAAAAAAATGTTTTAGGGAGGGACTAGTGGAGAATTAAGAGAGTCATTTTATGTTAGTTGCTCTCATGTGTAGCTTGTAGGAATGCCAGAAGAGTCATCCCTTTTCAAAGTCATAACTTTTTTAAATTGGAGATGTCATCCCAGGGCACGGAATAGTCAACCTAGGGTTGGGAGAAGTCATCCCAGGACCAGAGAAAACCCACCCAAGAGAAAATTGGAAATCTCATCCCCCATTATATGAAATCCCGACCCGAATATTTTCGAGACACAGAGGGGAGACAGAGAGGGGGAGAGAGACACACAGGGAGAGAGAAGTTTAGGCGTTCTCTGTTTGAAAGAGAAAATATTATTACTCTCTCTCTCCCCTTCTCTCTCCCCTCTCTGTCCGCGCTGGGGGGGGGGGGGGGGGCAGAACGCATTCCCACCTAAACGATCAGATGCTTATTCAACGTAATCATGCAGCTATGAGCTTTTACCTGTGGTCAAAGTGCGTGGAAACTAACCTTGGATTGCCTAAATGTATTTCCTTTCAAGCAGGCAAAAATGATGACAATGATGAGTCTAGGTAGGTAGGATATTCCTCTATAAACGCACCATGCGTTTGGGTGTCTCTCTCTTTCTGCCCAAGTAGCCTCGAGGAAAGCAGCTGCGATCACTTCTCTAACGACCTATTTGTTGACGTGCAGGGGTGTTGCGCAATGAATGTATGTGATGTTGTTGCCTACTGGCAGCAACCTATCAAAGTGGTCAAGCTATGAATGGGGCCATTAGCACTTGCATTCTTGCCTAGTGGTCAGCAGAATATTGGTCTCAAGTACCCTATGGTCATTTTGAAAAAGATATGATATGATATTAAACTGTTTAGGGTGACTTTGTTAAACAAAGAAAACGTCCAAGTTTAAGGTACAACACAGGTATTGTGTGTGTGTGTGTGTGTGTGTGAGAGAGAGAGAAGTCATATCCGCTTTGAGTGTGTGATGCTTATAGATCAGCTATTTTCAAATAAGGCTTTGGCTGTAAATGAGTCACAGCAATGAAAGATGGGGAGAGAGAGAGGTTATAATATTTTCTCTTTCAAACAGAGAACGCCTAAACTTCTCTCTCCCTCTCAGTCTCCCCTCTGTGTCTCACACAGCTGCTGCGTGCTGGGAGAAAATATTCGGGTCGGGATTTCATATAATGGGGGATGAGATTTCCAATTTTCGTGATTTTCATGAGGTCGGGGATTCCCTATACTGGGGTTGACACTTCCAATTTTTTAGGTCGTGATTTCCTAGAATGGGGGTCGACACTTCCCGAGTGACTTTTCCGCGACTAAGGTCGACTTGAAAAGAGGTCGTCTTATCTGGCTACCGCTTGTAGATCTGCTAATTTCAGCACACAACCAAGTGTAAAATCAGTCATTACGATGCCATCAAGGCCTGCCAAAATACATTTCAGTTGACTAAATCAACTGTAGATATAGTTGCCTAAAATCTTATGACATTTAGTCGACTAAAATGAGACTAAAACTAATACTTTTCAGGCGACTAAATTATGACTAAAACTAAATGACATTTTATTAAAACTAAATAAAAATTTACTGTCAAAAACAACACTGCATACATACAGTACACAGACAACACAGACGCATCAGTTACTGTGCTTATACATAAACCAAAAGCTCCTCCCAGAGAGCCTTTCTGTAATGCAGACCACTGCAAACCTCTGGGAGATAAAGTTTAATGGAGCATATTAGTTGGTAACATCGAGATACAGAGAGAGAGAAATGGCAGGGTACTGTAAGTAATGTAGCCATAATAAAATAAATGAAGCAATTAAAACATGGAGCATGGAGGGAGATGAGGAGTCAGCAAATAGGACAGGGTCTTCAACAGGGGGTCCGGGACCCCTAGGGGGTCCTCAGAGTTACTACAGGGGGGGGCACCAAATCCTTGTGTGATAGGATAATTATTTTAAATGAACAATTGCACCCACACCCTATACTCCGAGGAGAACTTCAGCCAAAAATAGCAGATCTAAAAGTAGATCGACTATTTTTGTCAAATAGGTTTGGTGTATAGGTAAATAAGAGCAGAACAAGTACATAGTGAAAGGTCAAGTTTTCTAAGTATCAACAATGGTTAAGTGTCAAACAAATCTATGAATCTATCTATGAAATCGATGAGAATCTCCATCACACATTTTATACAATATGTAGAGGGGGTCGATGCTTCATCTCTCTCTCAGATAAGGGGTCCTTGGCCTGAAAACGTTGAAATAGAGAGAGAGCGAGGGTCAACGCCATACTGGCTTGTGGTGGGCATTTTGGTCACAAGTCCATTTTTTGCCACACGCATACAAAACCAGTAAGACTCCCTAATCGGGAGATAAGCGATCATCAGGTTGCATACACAAACTTTAGAAGGCAATGGTAGCCAATCAGGAGGGAATATGGGAGATGGGACAGATCCATGTTGATGACATGACTTTAGAGATACTTTGTACCGCTTTGCGTGATTGTAAGGCAAGATCTGACGGAGCAGTGTCCAAAAATGTGTTTTGCTAAAATCGGCCTGATGGTGGCGCTAGAACAGGGCCATGCGAGAAATGATGGGTGGAGGTTGTGATTTGGCAGCCAAGGAGTGTGTGTGTGTGTGTGTGTGTGTGTGTGTGTGTGTGTGTGTGTGTGTGTGTGTGTGTGTGTGTGTGTGTGTGTGTGTGTGTGTGTGTGTGTGTGTGTGTGTGTGTGTGTGTGTGTGTGTAAAGTTTGGCATGGATAGGGCCAACGGTTGCGGAGATATGAGTGTGATGTGACATGTGACGGACAGACTGACAAGACATACTGACATACTGACAGCCGGTGGAGGTTTTGATAGTAACTGCGACCTCACAGTCGCAATTAGTGGACAATAATATGACCAGAAATACATAAAGAGCTAGGCCTGAATGGCCATCTGTAACTCTGAGAGTGTTCAAATGGAACTGTACACACTAGAGTTAAGATGGTCCTTGCAAATAAAACATTTAGTACTAGTTGGACTCCTAGTGTGGCATAGTGTTGTGTAGTAAATGAGTGCAGGGGTGTTGCACCAAATTCTGGACCCTGAGTACCCAGATATACAGATACGGACCCAGATAATTATACAAGCTCACAGCGAGCTTGTAGATCTCGATCTGCGAGCTTATCTTGTGAAAATTTCAAATCCTTCTAAGGTTTTGTTTTTAAACATATGTTTCTATGTCAGTGGTGCTCAACCTTTTTCATGTGAAGGACCCCCAAAATGGTATGTATTTGGCCACGGACCCCCATCTGAAAATATTTAGTTCCAGGGACCACCCAGAAGCAGAATTTGAGTTACAAATGTCCGCTTAAAAAAAACATATATTCAAAGATTTGCACACATTTTCACGACGTTTCAACAAATAGCAGACGTGCTGTGAGCTTGTATATCTGCTATTTTTCAATAGCTAAAGTATAAAATAGTTAAGGCCCCTCCAGTAACTCAGTCCCACTTTTCCCCCCCTTGTGACGCCCCTGAATGAGTGTCATACTGTATATCGTCGCTGTCGGGTGGAAACCTTGTATGTCCAAGACCGTTCGTTTTGTATTTATCATTTTAAAAATGAACTAAACTAGTTAAAATAGCAGATCTACAAGCACACAACGCCTCCACCGCGAGGCGTTGTGTGCTTGTAGATCGGCTGTTTTCACTAGTTTTGTGCGACGGCCTTGTATGATGAAGCAGGGCTTTACTTTGCGAAAGAACGTACACATTTTAAACTTGGAGATACAAGGTTTCTGCCCGACAGTGACGATATACTCTGAAGCAAAGCTGGAGACTTGACATTCAGTAATTGGGTCTTGATCAAAATAAGAACATTAAGATGGTGTGTAAAAAAGAAAATCAAGAATTTGCCTTGGACAAGACCAAGTCTTTACCACGGACAAGAGGAAGACAGAGAGTGTACGTGGCTGCGCGGGTGGCATCTATTTTTGTCATGCCTTCATACCAGGTTATTAACGAAAAAGTCGACAAGTCGACTGAGTCGACTTCATTACACAAGTCAACTCCCACCAGAGAAAGTCGAAAGTCGAAGTTGAAAAAAAAACGTTTTTGCTCCATGTGTGCGTCTGTACAGCATTCAAACAGTAAGATTGCTTATTGTCAAGGACGGAATGATCCAATATTACATTTGGTTTAACATGGTTCTATTGTGAAAATAGCCGATCTACATGCTCACAACGCCTCGCATCGCGAGAATGTAGATCGTCTATTTTCACAATTTCTGCCTCTATATTTGACAATTTGGACAATGTTTAATTTGTCATTTTAGAGGTATTGAAAAGTCCTTAAAGGTGTATTCAGTGATAATGAAAGTGGCCGGGGGTCATCTTGTCCCTTACTGGCCTTACAGCGTGAAAATGTTTAGTTTTTTATAGATTTTTTACACCATTATAATGTTCTCGTTTTGATCATTAGACCCAATCACTGAATATCGGTAGGCCTACGTCTCCAGCTTCAGGAGATGTATGATACTGATTTACTACGAGACTGAGGCATTTTATGAGTTCAGTAGTTTACAATCTAGGCATTTAGCAGACGTTAATTCAGAGCGACTGTGGTTCTCAAAACTTTTATTTTGACCATCATAACTAAACATCATAACATAACTACGGCCATACTCTACACTGATTGGTCGAGGACTGGCTGGCCACCTCGGAAAACCGAATCTAGCTATGCTCGTAACACGGGCTATGGTGGAAGTCCTTATATGGTTACACATTCTAGTGAGGAGAATGAATGGAAAATGTACCAATTATATTGTTATTTGAATGAAATACAATCACTGAATATACCTTTAAATTGGCACTTTAGAAATGTGAAGATACCCTCTATATACTTAAACTTTATGTTTGTTTGTTTACTGTTGGGTGAGAAAACAATGTTTCACATTAAGTTAATCATCTGGGGACCCCCCCAAATAATTGGGGCATTGTGTGTGATGTGATGACGTCATCAAACGATAAAGTCGACTTCAACTCAACTTTTTACTGAGTCGAGTCGACTTACAAAAATCACAAGTCCTTAATGCCCTACTTCATATCATCCTGTCATGATTTCACCAGGGTATACAGTACGTAATATTTAAAAAAGGAAAACATGTGCTACTGCTAATAGAAGTCACTGTAGCATGTATGACATTGTCTAGCCTACAGTGCTGTGTGTCTAATATGCAATTAACCTACTTAGACAAGTCTTGTGTGGGTTTAATTACTTATGAGCCATCGAGTAACTAGAGGCAGTGCTCTTCCGAGGGGAGCGTTACGCTGTTTCTATGTGTCATCTTTTCGACACCCAAACGTAACCCTTACCCTAACCCAAACCTCCGTGGGGTGAGTCGCTAACCCTCCCGGCGCTCCTTTGTCAAAAATGACGGTCGTTCGAAAGAGCGAGGTTCCCCCTTCCGAGCACAGGTCTCCGCCAGGTGAGGAATTAAGTTATAGGTCAAGACGCTGCCTGTTATAGCGCCACCATGAGGCTGATTAGTACATTTTCAAGTGGCATTTCTTCCTGTTAGTGGGAATGTTTTTTTTATCCCACGATTTTGAAAACCATTTTTCAATGTAATCCTGGGCGCTACACTCCCTCTACCAACCCAGGGAGAGCAACGGACTGATCTCATGCTTCCTTCTATGCATGAGGAGTCCAAGTTGCTTCTTTTCACCTGACAGGGGAGAGTTTCCCCGGTTGGACGTAGCGCGTGGAAGTTGGCCTCCTGGTGGCGATATAAAAGGCAGAAAATGCAGGGCTAAAGATTTTTCCCTGGCCTCCAGGGAGTGTGCATACAGTACAACGTTTTACAAAATCTTGAAAGTGTGAGAATTACTGATTTATTTCAAAGGCATTTGTAGTATCAGCCTCAGGTCTGTTAGGTCAGGGGTCTTCAACGTTTTCAGGCCAAGGACCCCTTAGTTAAGAGAGAGATGAAGCAGGGACCCCCACAACCTTTTCATAGATTCCATATAGTTTCATCGTTTGACAGCACAATCGTATTTTGGATTCATGTCAATTTGTGTTTCCAGATATTTAACCACTTGAACCGTCAATACTTAAAGATGGGGTGACATGAATTAGAACTTAAGCCCACAAGCTTGTGTGGGCTTGTAGATCGTCTATTTTCAGCATGCAACCAAGGGTAAAATCAGGCATCACAACGCCATTAAGGCACCGCCAAAATACATTTTAGTCGACAAAATCAGCGGCAGATTAGTCAACTAAAATCTTTTGATATTTAGTCAACTAAAACTAGACTATAACTAAAACATTTCAGATTACTAAAATGTGATTAAAAGGGAATGGATTTTTTATTGAAAAGACTATAAAACTAAATCAAAATTTGACGTCAAAATCAACACTGACACTGTGACACCTGCTGCCGTAGTGATAGTGACACATCAGTGGTGGTGTGTGAGTGGGGATGACAAGATGACACAAAGCAGTGGCTGAATCATGGCAAGTAAATACATACATAAATAAATAATACCGTAATATATGTGGAGGAGTGATCTGCACTTTTGAAGAATATTTTTGAAACGTTTTGACACATTTGGACAAATGTTCTTATCATTTGCTCCAAATATAGACACCAGGGTTTTCTGTGATTGACATACTTTCTCATTGAATTGTTAACACTTTGTTAAACATATTCAGACTACATTTCCCAAAAGGAACCACCACCACCACCACCACCAAATCAAACCCTGTAAACTGCTTTTGTAGATAGAAACCATCTCAGGAACAGTTACATGTTGATGCTATAAACTACTTGACTACTACAGCATCTCCGTAAAATGTTTTGCTCTTAACCACCCAAGCCTCAAATCTATCTACAAAATCGTGCACTTACACAACATGGAAAATATGAATACACGTCAGGGCATATAGCCCAGCCTAGTGCTGCACAATTGAGTACCTGAGATGAAAAACAGTCCAAGTCCATATTTGAACATTAGATATTTATATACGTATAAAATATATATATTTTTTGATTTACCAGACTGTAAAAAACAAGCTAGAAGTTTGTAATCTGTTAAACTTCAAAGTTGTAAAAATAGCAAAAATAGCTGATCTACAAGCTCAATGTCCTGCACATCCCCTGAAAATCTACTGTCTTGCCAAATGGCTGGACGTGTAAAGTTTTGAAATGGCACATCTGTAGTGTTTGTTCAGTAACATAAGTCTCCCTGTCTCTCCAGATCTGTAATAAACAGAAAACTGATTTTCAGGTGGATGACAAAATGTCAGCCACTCAAGAGAGAGTACCCATTCATCAGCTTAATCGTCTCCGCCAGGCCGAGACTATGTTTTGCCCCCTGTCCCTTCCGTGTGTCCATGTGTGTGCATGTGTCCGTCCGTCCGTCCGGTCTGTTACCAGCTGCCCTGCACATTCCACATCGGCCACCAGGAGGCCAACTTTTATAAAGCACATTTCCTTTATATTTGTGTTTTTGCTCCAATTTTGTCTGCGCATTTCTATTTGCTCACTTACAATTCCAATCTGTATCTGAGGTCTCTATCCTGCCGGAGAGACATGGAGAATATGGAGTTATTTAACACTATATTTTAAGCAAAGAACATCACTAACACTACCTTTAAATCCAGCCATGATTTGAGACAAGCAGAAATTTACCAACGGCTATGTCTATAACGGAGTGTCCCATACAACTAGTGAAAATAGCAGATCAACGCATCGCGCCGCGATTCACTCCCCATCTCTCTAACTCCTCATTTCTTGTCAGTCTACTGTCCACTCAATAAAGTCATAAAAGCCCCAAGACAAATCTTAAAAAAAAAAAAATACAAAACAAACGGTTTTGGACATACAAGGTTTCCGCCCGGCAACGACGAAATGTAGGTTATTGCCTGTGTCAGAGAGGGCTGCCACTGCGCTGCCATCTGGTTTCTCAGGGCCTCGTTAAAAGTCCGGGTCTCGTTAAGGTGTGGTAAGATGTGGGGAGCCTCCAGGTAAGGAACAGCTGGTGCTATTCTGACTCTGTCCGTGTGGCGTGCGAGCGCGTGCGCCTGCATGCAGCGGCGTAAGCTAACTAAGTAGAGTTACTTAACCCATTCAGAACGGGTACACTATATTGTGTATCATTATGTTATGCTTTAACTATTGAAAAATAGCAGATATACAAGCTCACAGCGCTGCGAGCTTGTAGATCTGCTTTTTTTTTTTAATCGTGAAAATTTGAATTTTGACCCGATTCTATAAGTGTCTTTTGAATCCTTCTTTGAAAAACATTTGTTTCTATGTCAGCAATCTGGCCAGCCATCGTTTTCAATAGTTAAAGCATTCAATAATTCTAGGCCTAAATGGGTCTGTGGGGGGGAAAGCTGACTTTCCCCACTGCCTACGTCTTTATGTTGTTGTTTCCTGACAGCCCTACGTTGTCTCATGTCCAAATTTGATGATGCCTTCATCTAAATTCCGTAACCTTGTCTACTTCTCTTCAAGCAAAACTTGATGGAGAAAGTGTGGAGGAGGCATCATATCACTAATCACTTAACACTTGGGACGCCAAAAAAAGTCCAGGAACGTGATAAGAATTACAGCGGTGCGGCGTCACGGCCCCGCTATCACGTCCAGGGACGTGTTAGCCGGTAACCAGGTGAACAGGTGCTGCGACGGCCGCTGGTGAAAGAAAAAAAAACTCCATATCCCATGATGCACCTCGAAAGCCGTGCCCTGCCGGTTCCACTTCCTCATTCCACATCCATTCTATCTGGCATCTGTAAAATGGCCTTTTCTCCCTTTGTTTATCCACCTCGCTCGTTTGGTCAAGACAGAGCCATTTTCTATGGCTCTGTCGGGCTAGTTTTTCTTCTCCGTGTGAAAGACAAGACATTGAACGGCGGTGAACGAGGCCGCGTGAACACCGTCACCGAAAATCAGAGGTGTGCATTTGGGGGTGCATTTGGGTCCCCATCCAGAATCAATGGGGGTACATTTACTATAATCAATGTGTTTGTCTTATGAATGCGTCAAATACAAAGAAATAATATTATTGAACTCAATGGCTTGACTAATCAATAGAAAAAAAAAATCATTTTGGGGGTGAACTACTCCTTTAATCTACATTAGTTATGCCAAAACGATGACAGCTCAACTGCTAACATCAAACCGTCTTAAAGTGGACATGAGATGTGGATGAGAGGATGAGTTGAGGATCTCTCTCTCTCTCTCTCTCTCTCTCTCTCTCTCTCTCTCTCTCCCCCCCTCTCTCTCTCTCTCTCTCTCTCTCTCTCTCTCTCTCTCTCTCTCTCCATTTCTCAGTCTCTATATATCAGGGGTTAATGTGAGGTCTCACTGTCATTCAGACATGGCTAATGGCTCCAATGTAGTAATAATTTAGTCCCAAGCGCTTGTTAATACTTTTCACTGGTCAGGGACGTGCTGGGCCCCTGATTCAGCCCGGGAAAAAGAGTTGAGTAGAGGCCCTCATTGCACGCTATAGAGAGAGATCTCTCTCTATAGCGCTGCTGCTACTCAAAGATTTGTGACAAAGTGAAAAGCCAGTGGGCCAATTACATGAGTTATATTTCGTCGTTGTCGGGTGGAAACCTTGTATGTCCAAAACCGTTTGTTTTGTATTTATCATTTTAAAAATGATTTAAACTGGTGAAAACAGCCGATCTACAAGCACACAACGCGGTTGTGTGCTTGTAGATCTGCTGTTTTCACTACTTTTGTGCGACGGCCTTGTATGATGAAGCAGGGCTTTGCTTTGCGAAAAAATCTACAAATTTGAAACTCGGAGATACAAGGTTTCTGCCCGACAGTGACGATTTACTTTGTTGGCCGCCCAGCCCCCAAAATGGAACGAAGGCCGACATTTTATTTTATTTTTTTTCCTAATGGCCGGCCTGGACCGGCTGGAAATGAAACGGCCGTTCGGGAGTTGTCTCGCTTTTCCCAATGGCCAGCACGTCCCTGTCACTGGTTAAATATTGATGAAAACCAACTGACAGACTTGACCACTTTCGACCTGCAGGCATGCCTATTTCAGGACATGTCATTACAGGTGAACGTAAAAAGGCTAAAAAAAAAAAAAAAAAAAAGACGTTGGTGGCAGTCGGATCGGCTATTTCCGCTACTTTTCCGTGGCACTGTCAAGCCAAGTATAAAATAGGACATTCGTGTATGGAAAAAAAAAACACATAAGAAGATGAAATATGGAGGTACGAGATGTCTGCCCCGCAGCGACGTTAAGGCACTGCCTGTGCCCTATACCAGCTGTGTTCGGTACACTCATACTTGTAGGTTTGTGTGTGTATAGTCGGAGGGGGCGGTAAAAATAGAGCAGTCTGTCTAGAGTTTCTGTCAACCTGGAGCGTTATGTGTGTGGGTATATATATATATATCGCCGTCGTCGGGTGGAAACCTCGTATCTCCAAGTTTCAAATGTGTACGTTCTTTCGCAAAGTAAAGCCCTGCTTCATCGTACAAGGCCGTCGCACAAAAGTAGTGAAAACAGCCGATCTGCAAGCACATAACGCCTCGCGGTGCGAGGCGTTGTGTGCTTGTAGATCGGCTGTTTTCGCTAGTTTAAATAATTTTTAAAATGATAAATGCAAATACGAACGGTTTTTGGACATACAAGGTTTTCACCCGACAACGACGATATATACAGTATGTACAGGGAGAGAAGCTGAGGGCGGAAAGGGCTGACCTTGTAAGCGCTGACACGCAGCTCCACAGATGGAGAAAGGAGATCGAATGTCACCGTCTGCACCTACTAGTGGGAGAGATATGTGAAAAAGGTGTTCACTTCCGGCAGAAAGCGTGAAAATTTGCACCTAGGGTTATTTTTGTACGCTGAATTCAAAAATTGACAGATCCAAGCACTTTTCCCATGGGATCTGGTGGCTCTAATTCACTTACCATACCCCAAGAAAACTATAGGGGTTTTTCATGATTCCGAATCAATTGCAAGCATTTGTTTTGCACGAAAAACATTCCTTGGGCTAGAAATGGACCCCACAAAACTATGGTTTAGTATGGTTTAGTGATGAGTCATCACTTTTCACAGTTTTTAGGGTCCATTTTTAGCCCAAGGAATGTTTTGCAATGGAATGTTTTGCAATGGATTCAGAATCATGAAAAACCCCTAGATAGACCCCTCACATGCTACTTAAAGAAGATTTTTTGGGGGGTCTTTTTTCCCTGTATGGTAAGTGAATTAGAGCCACCAGATCCCATGGGAAAAGTGCTTGGATCCGTCAATTTTTTAATTCAGCGCACAAAAATACCCCTAGGTGCAAATTTTCACGCTTTCTGCCGGAAGTGAACACATTAGCCTATTTTTGTTACATATTTCTCCCACAATACATCGGGACCCTAACGACGCCGATGAAAAAGCCGAAAGACGCCCACGGCCACCTGGCGCGCTCTAATCATCCGGTGTAGGGGTGGGCGATATAGTGATAATTATCGTTGAGACGATACAATGTCTCCACGATATGCCTTTTCAGAGGTATCGTATATATCGTGATACAATTGAGGGAGCCTAGTGAAAAATCCTGTTTAATTGTTAATAAAGAGATTCATTGCAGAATTCAATTTAAACCTGCATTTTGGTCTAAATCAGTAGTTCTCAAACTTTCAGTAGGTCTTCACTTAACTCTGACAGTATACAAATCTGTCAGAATTACATACTTGTAAAGTTCAATTTAGACCTCCCAAAAGGAACCCAGAGAGTCTAGTTTTTGTCAAGTACCTTGAAAAATAACCATAAAAACTAACGTGAAAAGGAATCGCGATAAACTTGTGTATCGTGATACAGCTTGGGAAAATATCGTGATATTGTATTTTTCCATATCGCTCAGCCCTAATCCGGCGCCTTCGTATTCAAATGACACCGATGGCCGCCCCCCTCTTTTATTTGTGCTGGGTTGTCACGCCAGCGCCAGTGTTCGCACAATAGAGGTTTTACAGACGAGGAGGTGTGGGCGAGGTTGTCGCCCGAGTTCATCATCAGTCTTCACTTTAATCAATCTTGCGTATGGAAATCGCTCAATCTATATGTATGTAGTCAGGGTCGTCGCACCAAATTCTGGGCCCTGGGTACACAGATTCACTCACATTTTCTGCTATTTTTGAAAAATCGTGAACATGTGTGCAAGTCTTTGAATATTTCAAATCCTTCTAAGGTTTCTATGTCAGTGGTGCTCAAACTTTTTCATGTCAAGGACCCCCAAAATGATATGTATTTGGCCACGGACCGCCATCTCAAAATATTTAGTTCCAGGGACCCCCCAGAAGCAAAATGTGAGTTACAAATGTTCGCTTAAAAAACACATATATTCAAAGATTTGCACACATTTTCACGACTTTTCAAAAATAGCAGATCTACAAGCTTGCAGCGCGGCACCGAGTGCCACGCTGTGAGCTTGTATATCTGCTATTTTTCAATATTTAAAGTATAAAATAATGAAGGCCCCTCCCTTGTGCCCTAATAACTCAGTCCAACTCCCCCCCCCCCTTGTGACGCCCCTGTATGTAGTAAGGAGATAAGATTATTCAAGTCGTGGTCTTGAGCACATCCATTAAAAGATGTAAATCTCTGGTTCCTTTCCAAATTGACCTGACAAAACATCTATCGGGAGGAGACCACAAGAGGTGTCATTCACTGCCACGGTTCTTCCTTTTGCTCCTTTGTACATAATGGCGTTTTGTATTTGTTGATGACATGCATTATCATAGAAACAGAAAGGTAGACGTAAGCCATTTACCATTAGAGGGAGTGGGTTGTTGGCTGATTTACCACTGTTTCAGGGTTGTAAAACAACCCTGAAACAGTCAAAGAGAAAATTCACCAGTTAAACCCATACGTTGTTGACCTGTGTTCTGCAGGGCTCTAGTCTAGGTCCTATACCTTTTCCCCCTCTACACCAAATCTCCTTTCTAAGAAAGATCCGATCTACAAGTTGGAGTAGTTATGTTGTTTGCACCAGAATAGGGACGCTGCAGGGTCATGTGGTTAAAGGAGTAGTTCACCCCCAAAATGACTTTTTTTCCCCCTAATGATTACTCATGCCATGGAGACTTGAATTCATGGATATTTATTTGTATTTGACACATTCCTAAGACAAAAGAAAAAAAGAGAATTATAGTAAATTTACTCCCATTGATTCCGGATGGGGACCCAAATGCATGTGGGTCCCCATCCGAGGGGTACATTTTTTGCAAACAAATTATTGTCTTTGAAAAAACTCAAGTCTCCATGGCGTGAGAAATCAATAGAAAAAAAAAGTAATTTTGTGGGTGAACTACTCCTTTAAGGGGTCATGTTCTTGATGATTCAAGGAGGTGATATGTTGACAGAATATTGAAATGAATTGCTGAAATGATATCAAGATACCAATACACGTTATGATGCAAAACATGATGATTATTCGATGGTTGATCAGGATATGAGGTGGAGTTGTTACATAAGACAATTTTTTTTCTTTTTTTTTTTTTATCATGTGGCAGTTTCAATAGTTTGGTGATTTGATTTGTCACAAAACATTGGAATATAGATTACCCTTGAGGGTACACTTCATTTTCTGTGTCTCAAATAAATCAAGCCTGGTTGGGTTCGAACAATTAGACGCTGCGTGCTAAATAGCTCATGAAATATGTGTTTTCCTTTTCTTGCATGTACGTAGGTAATCAGCTTCAACGCATTATAGGTTCAGACGTGCACACATAGACATCAAAGGAGGCTGGCTTGAGCCCCTGCCCTTTTATCTGTCTATAAAAAAGTGCCCTCTCCAGACCATGAATGCAGTTCTCACGAGTGTTGGGTGTAACGGCGCTATAACTAACAACGTTACGTAGCGACGTTAGGTTTGGTGGCAACAGAGAAACGTAACGAGTCACATTTGCAATTTAGTATGATCGTTACCGGTTACATTTTCCGAAAAATAACGACGTTAATTAGGTATTTAAGAAAAAAATTCCCTGTTCTTTCTGTTGCCACAAAGGAAAATAAACCATCTGACACATTTGCGCTGTTTCCTATATGAGCTCTTCTCCTCTGTCAGAGGAGGAGCCTGAGCAGGCAGGGTGGCCCGCATTTTTACACGGAAAAGGGTGACCGACCAGAAATGTGTTGCCAGCCTGTGGTGGTTGCGTAGTCATTCTACAGTTTACGACAGGTTACGAAATTTGGTGTAATTTGAGGTTACCCGCGGTCATCTGACTATTAACGACATAAAGAGAACTTTGTGCGCGTCTTGTTTACTTTAATTTACAGTCGCGCACGACATGGCAGGGCTTGAGAGAAGCCCGTTAGTAAGGCTGTGAGGATTCACACTATTTTTGGATTTACTTGGTGAAAGGAATAAAGGATAGATCAACGTCATTACAATATCCACGTTGAAGCTGCACGCAGCCAATCACAGCTGACAGCCACAACAATCCGGTAGGCTGCATTCTTTTTTATGTTTACCAAACTCCCTCGCAGTGGGTTTTAATGGTCGGTAACGGGACAAGTAACTTGTTAAGTTACTTTTCTCATTGGGTAGCGGAGTAACGTAACGGATTAGTTGTTAAAGGCAGTAACGATGTAACTTAACGAGTTACTATACAAAGTAACGATACCCAACACTGGTTTTCACTTTGGTGAAAGAAGTGCAAATGCCCTCTTTCCATGCTATACCTGAAGGCAGCATAAAAGAGAATACCCTTGCCTAAACTCTCATGAACTTGAATGCAGCATCTTATGTTGAAAGAATTGTCCTCTCTGTGTAGAAATCCATGCCATTACGCCACATCTCCAGTATTCACTTGACTATGCTTAGTTCAGTGTGGCATCAAGCACCGAAAATAGCCCACTTCCAAGCACAGCGACGTGTTGTGAGCTTGGAGGCAGGGACGCGTTATTTGGAAACGCACATGAGTTCTGGGCAAACCCCGCCCATGGAAGCTTTTGATTGGCTAAATTGGAGCTAGGGAGCGCTCCTTTTTGTTCAATTGGACCGCGCGGAGGTGTGACCACCTAAACCTAACCCTAACTCTAACACTAACCTTAACCTCAGTAAAACTATGCCTAAACCTAACCCTAACCTTAACCTCAGTAAAACTATGCCTATAACCCTAAACCTAACCCTAACTCTAACATTAACCTTAACCTCAGTAAAACTATGCCTAAACCTATACCCTGACCCTAACCTAACACCCTAAACCTAAACTCAGTGAAACTAACGCTGGTGAGTAACTAACCTGACGACGGGCGTGAAAACAAACGGCTCCGCCCAGAACTCATGTGCGATTCCAAATCAGGCGCCGAGCGTTATTTGCCGAGGTCTGCTATTTTCGATACTTTAATGAAAAGGCCCTTTTTAGAAATGTCAGCCCCTGCCTCTCTAACATTCTCTGCACTTCCCTGGGTTCAGACATTGGCAGAATAAGTTGAATTCAGCCCCTCTCATGCCAGCCACTATGAGATAACACACGCAGGGGTTGTTTCGGAGAAGCTGCCAAAAGCAACAAGCGTGAGCACATTTCATTTGAATCCGAGGAAATAAATGATGAACTGCTTATACTGCTGCAATCGCGGGGGCCTGTGTGTTTAGACGCAGGCAATCGTACATTTACTCAAGTACTGTACTTTACTTGAGTATTTCCAATTTCCAATACTTTTACTTCTACTCCACTACATCTCGGATCCAAATATTGTACTTTTACTCCACTACATTTGTTTGAAAACTTTAGTTACTAGTTACTTTGAAGATATAAATGAGTAAAACATACATGAATCACTTTAGCCCTATTTTGTACCTAGGCTGTTTGAAAATAGCCAGCAAGTAGCTTGTAGATCTGCTATTTTCAAACATGTTGATGCCAATACTTTGATACTTTTACTCAAGTACATTTTGAATTCTGGACTTTTACATCTAATGGAGTATTTCTACATTGCAGTATTGATACTTTTACTTAAGTAAAATATGTGAGTACTTTTTTCCACCACACAGGCAATCATTTCCATTTCCAATAAAAGAAAACACAAGTGATGATGCTGTTCTGTCCCCCCCCCCCCCCCTTTCTTTTCTTCGGCCAATAGCATCGTGCTGACCCGGGCGGTTTGTTTTTTAGTTTATTGCTTTATTGGACCGAATTGCAAGTGCTCTTCTCTCGTGCAGCCTTGTTAAATCAAGTAACTTTGTGGTCATCGGGGCATGCAAAAAGAAGGAGAAGGGGGGGGGGGGGGGGAAAGACCAGCTGCACTTGAGATGCTGAAGCCTTTGATTGTGGATGCAGGGGCGTCACACCAAATTCTGGGCCCTGGGTACAAGGATTCACTGTGGGCCCCCCATGAATGTTAACTATTGAAAAATAGCAGATATACAAGCTCACAGCGCGGCACCGAGTGCCGCGCTGCGAGCTTGTAGATCTGCTATTTTTGAAAAATTATGAAAATGTGTGCAAGAAACCTACGTTTCCATGTCAGTGATGCTCAAACTTTTTCATATGAAGGACCCCCAAAATTCTATTTAGCCACGGACCCCCATTTCAAAATATTTTGTTCCAGGGACCCCCCAGAAGCAAAATTTGAGTTACAAATGTTCGCTTAAAAAAAAACATATATATTCAAAGATTTGCACACATTTTCACGACTTTTCAAAAATAGCAGATCTACAAGCTCGCAGCGCGGCACTCGGTGCCGCGCTGTGAGCTTGTATATCTGCTATTTTTCAATAGCTAAAGTTACTTGGGCCCGATAGCTCAGTCCCACTTTCCTACCCCTTGTGACGCCCCTGTGTGGATGCATGTGGAGGAGGCTGCCTAGCTTTGATTTCCAAACCACCAAAGGACATCATCAGTGGAGGCAGGCAGGCAGCATCCATCCAACAATTCAATAAGAGGTTGACAGACAGCTGTTTCCCCTCCAAGAAGATAAGAGTCGTTTTTATGCATTACAAAATAGCGGGCGCGTTACAGTCCTCATAAAACAGTGTAAAACGTTTAATAAAAAAAAAAAGAAATAGCCACACACAGAACACATACTAGTTTCTCCTTTTTCTGTTCGTAGATAAACCCACATGAAGAGCAAAGACTATAGCGTCGTTCTCGTGTGGAAACCTGGTATGTCCCAAACCGTTTGTTTTGTATTCATCATAAAAAAAAAAGATTTTAAACTAGTGAAAACAGCCGATCTACAAGCACACAACGCCTCGCTCCGCGAGGTGTGCTTGTAGATCTTCTGTTTTCACTACTTTTGTGCAACAAGCCTATGGTGAAGCAGGGCTTTACTTTGCGAAAAAAAAAACGTAAACATTTGAAACTTGGGGAGATACGAGGTTTCTGCCCGACAGTGACGGTATATAGGCTAGGGGACCGTAGTGGACGTTTCCGCGCCCACATGAAAGCACTAACACGTCTCCCCATCATGTAATCCCAGGCGTTAATCTGTTTAGACAGAGATGAGGGCTATATAATTCGCCCGGTTTTCCCGAGCGTTAGGTATAGCCTATAACCGGTTAATCTCATGTCGGATCAAGCCAATTAACTGCGGGGTTATATTGTATCACATTAAACACGGGGGGGATGGGTGATGGATGGGGGTCGTGTGCATTCAAAACCTTACTTGGGTGAGTTCTGTGCCCATCAGGATGAGGAGGATCAGACCCGGGATGAGCTTGCTCGCGGGCTGCATCTCTCTCGTCTTGCCACCCGGAGGATGCTGCTGTGATGCTGGCTGGCTGGAACCAGCGGTGCTCTTACCACATCCACACAGTCAGTCCGTCTGCTGGTCCCCACCACCGCTCCGCCTGCCCCTATAGCCTGCTGTCACAGCAGTCCTTCGGGGGTTTTGCCTTCGCTTTATCAGTCGCAGCACCAGCAGTCACTCTCTTTTTTCCCCCCGATTCCCTCGATCAGCAGCAACCGAATAACGGATAACGGGAGATCAGTTCTTTCTTGACCGAGTCGTTTCTGATGTGCATATTTGTTTCTATATCTCGTTGTTTTCTGACGCCTTCCTCGCTCTTCTCTCCTCTCTCGCGCTCTGCTTCGCTCGCTCTCTCGCTCGCTCACACACACACTCTCTCCCTCTCTCTCTCTCTCTCTCTCTCTCTCTCTCTCTCTCTCTCCGTTCGTTCGCTTCACTGCTCGTCGCGATCGCGACGTGCCGTGATGATGCTGCACAGCATCGGCGAGTATCTAGATCGAGGCTTGCAGGAATATAAGCAGCTGTTGTAGCCTATAATACCGACGTTCTCTAGCTCCGATATTGGGCCAAACTTTACCTCCGTTGCAGGAAGAAAGAAAGCTGCTGTTAAAAAGCGCTGGGTGGAAAAATGATGATGAGGATGGTGGTGATGATGAGGGTGATGGTGCTCAGAACGGAAGTTGCATGTATAGTGCGGGAAATTGAAATTGGCCCACGTATAGGCATAATATTTTCTATCTAATTAGGCTCTATCTATCTATCTATCTATCTATCTATCTATCTATCTATCTATCTATCTATTAGGGGTGTAACGATATAGTAACTGCATCGAAATATCGTTTTTAACTTACAAAATAATATATTGAAATGAAAACAGCTGAAATCGAATCAATGAACCAATATCGTCCATATATCATATCGTCAACCATGTATCATGATATGTATCGAATCGCTATTAAAATGTATTGTTACACCCATACTATCTATCTATCTGTTGGTTTCTATCAGAGCGAAAATGAAGCTTTTTTTGCCCTCGCGTTGTTATGTCACAATATCGACTATCGAGATGTTTGGTCAAAATATTGTAGCATTTGCTCTTGTCCATGTTATCGGCCCCGGCCCTGATTGTAACCACGAACAAAGATTTGCATCCTCCGCTCAATTTCCTAGCGGTTTGTTTTACCACCATAATGTGATTGATGATGAAATAAATTAATTCATGGGCAGGCTCAGGGGCGTCACAAGAGGGGGGGGGGGGGGGGGGGGGGAGTGGGACTGAGTTACTAGGGCCCAAGGTGGAGGGGCCTGGAATTATTTTATACTTTAGCTATTGAAAAATAGCAGATATACAAGCTCAAGCTTGTAGATCTGCTATTTTTTTAAAGTCGTGAAAATGTGTGCAAATCTTTGAATTTTATGTATTTTTTAAGCGAACATTTGTAACTCAAATTGTGCTTCTGGGGGGGTCGCTGGAACTAAATATTTTGAGATGGGGGTCCGTGGCCAAATACATATCATTTTGGGGGTCCTTCACAGGAAAAGGTTTGAGCACCACTGACATAGAAACTTCTTTTTTTTTCAAAAAACCTTGGAAGGATTTGAAATATTCAAAGACTTGCACAAATTCTCACAATTAAAAAAAAATAGCAGATCCAGCTGGCAGTGAGCTTGTATATCTGCTATTTTTCAATAGTTAAAGCACAAAATAATGCATACTAGCGCTAGCCTAATGCGTTTCCAGTCTAAATGGGTTAAACCCCATTCATGGGGGGCCCGCAGTGAATCCTTGTACCCAGGGCACAGAATTTGGTGCGACACCCCTGGGCATGGCTGTCTGAGGCTGTTGTGTGGCAGTGTTGCCACTTGGCCCGCGGCAGCCTTGCTACGGCCATTTGTATTCTACTTTGCTGCATATTGAAATCACATTCTGTTTAGGAGCACATGAGTTATAGTTGTTGATTAGCTTAACCCTGCAAGGCCCAGCGTAGCTTTTTGGCAACATTTTTAAAATTGTTTAAAAAAAGTTATGATTAGTTTTCCTGATCTTTTTTCACATTAACATCAGCATTAATATTTTCTTTTTTTGGTGATCATTAGAATGTACTTATCGTCACGGTCGGGCAGAAACCTTGTATCTCCAAGTTTCAAATGTGTACGTCTTTTGGTAAAGCAAAGCCCTGCTTCATCATACAAGGCTGTCACACAAAACTAGTGAAAACAGCCGATCTACAAGCACACAACGCCTCGCGGTGCGAGGCGTTGTGTGCTTGTAGATCTGCTATTTTCACTAGTTTAGTTCATTTTTAAATGATAAATACAAAACTAACGGTTTTGGACATACAAGGTTTCCACCCGACAACGACGATATGCTATTATTGTGAAAAATATCCCCAAAATGAGCACGATTTATGGCTATAAAACCTTACAAAAGCATTATTATTTTTTAAACATCGCATTGTCCTCTGATTAGAACTTCTACAACACCATCTGATTAAAAAAAAACAATTTGGCAAGTAGAAATTATTTTGGGGCTTGCAGGGTTAAGCATGCAACTCTCTGTATAATGTGTACACGAACAAAGCAACGTCTCAGTCCAAATGCCTGTTGGCAGATTTAGTTCAGTCACGATAAAAACAAAACAAAAGCTTGAACCAGGCCTGGAATTTTGTCATTTTAGGGGAAAGACCACTTTTTGAGGGCACAAAGGCACAAATGCCAGGGCAGGAAGGCCATCAAATAAACAAATATTTTAGTCCATTGAAAGAATTTGTTGAATTTAAGGGTTAGGGATGATAACCTAATCTGCAGTGAAATAGATCATTTACAATCTGATCCATGATCAGCCTTGCACCAATCAAAGTCACTAGATTGGTTTTAATATGGGGACTCAGGGAATCTTAACAAAGGACACTGGATTCTGCATGACAAGAAAGAGACAGCGGTGTCTACTGTCTACATATCGATAAGAAAGAGACAGAGGAGAAATTGGTCCAGTCAGCTGGGCCATTAAAGGCCACTATGGCCTCAGGTCATGCCATTTTTTTGAAGGGCACAAGGCCAAACTGAGGGGCAACGGCGTCCATGGCCTTCATGGCCTCCATGAAGTTCCTGCCCTGGCTAGAATGATGCAATTGGAAATTACAAGTGTGGTTGGCGTGATGTGAGTCACACTTGCAAATGAATTCCGTCTTATACCATCTGAATTTCTCTCTTCAAGTCAATGGGGAAAAGTAATTCACTAATAATTAATGGCCAGATATGGAGATCTCTGTGTCAATCCTTGTCCCTTTTATGTAGCCTGGGTACCCTGATGTCATCAATATTAAGCCCATATCTTGGAATGCCCATATATGAACATAGCCGTGTCAGTCTCATGTGGTCTATGATGATGTCAGACATCTATGATGTCAGTCATCTCCATATTTAAAGTCAATGGAGAAAATGTATTCACAAATAAATGTATATAAATTAAACTATAACACAGGGACGGCTCCTGGGGGGGCTAGGGCTTTAGCCCCCCTGGTGAAGGCTTAGCCCCCCCTAAGCCCCCCCTCCCCACAAACCCAATTTTGATGAGAAATATTTAAGGGATAAATACATAAAATATATTTGAATATATTAAAGACTGACTTCTATGTAAACCATGCTATTAAATCATATTTTTAATGTTGGAAAGCATCTTCAGCATCACAAAAACCCTATCCGAACACCTACAGACCACAGATTTGGACCTGGCATCTGCCAATGATCTGGTCTGTTCAGTTATCCATACCCTAAGCGAGAGAATCTTGTTTGTCTTATATTGGTATTATTATATTGTTTGTTTGACAAAATTAATTCACCCCTGCTATAAAGTTTCAAATTTGGTAGTGAAAACAGCCGATCTACAAGCACACAACGCCTCGCGGTGCGAGGCGTAGTTTAAAACATTTTTAAAATGATAAAATCAAAAAGAAGAGTTTTGGACATACAAGGTTTCCACCCGACAACGGCGATATCCTATCTCTGGGCAAAATGCACCACTGCGTGTCCCGATGAAGCTGGTCGATTTGACATAATACGGCCCAAGTGCGTGCCACCAAAACTGTGGGAGGAGTAGCGCGGGAAAATAAAGTTTATCCAGGAAGATGGAAATAAAGTCGGACAAGTACTATAGTCTGGTTGCCCCTAACCACAAGAAAAAACAAAATAAAATAAAAAGAACACTGAAGGTCCTGGGTTCGATTCCCGCCGGGGGACACTGTTGGCGCGCTCTCTCCTCTGCATCATCAGCGCCCACACCCTAGGTGGGGTTGGCAAAAGGGCCTTTCTGTGTGGAGTTTGCATGTTTTCCCTGTTCTCCTAGGGTAGATACCCTCACAAAAACATGCAGCAATCCTGGTCTCAATAATGCCTCCTCCTGGCCAGCCGGGGCACCTGATGGAGGGGAAAGGAACTGGTTGGAATAACGCTACGTCCATACCAGGGAAATCCCCCCTGTCAGGTGAATAGAAACAACTTGGACTGTACTCATGCACTGAAGGAAGCATGAGGTCAGTCCGTTGTCTCCCCGGGCGTGGCAGAGGGAGAGCAGAGCCCAGGATTATAGCTTAGGCAATTGGCACTGGGTGAAAATGGGTTGCAAAATCATGGGATAAAAATTAGAAAAAGAATAATGCTGAAATAAGAACGTTTTAAGTGTAAGCTCTATTACTTTTATCAGAGACGGCTTAAGGTCACTCTAGGTTTCTTGTAATACAATCATGTAATATAAAGCTGCCATAGAGCTTCCTGTCTTCTTTTTTTTATTGTAATAGATACTAACACTCAGGCACACATAGACATGAAAGGGGGCTTGAGCCCCTGCCCTTTTATCCATTTGTTAAAAAAGTGCCCTTTCCAGACCATAAATGCAGTTTTCACTAATGTGAAAGAAATGCAAATGCCTCCTTTCCATGCCATACCTGGAGGCAGCATTCAAGAGAATTGCCTTTGTCCAAAAACTCCTGAACTTGAATGCAGCATCTTATGTTGAAAGAATTGTGTTGAGATCCAGTATTGACTTGATTATGCTTATTTCAGTGTGGTATCAAGTATCGAAAAATAGCCGACCTCCAAGCTCACAACGCGTCGCACTGAGCTTGGAGGTCGGCTAGCTATTTTCGATATTTCCACCAAAAGGCAGGGTTGTCAACATTGGACTGTCAGAATCCAGGAGATTTATTTTTGGGGGGCGCGCGGAACTCCCCAACCGGGGTCTGGGGGGTCCTCTCCCCAAAACGTATTAATAGATATTTTTTCCTGTGTTCTGTTGAATTTTGTGCATGTTTGATACATTTATCAGGCTTACTTTACTAGCATGGGTACAATTTCAGCCTTAAAATGCCAAATGTTGTTGTACAGATTTGATGACTGAAGCAAAAGGACATCTTTAATAATGATTTCTCATCTTTAAGTCATTACTTAAGTGAATATCTGTATGATCTTTCTTGCATGCATTGCCCCCACCCCTAAAGCGGGGGGTCTGGGGGTCCTCCCCCAGAAAAATTTTAACATAGTAGATGTAATTTCCTGTGTTCTGGTGAATTTTGGGAGTTTGATACAAAATCCAGGAGAAATCCAGGAGATTTGCCAATCCAGGAGACTCCCAGGAGAGGGGTTCAAAATCCAGGAGACTCCTGGGAAATCCAGGAGAGTTGACAGGCCTGCCAAAAGGCCCTTTTAGAATTTTCAGCCCCTGCCTCTCTAACATTCTCTGCACGTCCCTGCTAACACTTAGGCTACACTTTTATTCCCAAGGTGTTTCCATCTGTGTATGTGTGCACGTGCATTCGCGTGTGCATTCGCACAGTAGCACATTCACGTGTGCTACTTACCTTGTAAGTACATTTAGAGTTTCAGCAGCAGGATTTGATTATAGCAGTGGGGGAGGGGAGCAACAAGTACGGGTCCATTTTGTTCTAGTTAGAGATGGACCGATTGCAAAATTCTTGGCCAATACCGATCCACTGCACTGGTTTTATGAAGGTCTGCCAAAACCGATTTTCCGATACCGATTTCTTTAGCTAAGAACTAGAAAATAGGGTTGCTCCAATACCCTTTTTTCAGGCCAAGTAGGCCTACAAGACATACTTCAATTTGAGTACCAATAAGCTAGAAGAACACTAATGCCAAATCAATCACAATAGTACAATATCCAAAATCACAGACAATATCCAGTCTAATATGACCGTCTGGACTAGCCAGGAGGAAAGCAGGTGACGCATGTTTTTTTTTTTTCTCCCTTCTTTTTGGAGACGACATTGACACAGGATTATGGAATATATCCTTACATTGCAAAGGTAATCAGCACCATCTGTATTCTGTAGGCTGCCACTAAGTAGACCGGCTGCGACTTGCTAATGTTTACTTTAGTCACAGGACCAGAGCATCATGCTGTGCAGTGCCATAGACACAATTGGCATAAAACCGGTATTTATGTCAGTGACCTGCCGGTCACCAATTCGGCCGGTTTGATATCATACCTGCCGATTTTTGATATTCCGATTCCGATTTCCATCCCTAGTTCCAGTTGTTCACAGACCCATAAGTGGTCCATTTGGACCCCTGATGGTCTCCGGACCCGGTGCTGAGAATAGCCTGATTTTGTAACTAGTCCTTGCCCGTTTGAACATAATATGTGCTCCGAATTATGTGCAGTATGGGTTATAGTTTTGGGTTACAGTATATGAGGGATTGAATGTAGGAGTCTCAGAAGTAGGGGTGTAACGATATAGTAACTGAATCAAAAATGTGTTTTTAATTTGCATTGATCAACTATATCGTTTTGCAAAAGCAAAATATATCGCACCGTTTTGGCTTTGTATCGTATCTCGTTAAAAAATAATCGGTATTGAATTGTTTTGCAATGCAAACAATGGATTGTATGGAAACTAAGTATTTGGGCCTTGTGTTTAGCAATTTTAAGAGGAAAAGCAGGATCGATAAGGTGCTCATTATCAATAAAATATTAACAAGCTCCATCCCTAGTTAGGGCCCATGCATTTAGGGCCCAGTTCGGGCCGGCGCTTCATTTTCAGGCCCGTTGAGAACTCTACTGCAGGGGTCTTCAACAGGGGGTCCGGGACCCCAAGGGGGTCCTCAGAGTTACTACAGGGGGTCCTCCAAATCTTTGTGTGATAGAAACCATTTTTTTCCCCCTTTTTGTATTCACCACTTGAACCCTAGCGTCCATATTCGGAGAACTTTAGCCAAAAATAGCAGATCTACAAGCTCACAACGCCTCGCAGCGCGAGGCGTTGTGAGCTTGTAGATCGGCTATTTTCGGCAAAGAGGTTTGGTGTAGAGGGGGAAAAGAGCAGACTAAGTACAGAGTGAAAGGTCAAGTTCATGAAGTATCGACGGTTCAAGTGGTTAAACATCTGGAAACACAGATTTACATGAATCCAAAATACACTGACGATCGTGCTGTAAAACGATGAAACTATATGGAATCTATGAACAGGTTGTGGGGGTCCCTGCTTCATCTCTCTCTCAACTAAGGGGTCCTTGGCCTGAAAACGTTGAAGACCCCTGCTCTACTGTATACAGTAGCATACATGGGCAACAGGCGGATGGGGACCCGTTTCGAAACGGGTCCCCATCCGGAATCAATGGGGGTAAATTTACTCGAATCAAATTTTTGTCTTAGGAATGTGACAAAAACCAAAAAATATTATTGAACTCTACTCTCCATGGCACGAGTAATCAATAGAAAAAAAGTCATTTTGGGGGTGAACTACTCCTTTAATGACTAATATAGTAGTATTACATGTATTTTTTTTATGTCCAATGTATTTGTATTTAGGTTCATAAAGTTAACATGAGTATATAACTAAATGCGTTTGAAATTGAATCAAAATGTTACATTTCAGGATTCCAATTAAAAAAAATAACAAAAAAGAATTCAGCATTCCAATTCAAAAGAGGCAAAAATAAACGCTCAAAATGCATCGCGCTGCGATGCGTTTTGACTTGAGCTTGTAGATCTACTATTTTTTGCTTCTTTTGTACGAGATATGACAAAGTAGGACGTAGCAATATGCAATGAGGCCCTCTGGAGTGAAGGTGGAAATATAGTGGCCCTCACCATCATCCAAGTTGCCCACCCCTGGTATATAGGCTACTATACACACATCTGTCACAACCACTCCCCCCAGGGGAAAACAGAGCCCTTGGTGAAAGCAGATTGCACTGGTGGTCCCGTGGTGGGGGTGGTGGTGCACGGTGGGAGCAAACAGGCGCATAATGCAGCCTTCATTGGCACTGACAGCAAGAGGAAAGAACGGTGAATGAGGTGCGGCTATAGTAAATAGATCGGCAAATTGGTCGGCTGTTTGACACGTGTGTGTGTGTGTGTGTCGACACACAGTGTACGTACGTCGCCCACTGTAGTGGGGGGGCGCGTGGGCGTAAACCTCTCAAGGGTATCGGCCCGAGCCAGCTTACAATCTACACGCACGCACGCACGCACGCACGCACGCACGCACGCACGCACGCACACACACACACACACACACACACACACACACACACACACGTGGTGGAGTACATTTAGTCAAGTGCTGTAGCTTATACCGTCCAGTGGTTCTCAAACATGTTCATCGTCGAGGACCCTCAAATTGTGAGCTCTAGATGTGATTTTAAAGTACTACTAATCACTTATAAAGCCTTACATGGATTGGCCCCTACCTATATATTAGATATGCTGCCCCCTTATGAGCCAGGGTGCATCCTTAGATCATCAGATAAGGCCCTATTGAAAGGCCACGATACCAACCTAAGTATCTCACATAAGTGAGTACACCCCTCTCATTTCTGCAAATATTTAATTATATCTCTTCATGGGACAACATTGAAGAGATGACACTTTGATATAATGTAAAGTAGTCAGTGTACAGTATGGAGATATATATTTTTTAATATCCCCTCAAAAGAATTCGACATACAGCCATTAATGTATAAAATGCTGGCAACAAAAGTGAGTACACCCCTAAGTGAAAATGTCCAAATCGGGTCCAAAAAGTGTCAATATTTTGTGTGGCAGCCATTACTTTTAAACACTGCTATAACCTTCTTTGGCATGGAGTTCACCAGAGCTTCACAGGTTTCCACTGGAACCCTCTTCCACTCCCCCATGACCTCCATCTCAGAGACGGTGGATGTTAGAGACCTGGTGCTTCTCCACCTTCCGTTTGAAGATGCCCCACAGATGCTCAATAGGGTTTAGGTCTGTAGACATGCTTGGCCAGTCCATCACCTTTACCCTCAGCTCCATTATTAAGGCAGCGGTCGTCTTGGAGGTGTGTCTGGGGCCGTTGTCATGTTGGAATACTGCCCTGCGGCCCAGTTTTTAAAGGGAGGGGATCATGCTCTGCTTCAGTATGTCACCGTACATGTTGCCATTCATGTTTCCCTCAATGAACTGTAGCTTCCCAGTGGAGGCGATCAGGCTTTTGCCGCCCGAGCACCCAAGTTGTGGAATGCACTGCCAGTGCACCTTAGGTTAGCAGCTTCCCTGCCACTATTTAAATCATTGCATATGTATTTGGCCGCGAACCCTAAATCTAAAAAGATTGTGCGCCGGCGACGATTTGTCAACATTCTGGAAAAAAAAAAAAAAGTGTGCAGAACAACAACAAGCTCCCAACGCGTCGTGAGGTTGTCCTGAGCATGTAGATCAGCAATTTTTTCGAATGGCCCAAAAACGAGAACAGGCCATAAATGTGGCATCTATCCCTCATTTTGCCTGGGGTATTGCCCTAAATGACCCACATGACTCACAACGCCTCGCGTTGCAAGGCGTTGTGAGCATGTAGATCGGCGATTTTCACAATTTCTGCCTCTAATAATCTATATTAGAGGGAGAAATATATTTGACAATTTGGCCAATGTTTAATTAAGTCATTTCAGAGGTAGTCCTTGAATTGTCACTTTAGAAATGTGCAGATACCCTCTATACACCTTGGTTTGTTTACTGTTGAGTGAGAAAACAACGTCGCACATTAAGTTAATCATCCGGGGACCCCCCCCAAAATAATGTGGGGGGACCCCCCTGGGGGTCCCGACCCACAGGTTGAGAACCACTGTAGTAAGTATAACAGAGCAGGAGAGGAGTGGAGAGAGCGTGAAGCGAGAAAAAAGCTTTTCAGTTTAAATTTAGAATCCTAATAGAATTTGGGCCTCCTCCTCCACAGCGCACTGTCATTACTCTTTCCCATTCATCACCTCCTCCTCTGTGAAGATGATGCCGCGGATGGCTATTAAAACCCATTTAGAACGGGTACAGATTATTGTTGTGTATCATTATTTTATGCTTTAACTATTGAAAAACAGCAGATATACAAGCTCACAGCGCGGCACCGAGTGCCGCACTGCGATCTTGTAGATCTGCTATTTTTGAAAAAAATGTGAAAATTTGAATTTTGACCCGATTCTATAAGTGTCTTTTGAAAAACCTATGTTTCTATTTCAGCAATCTGGCCAGCCATCGTCAAAGAAAAGGTCCTTTTCACTTAACTGGAGCTCAGTTAGTCTGTTCTTGACAGACTACTATATGTCATTGGTTCTCAAACCTTTTCATGTGAAGGACCCCCAAACTGATATTTATTTAGCCACGGATCCGCATCTTAAAATATCTAGTTCCAGGGACCACCCAGAGGCAAAATTTGAGTTACAAACGTTCGCTTTGAAAATACATATATTCAAAGATTTGCACAAATTTTCACGACCTTTTAAAAAAATTGCAGAAAAAAACAGCTTGCAGTGTGGCACGCGGTGCCGCGCTGTGAGCTTGTATATCTGCAATTTTTCACTCGTTAAAGCATTCAATAATTCTAGGCCTAAATGGGTTAAAATATGATTCTCGCCCTCTTTTATAGTCTTGGAAATGCCCCGTTCATTTCAGAGTTTTTTTCCCCCTCCCTCCCTCCCTCCCTCCACAGACCCAGTTCCAAAAGCTGCGAGCTGATTTGGATGATCAATCCTGGGCTGCGGTATAGTAGGGAAGCAGGGGTGTCTGTCGCACCAAATTCTGGGCCCTGGGTACAAGGATTTGCCGCGTTATTTTGTGTTTTAGCTATTGGAAAATAGCAGATCTCTCTGTGCCGCACTGTGAGTGAGTAGATCTGCTATTTTTGAAAGATTGTGAAATATATGCAAGTCTTTGAAGGTTTTTTTTGAAAAACCCTATCTTTCTATGTCAGTGGTGCTCAAACCTTTTCATGTGAAGGACCCCCAAAATGATGATATGGATTTGGCCACGGACATCCATCTCAAAATATTTAGTTCCAGGGACCCTCCCAGAAGCAAATTTTGGGTTACAAATGTTCGCTTAAAAATACATTTACGGTATTCAAAGATTTGCACACATTTTCACAACTTTTCAAAAATAGCAGATCTACAAGCTCGCAGTGAGCTTGTAGATCTGCTATTTTTCAATAGCTAAAATATAAAGTAATGAAGCCTCCACCTTGGGCCCTAGTAACTCAGTCCCACTCCCCCCCCCCCCTCGCCCCCTTGTGACGCCCCTGTAGGGAAGAGCTCCATAAAAGGCTGATTTAACTGCAGGGGTGGACAGCGCAGCCCCAGACGACTGCGATGTCGATCCTTTCCTCAGTGCTAATTCATTGTCCAACTAATTGCAGTGGTACCCATTGCGAACCATTGTTTGTGTGTGGGTTGTGCGAGTAAATATCCCTTTATTATGTTTCCAATACAGTTTTGTTTTCAACTATAGTTTCAAAAGTTTTTTTCTCTTTTGGGTCTCTTACAGACTGGGAAACACATATGGGAGGAGGCAGAGTGATGAGTGAATGAGTGAATGAATTAATGAATTCATCAATTAATGAATTCATCAATTCATCAATTCATCAATTCATCAATGAATGAGCGACTGAATAGCAAATGAATGGCATTTAATGTTGGTGCTACTACTAGCGAAATGCTCTGATTCGGAGTCTGGTTTATTTAACCATTTAAGCCTGTGTGTACCGTGTGGAGGAGTAGCTAATAGCTATCACGACCTTTCAGCTTGTAGATCAAGTGGGTTCGCTAAGGGGCTTCTAAATTGACCCATACAAGTCTGTAGGTCCATTTGGTTCCATGTGTACACTGTCAGAGTTAAGGGGAGACCTTGAAACGTGAAAGTTAGAGAACCACTGGTTTAGAATTTTTGGAAAATCTTCACGTATAATGACATTCCAAGAAAAGGGAGTTTGTGTCTGCTTGCCTGCCTGCCTGCCCGCCTGCCTGCCTGCCCGTCTATATATTTATGTTAGTAACAGCAGATATTTTAAGCATTCACACAGATGCTGAGGTGCATGGCATGCTCTCTGGGTGGTGCGGGTTCGTATCAAGGACGCGTGCAGAGAATGTTAGAGAGGCAGGGGCTGAAATTTCTGTAAAAGGCCTTTTGGTGAAAATATTGAAAATAGCAGTTGTGACGCGTTGTGAGTTTGGAGGTCGGCTATTTTCAGTACTTGATACCACACTAAACTAAGCATACAAAAGGCAATACTGGAGATGTGGCGTAACAGCATGGACTTCTTCAAAGTGAGGGCAATTCTTTCAACATTCAAGTTCAGGAGAGTTTGGACAAGGCAATTCTCTTGAATGCTGCCTTCAGGTACGGCATGGAAAGAGGGGGCATTTGCATTTCTTTCACCATAGTGAAAATGGCATCCATGGTCTGGAGAGGGCCCTTTTTACAAACTGTTAGGCAGTCTGTAAAAGACTGTAAGGGCAGGGGCTCACGCCCCCCTGTCATGTCTATGTGTGCACGTGCCTGCGGTTCGTATGCCTCGTGTGTGGAGGAGGCCCATAGGCCAACCCTCCGGCCCTAAACTGCTTTGATCCACTCATGTAGAAGTGTGATGTGACTTAAAGCAGGTCATTTGCATGATTCATCTACAATACGAGGGCCGACACGCAAAAATCTGCTTCCCACACGGCGCTTCTGTGTTGAACAACTCCTTCCCGAAAGCTCCAGGTTAGATTTCAAGGAAAAGCACACAAATGATGCAGTGGTGTAAAAGCATTTTTTACATCTTAACAAGTGTAACATTTCATTTCCACAAGGTAGAGTGACGATGAATACAATATATTTATTTAACATCAAGGTTGAGAGCCCTCGAGGCACACGCATGCATAGTGTCCTCCCGACTGTCGGGGCTAGTCCCTTCTTATAGGAGAACATTAGTACAAGAATAGCTAAAGATACAAGTATATTCTTACAGAAGTCTTCCATACATGGACTGATGACGTAGGAGCAGCTGTTATCAAGTCAATCTTGATGTGGAAAGTAACTTTCAGGGTTCCCACGGTCATGAAATTCCTGGAAATATTTTGAAATTAGAAAAAAAAAAAAAAAAATCAGTACTGGAAAAGTTTTCGAATTGATCATGGGTCCTGGAAGGTCCTGGAAAAAATAGCTATGCATTGTCTTTGTTTATTGATTTTGTTAATACCTCTGAAATGACAAATTAAACATTGGCCAAATTGTCAAATATTAGAGGCAGAAATTGTGAAAATAGCAGATCTACATGCTCACAACGCCTCGCAACGCCAGACCCCCAAAATCAAATATGATTTTGGGGGTCACGGCCTGAAAAGGTTGAGAACCATTGCCATACATTACCTGTTTTTGGGCACTCTGCATAGGAGTAAGTGACTCGTTATTGAGCTGAATTATTGTTGTATAGTCCTGGAAATTGGGTTAAATATTCTGGAAAAGTTTTGGAAAAATATTGGTAAAAATGTGTGGGAACCCTGAACTTTAAACATACTGTAGTGAAGAGTGACAGATACACATTGCACATACATTAACAGTTTTATAAAAATCTACTACAGTGGCTCAGGAGGTGGCTGGCCGCTTGGGAAACAGAATGTTCCTATACAGTGCATGGTTCTCACTCTGAGTTAGTGTCGACATGTCCTTGAGCAAGACACCGAACACTCGACTGCTCCCGGTGAGAAGGTTGGTGCAAGGCAACAACCTTACATTTTCCTTTAGTTAGTGTTTTGAATACAAATGTATTAAGTTAGTCTTATTTTAGTCATCTGATTTTTTTTAGTTCTAGTCTAGTTTTAGACTAAATATAATATGTTAGTCGACTCAATCTACAGTTGATTTAGTCTACTAAAATGTACTTTGAAGGTGCCTTGAGGGCGTCATAATGCCTGATCTTACATTTGCTCGCGTTCTGAAAATAGCAGGCTATTTTCAGAACGCTCGCGAACACCTGGCTGCAACCAAAAATGAAATGACTTCTCTTTTGGTTCTACTGGATCTCTTCTCCACTTTTTTTTAGTCTAGCTTTTACTTGACTAAATCTGACAAAATTGTACAAATATTTAGTTTTAGTTTTATTCATCATAGCTTAGTTTTTAATTTGGTTCTTGTGTAGTTTTCGTCAGTGAAAAAAGGTAGGCCAGTCGATATATATAATATTCTTTTAGTCATAGTTTTGGTTGACGAAATCACCACTAGCTACTTGCATGGTTTCCTATGCCGTCTGTTTGTGAATGTGGTGAATGGAAATGCACTATACTGTAAGTGCACTTCGGAGAAAACCATTCGTAGCACAAACAATCTATCTGATTGTCACGAATTCACGATGCAATGCGTTGTGTGAGCTTGTAGATCGAATATTTTCACAATTTTGTGAACATTTCTGACATTTATTTGACCTTTTTTTGGGTGGACATTGTCTAAATTTCAATACAGCAATGCAATGATATAAAAAAAAGAGAGATTAAAAGGAGAGGCCCATGGACAAATACACACGGTGTCAGTTTGGGGGTCCTCCTCAACACTAAAACGTTTGAGAGCCAGTGCTTTATTCTAAATCAGGGGTCTTCAGGCCAAGGACCCCTTAGTTGAGAGAGAGATGAAGCAGCCGGGACCCCCCACAACCTTTTCATTGTTTGACAGCATGATCATCAGTGTATATTGGATTCATGACAATGTGTGTTTTCAGATATTTAACCACTTGAACCGTCAATACTTAATAAACTTGACATTTCACTCTGTACTTAGTCTGCTCTTTTTCCCCTCTACACCAAAGCTCTTCGCCGAAAATAGCCGATCTACAAGCTCACAACGCCTCGCAGCGCGAGGCGTTGTGAGCTTGCAGATCTGCTATTTTTGGCTAAAGTTCTCAGAACATGGACGCTAGCGTTCAAGTGGTTAATATAAAAAAGCGTGAAAAACAAGTTTCTATCACACAACGATTTGGAGGACCCCTTGTAGTAACTCCGAGGACCCCCTAGGGGTCCCGGACCACCTGTTGAAGACCGTTCTGTTCTAAATACTAAATAAAACATGCTCTCAGACACCATGCATGTCAGGTGACAGTTACCGTCCATACTGTGTGTACGGCGGGACTACACATGACCGTATATCTGGGCCATGAGGCCCTGAATATGCCAACGTAGCTTCAGGGCTTGGGTAAGCTAACATGAATGTTCCATTTATGCCATAATGGGCTACTGGCCTCTCTCTCTCTCTCTCTCTCTCTCTCTCTCTCTCTCTCACTCTTTCTCTCTCTCCCCCTCTCGCTCTCTCTCTCTCTCTCTCTCTCTCTCTGTGTGTGTGTGTGTGTGTGTGTGTGTGTGTGTGTGTGTGTGTGTGTGTGTGTGTGTGTGTGTGTGTGTGTGTGTGTGTGTGTGCAACTGCGCGCACACACAGTGTAAAGTGGTGTAAAGTAACTAAGTACATTTACTTAAGTAGTTTACTTATGTACAATTTTAAGGTATTTGTACTTGACTTGAGTATTTCCAATTTCCAATACTTTTACTTCTACTCCACTACATCTCAGATACAAATATTATACTTTTACTCCACACAATTATTTGAAAGGTTTAGTCACTAGTTACTTTGTAGATTTGGATCAGTATACAAAACTTACATTAACAAATTCAGCCCTACTGTATATACATATATACATGTTGGCCAAATAGCCGATACAAGCTCACAATGCATCGCGATTGTGAGCTTATGTAGATCGGCTATTTTCAAAATATTTGTACACATTTGAAAACTTGAAATGGGACATTCTGCACAACGAGTACTTTTACTTTTTGTACTTCAAGTGCATTTTGATGCCGATACTTTTGTACTTTTACTCAATTACATTTTTAATTCCGTACTTCTCCTTGTAATATTCTACATTGCAGTATTGATACTTGTACTTAAGTAAAACATTTGAGTACTTGTTCCACCACTCTGTGCGCGTGTGTTTTACTTGAGAGAGGCCAGAGGAGCCCTCTCTCCCATACAGATTACTGCAACATCATCCGGCGCTATACAATATTGATGAGCGTGGGGGTTATGTAGGGCAGGTCCGGTACGATGCAGGAAACATATGCACAGGGGCGCCACACCACATTCTGGGCCCTGGGTACAAGGATTCACTCACATTTTGTGCTTTAACTATTGAAAAATAGCAGATATACAAGTTTGTAGATCTGCTATTTTTGAAAAATCTTGAAAATTTGTGCAAATCCTTTTAAGTTTGTTTTTGAAAAACCTATGTTTATATGTCAGTGGTGCTCAAACCTTTTCATGTGAAGGACCCCCAAAATGATATGTATTTGGCCACGGACCCTCATCTCAAAATATTTAGTTCCAGGGACCCCCCAGACGCAAAATTTGTGTTACAAATGTTCGCTTAAAAATACATACATTCAAAGAGTTGCACACATTTTCACGACTTTTCAAAAAGAGCAGATCTACAAGCTCTACACTCTACACCGAGTGCCGCGCTGTGAGTTTGTATATCTGCTACTGTATTTTTCAATAGCTAAAGACAGGCCCCTCCACCTTGGGCCCTAGTAAGTTAGTCCCCGTCCCCCCGTCCCCCCCACCTTGTGACGCCCCTGCATATACAGAGGAGGTCGAAGATTGACAGACAGATGGAGAAGAGCAGAAACAGACAAGAGGAGACAAGAGACTCCTAAACACAAAACAACCAAAGAAAATAAATAAAACTGCTGCGAGTGGAACAGGATATGAGAGGGAAGAAGAGAGAGGACAAGTGTTTGTTTTTATTACGATTAAAAAGAAATACGTACAGTGCACAGCCACAAGCTCTAGAGTATGGAGAGAGTTTTGCTGGAAGAATGCTATTAGATACTTTATAACAGGGGTTCCCAAACAATTTTGGCACTTTTTGCCTTTTTGCCTCTTCACTCCTGGCACCTTATACGGCAAATTTTAGTGAGGAAAACATTGACATAATGGCTATTTTGGTTAGAACTGAAACTAAAATTCAAGTTTAAAATTATCCTAAAGAGCTCTTTTTAACTGTCCAAATACATTCAAAATATTATAAAATTGTCTCGCGGCACCCAGGGTGCCCCGTCACCCACTTTGAAAACCCCTGCTTTATAACTCCAAAGATCAGAGGAAAAGTCGCAGCAGTGAAACAAGCATGCTGGAGACAGAGTGGAAACATGGACGCTGACCATGAACACATATTTTGGAACTGCCCAAAAATGGACAAATATTGGGATGAAGTGTGGTCAGTAATAAAAGAGATATTGAAATATGAAATACCAAAGACGAGTGTGGTATTATATTTAGGGAACTTGACACAGGAAAACACACATGGAGACGGAGAGATGTGGCGTTGCCATGACCCCCTTTCGGATGGAGGACATTGTTGCCGGTAGCTCGACGTAGACCGCTGATGTAATGCCCAGGATTCTAACCGGGGTCTCCCGCGTGAAAGTCCAATATATTAACCATTGAACCAAAGGGATATCCCCAAGGGCCGAGGGAGATAGACTTTTGAGGCCATCAGACTGAGGCAGTGAGTCACTCTGCTACACTGACTGGCTCGGGAGCTCTGACTGAGGTCTTTCTTGGTCCTTGGTGAAATTCTGCAGGAGTTTGTTGAAGAGATGACTGGAGCCTCACGCCAACCGATTTTAGCCTGCAGGCTAGAGAGGTGTCTCTGGGACGGCTCGAAGAAAAGTCCTCCTCTTCGGAGGCTTAGATATCTAATTCCATAATAAAGGTAAAGGCTTTTGTTGCTTCACGAAGTATCGCTCAGCGTGTGCTACGTATGCAAAATGCGAAGTACTATGCACGAGAGACATGAGAGACTGGCAGGTTTAAATACACCTCCTTATTGGCAAAATGGGTGGAGCGTTTATCAGTTACCATGGCAGCAGTGCCACTGTGAATGTCAAGGTGGAGCTATGATCAGTTAACATGGCATATCATTTGAGGGAGGAGTTGACTGTCACCATGGTGATAGATACACGTAAGCTTGTTAAACTGGCTAGCAGTGCAGAGAAGGTGTGGAGTAGAAGGGAGCATGGAATATAACAATGTTATTATTTGAAGGCGTAGTCTTCCTCCTGGCATCTTGTTACCAAAAATGTTTAAAGAATTTTGCAATTGTCGCAGCCCCCCTTCACAAATTGACCTGCCATAAATTGCCCCACCATGTGAAATGGACCCCAGAAGCCTTCCAGACCCTGAAACAGATGCTATGTGAGGGACCCGTCTTGGTGGCCCCCTTTTTGTCACGGCCCTTCATTACTGACGGCTCCGGTACTGGCATAGGTGCGGTCCTGACCCAGAACATTGACGGAGATGAACACCCAGGAATCAGTCTGAAACTCCTGCAACACAAGAAAAATTACTCAACCGTGGAGAAGGTATGTCTGGTCGCGAAGTGGGCCATACACCATCTCCGGTACTGTGTGTGGGGCCGACAGTTCACCTTATTGCCGACCACGCACGCCTCAAATGGATGGTCACCAATATAGATCGGAATGACCGTGTCCCGCGCTGGTTTGTGGAGCCGAAGCCATGTCACAGATGCACGAACATGAAGAAAATGAAGCTCCTGGCCCAACCACGGAGCTTAGGGGGAGTGGGATATGTGGAGTCTCAAACACGGGGCGCCCCCGATCAGGCAAGAGTTTCTGTCACAGAGCCAGACAGTATACACAGTCATGGCAAGAATCAGCACCAAGGAGAGCGCCAGTGCCTGGGCAGAGTGATTGACGGGAGGTATGTCCCTCGCTTAATTCTCAGTCAATTTGATCTATCAGTCCCTGGCCACCAATTTGGAGATTTGTTTTTTCAGTTAGATTTAATTAATTGATTTCCAAACTTCTCCAATTTGGAAATAGAATTTTGGAGATTTTGTCAATGTTTTGTTCTTTTAGGAGGCTGAGTTCCGGCCTCACTGTGTAGCTGGCTCTCCTCCTGTGCAGACCTCTACTCTTCGGGCGGTAAGCCTACTGTGCGTTCTCCCCTTAGACCTGGTGGGACTTTTGGGGTAAAAGTGGGTAACCAGGCCATTTTACACAAGTCAAGGGCGCTGAATCTGAAAAACATGGTTTTAACCTTCTAATGTGCATAACAAAATGGCTACCAATTATTTGTATATATAATTTCTTCAATAACTATACGTCAAAGCAAGCAAAACAGACAAATCAAGTCACAGTGGTAATGTCACATACAGTATTGATGATATGGAGGGGCGGCAGCCTGCGCTCGAGAGCTCATCGGTGTTGTCAGGCATACATAGCAACCGTTTGTGTTTTGAGTGAAGTCAGACCAGAGCTCTGCTCAGCATCGTATAAGATTTGAAAATATTTTTGAATTCCACTGTTCTTACCTATGTGAGAGAAGGAGATAGTAAACATAGGGAGTCAGGAAGAGGATAAATCAATTGTCCATTACCCAACAGAACCTAAAGCTCTGTCCCTATCACAGTCCATGTATAGATGCAGATTTGATGATGAACCGCCACTCCAGGAAGGAGTGTTCTCAATCCTACCAGACTAAGGTCTGCTGTTCTGATTGTACTTACATCAGATCTCAATCGAGCCATGGCGACCTCATGGCTCGAATGCCCATAAATGGACAGATCCCCTCAGCATCCGTCCAGCAAATCACCGGAAATGTAACCAGCCAGGAACAAGGAGACACAGACGAAACGATACATTACTGTGATCAAAGGTTTACCAAGACTTTAACTCAACCAGGAGAAGACAAGATATATCAGCTGACTTATAAGAACACTCACATCTGTAAACAGTGTGGCAAGAGTTTCAGTCAGTTAGGTCACCTGAAGAGCCACCAGCGTATCCACACAGGAGAAAAACCTTTTCACTGTAAAGAGTGTGACAAGAGTTTCAGTCGGTCATGTCACCTGAAGAGTCACCAGCGTATACACACTGGAGAAAAACCTTTTCACTGTAAAGAGTGTGACAAGAGTTTCAGTCGGTTAGATAACCTGCAAAGACACGTGTCAGTCCACACTGGAGAAAAACCTTTCTATTGTAAACAGTGTGACAAGAGTTTCAGTCAGTTAGGTGACCTGAAGAGACACCTTCCAATCCACACCGGAGAAAAACCTTTCATCTGTAAACAGTGTGACAAGAGTTTCAGTCAGTTAGGCCACCTAAAGAGACACCAGCATATCCACACCGGAGAAAAACCTTTCATCTGTAAACAGTGTGACAAGAGTTTCAGTCAGTTAGGTCACCTGAAAAGACACCAGCATATCCACACTGGATAAAAACCCTTTCACTGTAAACAGTGAAAACCACCATCTGTACAATGGACGAAAAATTGGCTAATTGTTGCCAACACTGCTCCCTCATTGGCTAATTGGTGCCACATACAGACATGTTGAGTTCAAAGGCCCTGCTCCCTACAATTAATCTGGGGGTCCTTGATATGAAAAAATTGGGAACCACTGATTTACTAAACCTTGCACTACACTTAAAAAGAAAAGCTCATTACAAGCAAACATGGCAACACAGGTTTCACCCAGAGCCCAACATCAATGAGTTTCCTGTTTATCTCCCCTAACTACCTGTAGCAAGTTTCTGTATGTTTTACCCTTTTTGTCTATATTCGGTCTGTCTCAGAGGAGGGCTGTGGACAGTTCAGCTGCCTACCAGTAACATCACCAATGGGGGAATCCAAACCTAGAGGCTTAGGTCAATGCAAGCTTTGTATTGTTGGAAAGTTAGCATGCTATAACAGAAGCCATTGTTCTCACATTACTGAATTCTTTTTTAAATCTTGTTTGAAATGACCACAAAAAAAGTAAAAGTATCACAAAAATGTATGTATTTACTGACTGTATGTACCCCCTAAAGCTGTACTGCCATGCCCACAGTTTCCGCCCTCACTCTTGTATTTTCCGACAGGACATGGCGTTGCTTGACAATGAAGCTGGGTTGAGTGCTGCTCTCTTGTCACTCACTGTTTCAGCCCACACTATACACGTATGTCTGCAGGGAGACTGAGATCTTTGAATGCAATTCTTTGACTTAATGACCACAAACAGAACACTGTGGTTGTCGTGGATCTGTGGCCATACAAAGCCATTATCAAAATGTATTTTATAAAACCGTCAATGTTTAGGCTTAGCCCCCTTTGACAGGAACCAGACTTTAATTGGAGTGGATCCATTTCATCCATGTTGGCTCATCGCGCTAAGTTGGCTCGAGTGCACATTTCGACCATCGACCTATTGCTTTTGACACGCGTTGACGATCGCGAACGCTCTCAGAATCGATTGTGACCTCTTCGCGTTTTATGGTGACAGGCAACACCTGCCAGAGGGGAACGAACTATAGTTGCTACTGTATAGCGCACACACACACACACACAGCCATCTTGGCAACGGACTCATGCAACGACTGGAATATTTTCGTGTCATTTTGGAAGTAAATTGTAACAAATCCCCCCCAATCTTTCCATGGACACACCGTGGGCTGCTCGGGCACCCCTAAGGGGTATTTGTACCAGTGGTTGGCAACAAGCTGACATATACAGTTATACACACCATCCCTGCCTGGGACTTTTTTTTTCTTCTTATTCGTGTCGGTTTTGATTACAGAGCTGCAGGTCAGCATAGCGTTTAACCTATTAAAACCGGGAAGGTGTCTGTGTAATTTCTAGAGGATTCACCACTTCAAGCATTGTATACTTTGGCTGTTCAAAAATTGCAGATCTACAAGCTCATAGCGCGTCACTTCGTGCCACGCTATGAGCTTGTAGATCTGAAATGTTTTAAAATATCAAGAACATGTGCAAAGCTTTGGAAAAATCTATATTTAAAGCGAACATTTAACGCAAATCTTTGCTTCAGGGGTGTCACTGGAACAACATCTTTTGCGATGGGGTCAGCGGCTAAATAATATCGGGGGTGCTCGACGTGCGTGAAAGAGTTTGAGCACCACTGATATATAGGGATGAGACGATAAGCAATATTATCGTTTATTGTGAAAAAAACACTCACGATAATCGTATCGTGGAGATTTATTGTGAAATCGTCCTCCGTCATGCACTGGGATCAATTCACCTTTTATTTGCAGAGCTGCATATGGTAACACTTAAACCCTCTATACATAATTGATACCCTCTTTTCTCACTCTCTATCAAATGTCTTTGCCAAGAAAATAGCCAATCTACAAGCTCACAACGCAATTTTTTTTTTTGGCAAATGTTCCACCCCAGGATAATGGATTTTGATTATCGCGATAATATCGTAAATCTCTTTTGTCACAATAATCGTGATGTGGCATTTCCATATTTTCCCATCCGTACTGATATATTTAGCAGGAAAACGTTTGGAGATATATATATATATTTCAATCGGTGTCAGGTCTAAACGAGTTAAAAGGACAGGGTCTGTTTCTCACCTATGGGGGCTCTGTATACCCTGCTGGGCTGCCAGACTCGCATGTTTTAATTACAGGATGTGTCCGGAGCTCCGAGCGCTTCTCCAATCACTCGCATTTCATCCGAAAAATTGGTTCCTTGGCCCCAGAGTTCTTTAGTCACTTAAAGGGATTATTGAGCCGACCAAATAACCATGCACAGCATCCCTGGATCATCGCGGCATGATGGAAAAGGATATTACAAAAGTATAATTAGTTTAGTTCAGTTCTTCAACGTTTTCAGGCCAAGGACCCCTTGGTAGAGAGAGAGAGATGAAGCAGGGACCCCCACAACCTTATCATAACCTCATCACATTTTTTGGGTGGTTTATTCCACTGTTTCCCAAATAGTTATTTGTAAAATTTTGAACTAAAACCAACATTTCTCAAAAGTATTTAATACATAAAATCAATTAATTTCCATTGAAGAAAAGTTTAAGAAGTTGTTAAAATAGCATATGCACAAGCTCACAATGTGGTGCGAAGCGACACACTATGAGCTTATGGATCAGCTATTTTCAATAGTTTGCGTCCTGGGAGATTTTTTGATTTCTCTCTTGGGCTAAAACGTTTGGGAACCACTGGTTTAGTCTATGTAGCTACAGTATGTAATTACAGTACTTAACAGAATTTATTCTGTCAGAATGTTTCATCAAGCATCTGTCTAGTAGAATGTGTAGTTCTATCCACCTGTTTTCCGCAGGAATTTACTGTAGAATTATGTGAGAGACACATCCGGAGAACAGCTGACATACAAGCTCACGTCGCGTCGCTGATGCGACCGTTGTGAGCTTGTAGATCACACTCGGCTTGGCTTGGCTGTGGCACCGGAACGGCTGCCCACCTTCTGCGCAGTGCACGATGGGACGTTGGAAACTTGTGGATAGTTGATAGCATCTTTACAACAAGAGGACAGACTGCAAGTATCTGGTTTTAGGATGTAATGTTAGTGCTATCCACAGTCACACACAAGAAGTAGCCAGTCGTTCCTTCAATGGGACTGTAACTCATGTATATGACCTGAAGGAAGTGGATTAATCTACTTCATCAGTTGCTGAAAACATATTTAGATGTGCACTGTCAAAAGGTGATTATCTGTTTCCTATAACAGCACGTTTGCACTCAGAATATTGACAGATGAGATGTTTCCTATAACAGCATGTTTGACAGATGAGATGTGTGACGTTGACATATTGACTTTTGCCAAGGCCTTGGACTGTCCAAAGCACAGTGATGTAAAGTAACTAAGTACATTTACTAAAGTACTAGTACACATTTGAGATGCTTTTTACTTCACTACAATTATTTGAAAACGTTAGTAACTAGTCCAAAACACACATTAACCACCATTAACCACTACACCCTTTTTTCTTCTTCTTCTTCTGCTTTATATTTTTATCCCACGATTTTGTAATCCATTTTTTCACCCGGTGTCAATTATCTAATGTGATCCTGGGCGCTACACTCCCTCTGCCAACCTGGGGAGAGCAACAGACTGACCTCAAGCTTCCATCTATGCATGAGGAGTTGCTTCTTTTCACCTGACAGGGGGGAGTTTCCTCGTTTTGGACGTAGCGCGTGGAAGGAACACGTTATTCCAACCAGTTCCTTTCCCCTCCATCAGGCGCCCCGGCTGGCCAGGGGTATATATACCCTATTTATTTGAAAATAGCCGATCTACAAGCTCACAATGTGGCACAGTGCGACACGTTGTGAGCTTGTAGATCTGCTATTTTCAAGATTCTTATACATTTTAGACATTTTGAAATATGGAGTACTTTTACATTTGGTACTTGTATTTTGATGCCAATGCTTTTGTACTTATGCTCAACTAGGCTACATTTTGAATACCGAACATCCACTTGTATCAGAATATTTCTACAATGGGGTATTGATCATTTTACTTAAGTCAAAAATAAAAAGAAACATAGTACTTCTTCCATTACTGCCAAAGCAACTCAGCATGCTGCAGACGTTCAACATGCAGTCCATATTTCCATCTTGCGCAACTTTATTGATCGCCTTGTTGCTCCAAGTCTAACGCCTGTCCACACATCTTAGGATGACTCCTGTCTTTTGTTTTCAAGTGGAACTACTTTTGGAAAACTTGAAAAACTAATGGCATATCTACAAGTTTACTGTGTGAGCTTGTAAGCAAAGTATAACATAACAAATGCAGTAGAGAGAGAGACACTGGAGCAGCTCAGACGGTTCTAGCCTTTTTATTCAGGTGCCAGTAGAAACAATTGACTAACGTTTCGACGCTAATGCGTCTTCGTCAGAGTCATGAGGTGCAGCAAAAAAAGAGGAGCATTTAAAGAGACAGGAGAGGGTGGCTCTCTCAATCAACCAATGGCTGTTGGTTCTCAGGTATCAGGTGCTGCATGTCAGTCTCAGGTAATACTGATTAAATAAACAAATACATAGAGTGAAAATAATGCATGTACAGTCAACAATAGGGGCCAACAGTGTTAAGCCAATAAAAACATTTACAATATATATATATGAATGCATACAGAGCACAAACAGAGTATAGGGGTCTATAAGAAGCAGGATAAGTTCAGTTCTTCGTTTAGGCCATTGGGCTCTAATGTGTCAAGGTTATTGATCCACATTGCTTCTCTGCATAGAAGTTTTTTTATTACATCACCTCCTCAGTGAAAACAGTGTCCTCAGCAAAGGACTCACCTTCTCTCCTACTAACACTGTTGACCCTTTTACTCTCAAGGTAGACACCTTTAAGTTTCTCCGTATATTACATCTTAAACATTTCTTCTCTAGACCTAATGTCTTTAACAGTAACATTGTCAGTAACTGTGACCCTAACTTGAATGTACCTGTACTTGAGACTATTAGAGAACCCACCCCCTTTAAAAAGAAGTCATCCTTTCTCCCCACTTCGAATCTTAGTCCTTCCATTACCACTTTTGGCCAAATGATTGAACATGACCTGGCTAAAAACTGCCAAAAAATTAAAGGGAAACCCAATATGGCCAAAATCGAAATGGAAGCCTTACGCAACCTTGAATCTAGAAAAGACATTATTATACGTCCCGCTGACAAAGGAGGTGCAGTAGTAGTCATGAGTCTTGATAAATATGACCAGGGCATTAAAAGCCAACTCATGGACACCAACCACTACACTGCTCTACCCTCCAACCCCACAATGAGCGTAAAAACTAAGATAGATGGTTTTATCGATGCGTCTCACAAGAGAGGTTTCATCACAGACAAGGAGAAACAATTTCTGTGTAAAGATCACCCTGTATGGCCAGTTATCTATGGTGTTCCCAAAATACACAAAACCTTGGAGAACCCTCCGCTCCGCCCTATAGTGTCCTCCATAGGCAGCCTTACTGAGCCTCTGTCTCAATATGTTGACCACTTTTTGAGAAAATATGTACAAGATTTGCCATCTTATCTTGGTGACACTACTGATGTTTTGAATCTTATCAAAAATTTGAAATGTGAACATGCTGATGTCATATTAGCTACACTAGATGTGCAGAGTCTCTATACATGCATACCGCATGATGCTGGTCTAGAAGCCATTTCTCATTACCTAAATACACGCCCGGCACATTTATTGCCGCCCTCAGCCTTTTTGACTGACCTAGCTGAGATAATCCTATCCAACAACTTCTTTAAATACTCTGGTAATTTCTATCTACAATGCCAAGGTACTGCAATGGGCAGTGCCTTTGCCCCTTCTTATGCCTGTCTGGTAATGGGATTTTGGGAAGAAAAGTTTATAGATAACCCTGTAAATAACATATTTCTCTCCAAAATAGCTTTATGGCGCAGGTACATTGATGATGTGCTGTTGATCTGGAAAGGCACTATAGATGAGCTGCAAGCGTTTCTCCAGTACGTCAACTCCACCACTAGGTACTTAACCTTTACCTTGGAGTTTAATGACACAGAAATAAACTTTCTAGACCTCACAATATCTAGGCACAAAGATGGCCTCTTTAATACAACTATTTATCGTAAACCACTCAGTAGAAACACACTCTTAAGAGCCAACAGTAACCACTCCAAACAGCTCATCCGTAACATCCCTATTGGTCAATATTTGCGCCTCAGACGCAACTGTAGCTCCACTTCAGACTTTAAATCAAAAGCTACAGAGCTCACCAACCGTTTTACAGAAAGAGGCTACAACCAAGTAGACCTAGATGCAGCTTACAATAGAGCTCTTGACACAGACAGGATGTCTTTACTCACAAAAAAGCCTAAACAGGCCCCCAATAGACTCTGTTTCTCCACACAGTACACACCAGCAGCAGGGCTTATAAAAAATGTATTTCTCAAACACTGGCATATTTTGAAGAGTGATCCCAAACTGGCAAATATATGTGTTGACCCTCCTCTCTTCTCTTTCAGACGCTCCAGAAGCCTCAGGGACCGTCTTGTCCACTCGGACATGAATGCACCTTCCCCCCCGTCCTGGCTCCCTAAACCGCCTTTAGGTTTCTACAAATGTGGCAATTGTGCCCAGTGTTCCAATTCGACCAATGCTAAATTCTTTACTCATCCACGTACTGGCAAGAAATTCAAAATATCTTCTTTCATTAACTGTAATTCCACCCACGTGGTCTATATGCTTAAATGCCCCTGTGGCCTTGCCTACATTGGCCAAACAAAGAGACCACTTAAAATAAGAATTGGTGAACATAAAACGGCCATTCGCACAAAGAATTTGGACTATGCAATAGCTAGGCACTATATACAAGCCAACCATGGCTCCCCAGCCTCCCTCAAGTTCTGGGGCATTGAGAAAATTACAGCCCCACAACGAGGAGGTGATGTAATAAAAAAACTTCTATGCAGAGAAGCAATGTGGATCAATAACCTTGACACATTAGAGCCCAATGGCCTAAACGAAGAACTGAACTTATCCTGCTTCTTATAGACGGTCCCTGAGGCTCTCTCCCCTATACTCTGTTTGTGCTCTGTATGCATTCATATATATATATTGTAAATGTTTTTATTGGCTTAACACTGTTGGCCCCTATTGTTGACTGTACATGCATTATTTTCACTCTATGTATTTGTTTATTTAATCAGTATTACCTGAGACTGACATGCAGCACCTGATACCTGAGAACCAACAGCCATTGGTTGATTGAGAGAGCCACCCTCTCCTGTCTCTTTAAATGCTCCTCTTTTTTTGCTGCACCTCATGACTCTGACGAAGACGCATTAGCGTCGAAACGTTAGTCAATTGTTTCTACTGGCACCTGAATAAAAGGCTAGAACCGTCTGAGCTGCTCCAGTGTCTCTCTCTCTACTGCATACATCTGTCCCTGCTCCTGTGATGCACCAGACTATAGCCGTGTAGGCTGAGGCGCGCTGTAGAACCCCTTTGTTCTATAACATAACAAATGCATTCCCTCCAACCCGGCCTCTATAGATCAGAATGTTTGACTTTTTTGGAAACATACGTGTATTTCTGTGTAGTAGAATATTCTATGGATTTATAAGAAATAAAAGGTTCAGACCAGAACATTACAAAGGTATCAATTGGGAGGAAAAAAAAATCATATAAAATGTACTTCTTAAAACCCATTTAGTGCTCCAGACATGAACGGGTTAAATGTCCAGCGTGCCTCTCGCAGGCTCCATACGCTGCCATTCTCTTATTTTGAAGGCCAGAAGGCCATTGCGTAAACACTTCCGGTTTGACGTCATGACGTCATTCAACGGAAGCGATCGTCACCCCATGCCGTTGCTAAAATGGCCGATCGTTGCCTTTGTTATTACATTATTGTAGCGAGAATCTAATGCCATCCTTGGCTTTAAAAGTGTTGTTTGGAGAAAATGGACATTAAAGATGAGATCCACCGTCGGCCTCCATGTTAAGGGATTACTATTTTGTGCACGTGGATCCGCGATGATGATGAATCGGCGAGTCCAGTCGTGCCAGGACTTTCCAACGGACCGCAGGGTAAGGGTGCCGGCGTTACTCTATATACAGTATTTAACGCGAGTATACTCGGGATCGGCACTCTAAATACTCGAGTATTTTTCACGAGTATACTCGGGATCAGCGTTAAATGAGTTAAAATGAATTCATCATGCCTGTTGCTAAGGTATGGCAACATGACTGGTGTCTTGCACGTGCGCCTTAGCTTTTGCTGAACTGACGCCACTGGAACATTAGCTATATCTAGTTGGTCAACCTGTTGCAAGTGCAATATAAGTGTCCTGCTCTTCCAGCGATAAAGACCACTACATTGATAGATTTTAGTTGAGCAGGTAACATACAGTTCTCATACTTTTTCATGTCAAGGAAAAAATGTTTTTTTTTTGTTCGATTTTTCCAAAAAACTATCAAAAATAGCAGCTATACAAGCTTGCAACGCGAAACAAAGTGGCACGCTTATAGATCAACTATTTTTAATAGCCTATACGTATAAATGGATGAAGCAGTTAAAATGATTGTGATGCTGTATTGCCACCTTTTGCTGGGGACCCCCTGGAAAAAGAAAATAGCTGATATACAAGCTCACAGCGCATTTCATAGAGGCTTAGATGAGCAGGCTCTTTTCTCTAGATTTAAAATATTTAAGTAAAAGTGGTTAAGTGTGTCTGACTGTGGGGTCTATACATTTTTAACCAAGGAATTAACAAGAGCTTGTGATTAAATAATAACTACAGTGGATCCATTGGAAGACAGGTGGCTATTTATTTTGTTATTTTATTCCTGAAAATGAACCGCGCTGGACGCATTATTTGGAATCGCACATGAGTTCTGGGCAAACCCCGCCCATGGAAGCTTTTGATTGGCTGAACCGGAGCTAGGGAGCGCTCCTTTTTGTTTGCTTGGACCGCGCGGAGGTGCGACCACCTAAACCTAACCTTAACCCTAACCCTAAACCTCAGTAAAACTTAACCTTAACCCTAACCCTAATCCTAACCCTATAACCTCATTAAAACTATGCCTAAACCTAACCTTAACGCTGGTGAGTAACTAACCTGCCGACGGGGGTGAAAACGATCGGCTCCGCCCAGAACTCATGTGCGATTCCAAATTGCGCGTCATGGACATACAAGGTGTCTGCCCGACAGCAACAATATGGTCATATTTAGGACTGTCACAGTTATTACATAATAATCGTCTAATCGCAATTATTTTGTCACAATCGTCATAATCGTTTCCATGTTGAAAAATCTTCATACATTTTCAAACATTTTCAAAAATAGTGGAAATAGCAGATCTATAGTCTCACAACGCGTCGACTGGTGTAGACCGGCTATTTCCACTATCAGTGTTCTTTTTTATTCAGATTCAGATTCCTTTTATTTACCATTGTGCAACACACATAGGAATTTGCTTTGGCAACATACAAGTGTGCATTCAATCATTTTTTTTTCACAAATAACATGAAACAAACAAACACAAAACAACACCGTGCAGAAAAACATAAAAATAATATAAAGTGCAGTAGTGTTCAGTAGTGCGACATATTGCTGGTGTCCCTAAGGGGCAGGGGAACAAGGGAAACCAGAGTCAGTGAGCTGCTTGGCGGCTGAGGGGAAATATGTAAGTCATTCCTTTGTATATTATTTATTATGTACCATATCTGCCATGTGCAACTTCAAAGCCTGTACAAGCCAAACAGAAATCGCCAACGACAAAAACACAATGAAATCGTTCATCGCAATTATTTGAGTGACAATTAATCGTCATGTAAAATGACATAATCATGACAGGCCTAGTCATATTAGGCTAAATAAGCTCTAGTCTCCATTGAGAATCCACCAGGGCGTGTGAGTCATTTCTTTATTTCTGCAAAATTATTTATATTGAAGTGGGTTCATTAGGGAGCGGGAGCTGACATTGTACATCTATTACTGTGCTTGATACTTATGCAAGGAGGCGGACGGCTTGAATTAAAACCCATTTAGGGCCTAAAATTATTGAATGCTTTAAAGAGTGAAAAATAGCAGATATACAAGCTCACAGCGCGGCACCGAGTGCCGCGCTGCGAGCTTGCAGATCTACTATTTTTGAAAAAGTTGTGAAAATGTGTGCAAGTCTTTGAATATATGTATTTTCAAAGCGAACGTTTGTAACAAAAATTTTGCTTCTGGGTGGTCCCTGGAACTAAATATTTTGAGATGGGGGTCCGTGGCCAGATAAATATCAGTTTGGGGGTCCTTCACATGAAAAGGTTTGAGAACCGCTGACATAGTAGTCTCTCAAGAACAGACTAACTGAGCTCCATTTAAGTGAAAAGGACCTTTACTTTGACGATGGCTGGCCAGATTGCTGACATAGAAACAGGGTTTTCAAAAAATCTTAGAAGGATTCAAAAGACACATAGAATAAAAAAAAATATAGCAGATCTACGAGCTCGCAGCGCGGCACTCGGTGCCGTGCTGTGAGCTTGTATATTTGCTATTTTTCAATAGTTAAAGCACAAAATAATGATACACAATAATGTGTACCCGTTCTACACGGGTTAAACGCTAAATGTTCTTAAGATGACATGATCAGACACTCCCAGACTTAATATTCAACGTCAGTCCCGTGAAACTTTGCCAAAGCCGTGCTTTTGATGATTTATGAGGGTCGAACGTGTTGTAATTTGTTCCTGTGGAGGAGAAAAAAAAATCTTCTCGGTTATAGCGGTGATTTGGATGCAGCTCAGGATTTTCCGCGTGAGCACAACGCCAGCGCCGCGGAGCTCACTTGTGCCATTTGAAAGCTTATCACGGAGAGGGTTATGTGTTCATGGTGATAGACTTGCTACTCTGAGATTCATTGCGATACAGCATTCAACTCCAGACTAAAAAAGTTTACACCGTGTAGTGGCACAGTGGATGAAGTGATTGTGTGCGAGCTGCTGACTGCAGTTAGCCTCATTGTTAAATAACGTATACCAGGGGTCTTCAACAGGGGGTCCGGGACCCCTAGGGGGTCCTCAGAGTTACTACAGGGGGTGCTCCAAATCTTTGTGTGATAGAAACTTTTTTATATTAACCACTGGAACCCTAGCGTCCATATTCTGAGAACTTTAGCCAAAAATAGCAGATCCACAAGCTCACAACGCCTCGCAGAAGAGGTTTGGTGTAGAGGGGAAAAAGAGCAGACCAAGTACAGAGTAAGGTCAAGTTTATTAAGTATTGACGGTTCAAGTGGTTAAATATCTGGAAACAGACATT